>NC_037335.1:66908225-67211255 GCF_002263795.3 Bos taurus | reverse complement strand
ATGTGAGGGTCATAGAGAATGTCATCTGAGTGAGATAAGTCAGATAGAGAAGCAGAAACATCATATGACATCCCTTATATGTGGACTCTAAAAAGAAATGATACAAATGAACTTATTTACAAAATAGAAACAGGCTCACAGACTTAGAACACGAACTTATGGTTGCTGGCAGGGGAAGGATGGGGGAAGGGATAGTTAGGGAGTCTGAGATGGACAGGTACGCACGCAATATTGCACTTTTAGTCCAGTGCGAGGTGCTGTCTGTCTGGGTGGCTTTTATCAGCTCTGCTCCAGTTTTGATTCTGGTCTCCTCGTGCTCTCACCCGGGGGCACTCAGGAGTTGTGATGCACAGGCTTAGCTGCTCCACAGCATGTGGGATCTTCCCAGACCAGGGATCGAACTTGTGTCTCTGGCATTGGCAAGCAGATTCTTTACCACAGAGCCACCAGGGAAGCCCAAGGCTGGATTTGAACCCACAGAAGGGATGACTGTGGGAAGGAGGAGGAGAAGGCCCAGCACATCAGTTTTCAGCACTGACTGGGGTTAACAGAAGTGCCAGCGTCTCAGCATCTGAATCTTGTTTTAGGAGGCAAGGACCAGGAAGGAGGAAAGCTGGCATATTCAAATGCTGAACCTATCCCTGTAAACTCCTTGACTAGTCATAAGTCCAGCTGGGAAGAGAGGAAGCCGGCTCAGCCTGAACCATCTGATCAGCATGTGTTGGTACAAAGCCAGGAACACAGTGAACACACACACGTGACATGTTTCCAGCAGGGACCTTCTGTCTGCGGTTTTGAAGTCAGGGCCCAGTCGAGGTGCCCTGATCTGTGTCTGCACAAACACTTCATGCCTGTGTTGATGTAGGGTCTAGACTGGCAGGGCTGGAGGATAGCCTGTGAGTCACACACAGGTATCATATAGTTAGTGTTTAGTGTTAGTGTCTTTACCAAAGATGGCAAGGGGGGAATTTCCTGGAAGTCCAGTAGTTAAGACTTGACGCTTCCACTGTAGGGAGTGAGGGTTCGATCCCTGTTTGGGAAGCTAAAATCCGGCATGCTGCATATTGCAGCCAAATTAAAAAACCAGCAAACAAATATGGCAAGGAGAGTGCCCAGAGAAGAGCCAGCCTCAGATATCTTAAAGTCCAGTTGAGGAGACCAGACCTGTGTGACCTGGGACAAATCACACGACCTCTCTGGGCCTGTTTTTCCAACTCCCACAGTAGAGCTTCCCAGGTGGTGCTAGTGGTAAAGAATCCACCTGCCAATGCCAGAGATAGCATGTTCATCAAGAAGGAAACAGGACAGGGAGATGCTACATGGAGGAGGTTTGGGGGCGAATGGATACATGTATGGCTGAGTCCCTTCACTGATCATCTGAAACTGTCACAACGTTGTTAATTGGCTATACCCCAATGCAAAATGTTTTTGGTGTTTAAAAAAATAAATAAATAAAATTTAAAAAGAGAAAAAGAAGAAAGCACAATTAACAGCTTTAGAAACAGACACGGATACGTTGAAGACAAATTATCCAGTGAGTGTGTGTTCAATAGCCCAAACACTAAAGGAACGTGTATCTGTGGAGAAAACTTTTCTATTTGACTCCTCAGGACCACTCAGGCTGTAGGCTCCAGGGCTAATTGAAGAAGTCGTGTGACTGTCCCCTACTTAAGGTGGGTAACGCATGGCTGCCTCACAGGGGGAAAAAAAAAGTGATCATTTGAAAAATGAAGCCAGTATGCTAGAGTCCAGAAGAACTGATTTTTGTGTTCTTTATAGGGAACAGAAAATGAGACTCCATTGCTCTCTTTGGGTCGTGTTTTTCTGATCTGTAAAGGAAAAAATTTCACCCTGCAATGAAATTCCCCTTTGTGCATCTTTTCTGTTAGAACTAGTTTTATGGAAGTTGCCTTCCTGGGAGGATTTCAGGAAAGGTATCCTTTTATTTATTTTTTAAACGCACCATTTATCTATTTCCTTTTTTTTTTAATTTAAGGTTTGACTCTTGCTTGCTTGCTTGCTAAGTCGCTTCAGCTGTGTCTGACTCTGTGCGACCCCATAGACGGCAGCCCACCAGGCTCCCCCGTCCCTGGGATTCTCCAGGCAAGAACACTAGTCATATATTTTTTAATAGTGCTATCAATTTCTTTATTTTATTTTTGACTATGCTGCACAGCATGTGGGATCTTAGTTCCCTGACCAGGGATCAAACCTGCACCCCCTGCAGTGGAAGCACTGAAAGTGTGGGATCAACCACTGGGCCAATATGGAAAGTCCCAGGAAATGTATTCTTAATAAGTGCGAATTGGTATATCTTTTGAAAGGCTTGAATGTACATCTCCCAACAAGATTGATGCCTTTTAAAATTCAGAAACAGGAAGTATTTGACTGCTGGTGTGATGTGTGGTGCATTTCCACTCAAACCTGGTACAGTGTTTCTACATTTCTATCCAAAATTTCACTGCCAGATGCCTCATTTGCTTTCCATGTAGCATCTCCAGCCATTAGATCAAAGTATTGGACATAGATTTCCTTGAACTGCAGTGCAGAATAATTCTGAGTGATAGGATCAAAAGGTAAACACTTTACCCACGTGTTTTTATTTTTATTTTTTTCAAAACAAATTCACTGGTTAAAAAATATATGTACTTACTTATTATTGGCGGTTCTGGGTCTTCATTGCTGCGTGCAGGCTTTCTCTAGCTGTGGCAAGCTGGGGCTATTTTCTAGTTGCGGTGCCCTGGCTTCTCATTGCAATGGCTGCTCTTGTTGCAGAGCACGGGCTAGGGCTCACGAGCTTCCGTAGTTGCACCACGTGGGCTCCAGGTCATGGCCTCAATAGTTGTGGCCATGAAAACAAACAAGAAATTTTTTGTTTTATAGCTCTTCCGTGAATTTGCATTATGAATAGGTGATGGGTGCACCAAACCATACTGCACCCAGAAGTGTCTTCTGAGGTTGATTCATGGGGGGCATCAGAGAAGGCCTGCGTGGAAACACTTCACCCATGGCCCCTCTTTTGTCCCATGGCTGTGTGTGGCCCACTCTGCAAGAAATATTTTTGTAATCCATGCACTTTGCAATAAACCAAGAGTGAAAAAAACACTTCCTGCCAATTTGTTAGAAATTAATTTCCAGACTTAGCTTGAAGCTTTGGGGCTATAAAGAGCTCATCCCTTCCGTTCCTTTGTCGTTTGTAGGAAATCCAGAGTGCTCTGTGGTAGTCTGGCCAGCAGGTGGCACCCCGACCTCCCCACAGCTCAGAAGAGGCTCTGGGTCCAAGGAAGCTCTTGGCACCCTCAGAATCAGAGAGGAGCAATCTTCTTGTGAGTGGAAGGTCTTGAATTTCTCTGTAGCTCCAATTAGAAGAATTTCACTAATCTTCACTGGAGGGAATCTGATGGGCAAGCCTGTTAACAGCGTCCTCTGGAATTAAGTTCTGTGCATCTTTTCCTTTCAGGATTGTTACACAAGGCATAACACATTCCTCTGGTCCAGCCCTCGAATGTGCCCCAAGCTTTAACATGAGGAAGAATTATGGTACCATCCACAGGAGTAGCAGTCACTCTGTATGTGCATATGTATGTGTTAGTCGCTCAGTTGTGTCCAACTCTTTGCAAACTAATGGACTGTAGCCCATCAGGATCTTCTGTTCATGGAGTTCTCCAGGCAAGAATACTAGAGTGGATAGCCATTCCCTTCTCCAGAGGATGTTTCTGACCCAGGGATCAAACCTGGGTCTTCTGCATTGCAGGCAGATTCTTTACCATCTGAGCCACCAGCAAAGTCCACTGGTCACTCTCTAGACTTTGGTTAACTTCTTTGTTTGGTCAAAGAAAGTAGAGATTTTTACCTGCCCTCCCAGAGCTCTAGGGCAATCTATAAAGATGGGTAGGTACAGTCAGTGTTTCCCCAAAATGTTCACCTAAAATCTTGTTTCAACAAAAGATTATGTTGCTTAAAGACCAAAGACACAAAGTTGGGACTCACTCCCCTACACAGTCTCTGGGCTCCATGTGAGCCTCTTAAATGCTCCCCTCGGGGATGGTGGAGGAAGCAATAGAGATGGACACTGCCCAGATCAGGTTGCCTGTCCAGGCAGAGACATGGCTCATTTTTACAGTGAGGGGATGTCCTACAGCAGAGTGGCTGCCATGCGGCAGAGTGAGGTCTGGATTACAGCGAGGGCTGTAGACAAGAGCCTCTCAGAAGGGTCTCAGGGAGTTGTCTGTAGGGAGGAGGGCTCTCTGATAAATACGCTGAGTCTATTTATCATAGCCAAGAAATGGAAACAGTCTAAATGTCCATCCACAGGTGTTTGGGATTTTAGCAGAGGCAAACTATTACATACAGGATGGGTAAACAGTTTCCCCATGGCTCAGATGGTAAAGCATCTGCCTACAATGTGGGAGACCCAGGTTTGATCCCTGGGTTGGGAAGATCCCCTGGAGAAGAAAATGGCAACCCACTCCAGTATTTTTGCCTGGAAAATTCCGTGGACGGAGGAGCCTGGTAGGTTAGTCCATGGGGTTGCAAAGAGTCGGACATGACTGAGCAACTTCATTTGCACTTGGGTAAACAACAAAATCCCATTGTATAGCACAGGGAGCTATATTCAATATCCTGTGATAGATCATGAGGGAAAAGAATACAAAAAAGAATGTATGTATGTATAAATGAATCACTTTGCCATAGAGCAGAAATTAACACAACATTGTAAATCAACCATCACACTGAGATGCAAGGGATTGTAGACAGCTTCAGGGCCTCCTTCTGAGGCTCTGCCATTATAATAACAGAAATTTATCTTCCTTTTTTTTTTTTTTTTTGGCAAATTGGCAGAAGAAAGTTGGAAGGCAAAGGGATCAATCCTAAGCCTGCCATGGGAAGTAGTGGGGAACAGGCCTTCATTAGACAGACACCCGTGAACGTCAACAGGTGCTCAGCACTGTGCTGGGAGCTGGTGTGACAGAGAGAGAAATTGACCTGGTCCTCCAGGGGCTCTTAGGCTGGCTGGGGAGGTCTGGGTACTTACATGCGCAGGTGGATACATTACATCAGTAAGTTGTGTCTGATGCTGTGGCTATCATATGGCCTGAGGGTGCTGTGGAAGCCTGATGCTGGACTCAGCTTCCAGTCCTACCTGCTCCATGTTTTAAATTGAAGTGTAGTTGATTTACAGCGTCGTGTTAGGTTCAGGAGTACGGCACAGTGACTCAGTTACATATACATGCTTCTACTACCTGATGCTCTCAAGAGCATCACTTTCTGTAGGTTTCAGGGGGGATAGAAAAGTTGAAAACAATCCAGATATAAATAATTAGCAAAAATAAATAAATAAACAGCACCATTCTTACACAAGAAATACTACGCAGCATTAGGAATAAATGAACTACTGTTATCTTCAACAATATAGATCAATCCCAAAGCATGATATTGAGAGAAAAGAAAAACCAGATGGAAATGAATATATTCTGTAAGAGTCTATTTATATAAAGTTCAAAACCAGGCAAAGCTGATTTATGGGGTTAGAAGTCAGTGATTATTCTAGAAGGAAGGCGTGGCTGAACAGTGGGTGGGGCATGGTGTGTGTGTGTGTGTGTGATGCTCTATTTCTTGATTTTGATAGCAGATTCATGGCTGCATTCATTTAGGTTTTATTCACTATTCTGTGTGTATATGGTATTTTATTTAGATGTTTACTTAAGAGGGAATGAAGAGATTGGGCTGTGTTCTCCCTTCTAGACCTAATCACATCAAAGAGCTTGGATCTGCAATTAATGTGGACCCACTCTGTATCTTGCATAGGGTGCCTTCTCCAAAGTTTATGTTCAAAACAAGCTGGTGGACTTCAAACCACGTTCCAAGACAAAGGCTTCTGCAGTATTGTCCTGGGGCCCCAAAGCAGGGTTTTTATGCAACCATTTTACATATGCACCCCTGATAGCTCAGTTGGTAAAGAATTCACCTGCAATGCAGGAGACCCCAGTTCGATTCCTAGGTCGGGAAGATCCACTCCAGTATTCTTGGGCTTCCCTTGTGGCTCAGCTGGTAAAGAATCCACCTCCAATGTGGGAGACCTGGGTTCAATCCCTGGGTTGGGAAGATCCTTTGGAGAAGGGAAAGGCTACCCACTCCAGTAGTCTGGCCTGGAGAATGCCATGGACTGTATAGTCCGTAGGCTCACAAAGAGTTGGACACAACTGAGCAACTTTCACTAGCACATGGGGAGCCACCCCTAGATCAAGACATAAAGAAATTGCAGCACCCCAAAAGGCTCCCTCTTGCCCTACTCAGTCAGTTGAGCCCAAGGGTGACCATTATTTTGTTGTTGTTTAGTCACTAAGTCGTGTCTGACTCTTTTTTTGACCCCATGGGCCATAGCCCGCTAGGCTCCTCTGTCCATGGGATTCTCCAGGCAAGAATATTGGAGAGGGCTGCCATTTCCTCCTCCAGGGGTTCTTCCCATCCCAGGAGTTGAACCTGGGTCTCCCTCATTGCCAACAGATTCTTTACTGTCTGAGCCACCAGTCTAGTGGTACTATTATTTAAGGAAGCTCTGTTTTCATTTGTTTTGCTTATTGAATATCCAGGTAAAATTTTTGAGGATAAACATCACTTAAAAAATTAAAACCTATGTTTCCAATGGCTGCCGTACCTTCTAGAAATGACAGTTTTCTGTGAACATTTAAGCATCCCCTGCTTTTTAAATAGCATTCCTTCTTCTCTGGAAAGGAGATGGCAAAATGGTCTATAAAGAGTGGTAGGCCAGGCTCTAGTCCTGGATAAAGCATTCAGGAAATGCTACCCCTAATCCATTTCAACTGAGAAAAATTTCCCGGCCTCCAGAAAAAAGGCAGCTCTTTCAACTCCTTGATATTAGCCTAACGAGCCTCATTTTGACTTTCTAACCTATAGAACCACAACATAACGTTTATGTTGTTTTAAGTCCTTAAGTTTGTCATAACTTGTAACTCATCAATAGAAAACAAATACAGATACAAAAACTGATGAAGAGAAAGTTGAATAAATGAATGAGAGAATTAGGCTTCTTTGTTCGGAAGATATTAAGAAGAGGTGCCAAGAATACACAGAACTATACAAAAAAGATCTTCATGACCCAGACAACCACGATGGTGGGATCACTCACTGAGAGCCAGACATCCTGGAATGTGAAGTCAAGTGGGCCTTAGGAAGTATCACTATGAACAAAGCTAATGGAGGTGATGGAATTCCAGTTGAGCTATTTCAACTTCTAAAAGATGATGCTGTGAAAGTGCTTCACTCAATATGCCAGCAAATTTGGAAAACTCAGCAGTGCCTACAGGACTGGAAAAGGTGAGTTTTCATTCCAATCCCAAAGAAAGGCAATGCCAAAAATGTTCAAACTACCGCACAATTGCACTCATCTCACATGCTAGCAAAATAATGCTCAAAGTTTTCCAAGCCAGGCTTCAACAGATGAGAACCATGAACTTCCAGATGTTCAGGCTAAATTTAGAAAAGGCAAAGGAACCAGAGATCAAATTGCCAATATCTGTTGGATCATTGAGAAAGCAAGAGAGTTCCAGAAAAACATCTACTTCTGCTTTATTGGCTATGCCAAAGCCTTTAATTGTGTGGATCATAACAAACTGTGGAAAATTCTTCAAGAGATGGGAATACCAGATGACCTTACCTGCCTCCTGAGAAATCAGTATGCAAGTCAAGAAGTACCAGTTAGAACTGGACATGGAACAGCAGACTGGTTCCAAATCGGGAAAGGAGTACGTCGAGGCTGTATATGTCACCTTGCTTATTTAACTTAAATGCAGAGTACATCATGCGATATCCCAGGCTGGAAGAACCACAAGCTAGCATCAAGATTGCTTGGAGAAATATCAATAACCTCAGATATGCAGATGACACCACCCTTACGGCAGAAAGTGAAGAAGAACTGAAAAGCCTTTTGATGAAAGTGAAAGAGGAGAGTGAAAAAGTTGGCTTAAAACTCAACATTCAGAAAACTAAGATCATGGCATCCGGTCCCACCATTTCATGGCAAATAGATGGGGAAACAATGGAAACAGTGGGAGACTTTATTGTCTTGGGCTCCAAAATCACTGCAGATGGTGACGGCAGCCATGAAATTAAAAGATGCTTGCTCCTTGGAAGTAAAGTTATGACCAATCTAGTCAGCATATTAAAAAGCAGAGACATTACTTTGCCAACAAAGGTCTGTCTAGTCAAAACTATGTTTTTTCCAGTAGTCATGTGTGGATGTGAGAGTTGGACTATAAAGAAAGCTGAGAGCCGAAGGATTGATGCTTCTGAACTGTGGTATTGGAGAAGACTCTTGAGAGTCCCTTGGACTGCAAGGAGATCAAACCAGTCCATCCTAAAAGAAATCAGTCCTGAATGTTGATCGGAAGGACTGATGCTGAAGCTGAAACTCCAATACTTTGGCCACCCGATAACGAAACACTGACTCATTGGAAAAGACCCTGATGCTGGGAAAGATTGAAGGCAAGAGGACAAGGGGACGGCAGATGATGAGATGGTTGATAGCATCACCGATTCGATGGACATGAGTTTGAGCAGGCTCGGGGAGTTGGTGATGGACAGGGAAGCCTGCTGTGCTGCAGTCCATGGGGTCCCAGAGTCCGACGCGACTGAGACTGAACTGACTGAACGGTTCGTTTGTATATAGTTCCACTAGGTGGCGCTCTAACGACACTATTGAAACAGCTCCTCTCTTCGGAAGCGCCTCGTTTTTTTCCATCGCAGGGAGTTTTCTTCAGGCACAAAAAGCTGTTACCCCACAAAAAGGTTCAAGGGAAAATTATGAACTGGAAATTTTGATCATTCTTTTATCCCTTTCAGGTCAGAATGCAAAGGCCTTGTGGAGGGCAGGAATAGCCCCTCCCCACGTCCAGGGTGGGGTCTGCTCACTGCTGATTTTTACCTGACCTGGGGATCCAAAGACAGCGCCCAAAGCGGCTGCACTGCCAGCCAGCAATCCACCAAATAAAACCTTACTAGTCCTTTCATCTGGAGAAGGCAATGGCACCCCACTCCAGTACTCTTGCCCGGAAAAACCCATGGACGGAGGAGCCTGATGGGCTGCCGTCTATGGTGTCGCACAGAGTCGGACACGACTGAAGTAACAGCAGCAGCAGCAGCAACAGCCCTTTCATCTAAATAAGACTAGTGTACAAATGAAATCATGTACAAAAGAGAAATAGACCCACAGACATAGAGCACAAATTTATGGTTACCAAAGAGAAAAGGTGGGGAGGATAAATTAAGAGTTTGAGATTAACATATACACACTGCTGCTGCTGCTGCTATGTCTCTTGAGTTATGTCCAACTCTGTGCGACACCATAGATGGCAGCCCACCAGGCTCCTCTGTCCCTGGGATTCTCCAGGCAGGAATACTGGAGTGGGTTGCCATTTCCTTCTCCAATGCATGAAAGTGAAAAGTGAAAGTGAAGTCGCTCAGTCGTGCCCGACTCATAGCGACCCCATGGACTGGAGCCTACTAGGCTCCTCCGTCCATGGGACTCTCCAGGCAAGAGTACTGGAGTGGGGTGCCATTGCCTTCTCCAGATATACACACTACTATACATAAAATAGATAAACCACAAGATCTTACTGTATAGCACAGGGGACTCTACTCAGTACTCCGTAATGCCCTATAAGGAAAAGAATCTGAAAAAGCATAGATAAACACATGTATAACTGAATCACTTTGCTACACATCTGAAACTAACACATCATTGTAAATCAGTTATAGTTCAATACAAAATAAATATAGCTGGAGATCCAGCTGTATTTATACAACCATATTTATAAGCTATAATAAGCTAATTTATGACTTCCCAGGTGGCACAGGAGATGTTGGTTTGGATACCTGGGTTGGGAATATCCCCTGGATATATTTTCATGGTCATCATTATTATTTATTAAACTCCTATGAGGTATTGGTTACTGTTCTAGAAAAACAAAAACAGTCTTCCTTGGTGGCTCAGACGATAAAGAATCCTCCTGTAATGCAGGAGACCCAGGTTTGATCCCTGGGCTGGGAGGGTCATCTAGAGAAGGGAATGGAAACCCACTCTAGTATTCTTGTCTGGAGAATTCCCTGGACAGAGGAGCCTGATGGGCTATGGGGTTGCAGAGTTGGACATGACTGAGTGACTAACACTTTCGCTTTCAAGTTGGTATTGGTTACTGTTCTAGAAAAACAATGTTAGGTAAAACTTGGCTGTTACCTGTCCATCGACTCAATACTATTATTATTTTAAATTATGTATTTGGCTCTGATGGGTCTTAATTGTGGCACAAGGGATCATCAGTCTTCTTTGCGGCATGTGGGATTTAGTTCCCTGATCAGGGACTGAACCCAGGCCCCCTGCATTGGGAGCTTGGAGTCTTAGCCTCTGGACCATTAGGGAAGTCCCGCCACTGACTCAATATTAAAGAGGAGTTTGGAGTGGGGCTCTATCAGCAGAAGGAGGAAAGTGCTATGGGATCACGAAAGGCACCTAAGTTCCACCATCCTTGGAGAAGGAGAGAGACTTGGCCAGGGGAGGTGATATTTGAGTTGGCCCTGGGAGAGGGTTAAGAGTGTGTTTCTCATAAAGGGAAGGTGAGAAGCAGAGAAAGAGGATATGGCTTTTGAGGAGGGTCAGGTCCTTCTGATGGTCTGGAGGGCCAGGTGAGTGGTGGGAGAGGCTAGAGGCAGCCGGCAAAGCACAGGGGGATTCCTTTGTCAAGAGGCTGAAAGGCCAGACCAGGGAGTTTGGACATAATCCATGGTCTGCTGCTGCTGCTGCTAAGTCGCTTCAGTCGTGTCCGACTCTCTGATACCCCATAGACGGCAGCCCATCAGGCTTCCCCGTCCCTGGGATTCTCCAGGCAAGAACACTGGAGTGGGCTGCCATTTCCTTCTCCAATGCATGAAAGTGAAAACACTCAGTCGTGTCTGACTCTAGCAACCCCATGGACTGCAGCCCACCAGGCTTCCCCGTCCCTGGGATTCTCCAGGCAAGAACACTGGAGTGGGTTGCCATTTCCTTCTCCAGTGCATGAAAGTGAAAAGTGAAAGTGAAGTTGCTCAGGTCAGTTGGGATTATTTAGGGGTTTTATACATATCCTGACATGGCCATGTTTACATTTTTAAAAGATCTCTCTGACAAACATGTGGAGGTTCTATGAGGTGGGGAGACCCTCTGAGCAGGAATACCTGCTTGGAATCTCTTCATTACATTTGAGAAAGGGGAAGGACCTGAAAGGGGGAAGAAGCAAAGATAACAGAGGAGATGGGATGAGTGAAAGGAGAATTATGGGACTTTGTTAAGATGAACACCGTTAGTGAGGAATAGAAGGAGGTGTCCCAAAATGTGGCCGTGTGTCTTCAATTTGGGAGATGGTTTCTATGGTGAAGCCTTTGACCAAGAGTGAAAATAAAGGAGAGGCAGGATGAGGGCATGGTGTGAATTTTACCTTAGCGGCCAGTCAGTCGTACAGGCAAAGAAGAGGGAGAAATAGAACAGCATAAGTGAGCCCTGAAAAAACGGAGTTTGCCTGAAGCTGAGAAAGAAGACAGTTTAAGGAAGTGGTAGTCGGGACATCGGATGTCATGGAAAGGCCAGGCAGGAAGAAGAGCCAAAGGATATCATTATAGGGACATGTTGGGGTCACCAGGACCATATGATGGCTTGGTTTAGTGGACATGGGGACAGGCTACAGGATGATGAAGAAACTCATCAGCATCTTGATGCTTCTCTTTCAGGGCTGGACTGTTGAAGAGAAGGCTATAAGTATGGAGACAGAAATGTGCAAACTTTTTTTTTAATTTAAATTTATTTTTAATTGGAGGATAATTGCTTTACAATATTATGTTGGTTTCTGACAAACATCAACTTGAATCAGCCATAGGTATATGTGTGTCTGCTCTCTCTTGAGTTTCCCTCCTACCTCCCACCCTTTCCCACCCTTTTAGGCTGTCACAGAGCACCGGATTTAAGCTTGCCTTGTCAATTTAGCACATTTCCACTGGCCATCTAATTTTACATATGGTAATGTATATGTTTCAGTGCTACTCTCTCCATTTGTCGCACCCTCTCCTTCCCCGTCTGTGTCAAAGGTTTTGAGAAATTTTAGAGTTGAATGTTTTGTGGTGGCTGAGGGGAAGTCAGCAAAAAGGGAGAGAGCAAATATAGATAAATGTACTTAACAATTCAAACCAGGGAAACAATTTTGGTCTGAATTTCAGGCACTGCTGGGTAGATTTTGAGGGGAACTTTTCAGTTGGCAGCATCGCAAAGCTCTACTCAGTTGGCCTCGGTCTCCCCCTTGCCCGAATGGGCAGCCCTGCCTCTTGTATGTCTCAGAGGAGAGAATTATGGGGCGTTGATTTCTGGGAAAGGCCTGAGAGGAGCAATTAGACAGAACTAGGCCCCCACCCGTGTCCCGCCAGTTATCACACTAGGCAAGTGAGATCACCTCTAATCCTCAGTTTGTAGGTTTTTCTGTTTTTAATTTATTTGACTGTGTCGAATCTTATTTTCAACACACAGGCTCTGCAGTTGCGGTGTGTGTGATTAGTTGCCCTGCGGCATGTGGGATCCTAGCTTCCCGACCAGGGATCGAACCCACATGCCCAGCATTGCAAGGTGGATTCTTAACCACTGGACCACCAGGGAAGTCCCCTGCACCTCAGTTTTCTCCTGAGGAAAAGGGCTAACATCTTCCTTCAGGCCATGTGCTGGGGTTTAATGGTATCATACATGCAAAAACACCCAAGGTGTTGCCTCAGCGGTCCCAAGTGAATTCTAAGTTTTTTATTTGCAGTTATTCTTAATAAAGGGTTCCTGACAATGAGATTTCCTTCTTCTTGGGGTTGCTGGCAGCCCCTGTGTTTGATTGTAAATTTATATGTACCTGTGGATCTTCTCTGCACACATCACTGTCTGGGCTCTTCCCAGCCTGGAAGTGGGACTTCTAATTGCTGACGTTTTCTTGGTATTTAGCTTAGAGCTAGATAACCTGAGCACTCAAAAATCCAGCCAATGGAGAGGGTGTGGAGGAAAGGGAACTCTCTTGCACTGTTGATGGGAATGCAAACTGGTACAGCCACTATGGAGAACAGTATGGGGATTCCTTAAAAAGCTAAGAATAAAACCACCATATGACCCAGCAATCCCACTACTGGGCATAAACTCTGGGAAAACCATATTTGAAAAAGACACATGTAGCCGAATGTTCATTGAAGCACTATTTACAATAGCTAGGGCATGGAAGCAGCCTCTATGTCCACCGACAGATAAATGGATAAACAAGTTGTAGTACATATGCACAATGGAATATTGCTCAGCCATAAAAAATAATATAAAAGGGAACATTCGACTCAGTTCTGATGAGGTAGATGAACCTAGAGCCTATTATGAAGAGTGAAGTAAGAAAGAGAAAGACAAGTATCATATCTTAATGCATATATACGGAATCTAGAGAGACGATACTGATGAACCTGTTTGCAGGGTGGCAGTGGAGACACAGACACATGGACACAGTGGGGGAAGGATAGACTGGGGTGAATTGAAAGAGCAGCACTGAAACACACACATTACCGTGTGTAAAATTAGACAGCCAATAGAACTTTGCTGTATGATGCAGGGAACTCAAACTGGTGCTCTGTGACCACCTTTAGGGGTGGGATGGGGTGGGAGGTGGCAGAGAGATTCAAGAGAAAGGGGGCATATGTATGCTTCTGGCTGATTCATGTTGATGTGTGGCAGAAACCAACACAATTTTATAAAGCAAATATCCTCCAATTAAAAGAAAAAAAAAACAAACCCAAAACAGTCAAATAGCTCTGTCATCCAGTGGGCTCAGGAGAAGGAGCTGGGGAAGTCAGGCCTGGAACAAACAGCATGTGTCCGATTTGAAAATTCCTGGCCCCACCATCTTTCTTAGGAAGCCCATTCTAAGGAGGTCCCTATGGTCCAGTGGCTAGAACTCTGTGCTGCCAGTGTAGAGGCCATGGGTTCAATCCCCAGTCAGGGAACTAGATCCCACATGCTGCAACCTGGCATGAGTGCATGCTAAGACACTTCAATTGTGTCCAACTCTTTGTGACCCCATGGACTATAGCCTGCCAAGCTTCTCTGTCTATGGGATTCTCCAGGCAAGAATACTGCAGTGGGTTTCCATGCCCTTCTCCAGGGGATCTTCCGATTCAGGGATCGAACCCGAGTCTCTTACATCTCCTGCATTGGTAGGTGAGTTCTTTATCACTAGTGCAACCTGGGAAGCCTAAGACCCAGCACAGCCAATTAAATAAATATTTAAAAAAAAAAAAAAAGGGAAAGCCCACCTGGTAAGTCAGCACATGGGCCTCTATTGACCTCCTGTGAACAGCGGAGGAACATATTCCCCTCCAGGTAATTTCTCTACCTGCACAGTTCCTGACACCCAGCAGCATTTAGCTAACTTGGACTTTTATTTTCCTAGAACAGCACTCTGCTGATTTTAGGAATCCCCCTTTTACCCTTCTGGAAAGGATAAAGTCTCTAAAACTCCTATCAAAGATAAACTTAATCCAGGCAGGGAATTGTGGACTGTAGCAGGGGGTATGGTGCTGGCTGTGTTGCAGCCCAATAGGGAGGAGATGGTGAAGCTGGCAGGACTCTCTGGTGCTTGGGGGGTCACCCTGTGTTCCTCACTGCGCCTGGCCAGTACTTTGGACTTAGGAAGTGCTCAAAAAGCATCTGATGAGTAAATGACGCACAGGAGAGTATGAATGAATGGATTTGGCTCATTTACTCAAGAGGCTGAAATGAACGTGGCGTAGCAGTGCAAATGGTCCTGGGAAGAGGTAAACCAGTAGATCACACAGTGTTGGGGGCAGGGCGAGCACGTGGACCAGCTTGTATGTTTCATTGTGTCCTCAAAGCACCTTCCAGCCTTGGAAGCTGGCAGCCACAACTTCATAGCATTCCAAATGCCTGTGTCACTTTCTTTCTTTTTCTGTTTTTAAAACAAGGTCTCTGTTGCATAATTTTTGTTCTTCAGTTCAGTTCAGTTGCTCAGTCGTGTCTGACTCTTTGCAACCCCATGGACTACAGCACACCAGGCTTCCCTGTCCATCACCAACTCCCAGAACTTGCTCAAACTCATGTCCATTATTTATTTATTTTTATTTATTTATTTATATGGCTGCATTGGGTCTTACTTGTGACACGTCAGATCTTCCACTGTGGCACATGGAGTCTCTAGCGGTGCCTAACCTAGAGTGGGCATTCTTTTTTTAAATTGTTTTTTTTGTCCCCGGTGGCTCAGATGGTAAAGCGTCTGCCTACAATGTGGGAAACCTGGGTCCAATCCCTGGGTTGGGGAGATCCTCTGGAGAAGGAAATGGCAATCCATTCCAGTACTCCTCTTGCCTGGAAAATCCCATGGATGGAGGAGTGTGATAGGCTACAGTCCATGGGGATGCAAAGAGTCGGACACGACTGAGTGACTTCACTTCACTTTCTTCTGTATTTACTTTTGGCTGCACTGGGTCTTTATCGTTTTGCTCGGGCTTGCTTTTTAGCTGCAGCGAGCAGAGGCTACTCTCTGTTGCAGTGCACAGGCTTCTCATTGTGGCGGCTTCCCTAGTTTTGGAGCACAGGCTCTAGGCGTATGGGCTTCAGCAGTTGAGACCCTCGGCTTTGTTTCTCTGCGGCATGTGGTGTCTTCCCAGACCAGGAACTGAACCTGTGTCCCCTGCGTTGCAAGGTGGGTTCTTAGCTGCTGGATCACCAGGGAAGTCCCCCTGTGTCGCTTTCATTCCACACCCATTAATGCAATGCAGGAAAAGTGGATTTTATAATGCTGGGAAAATCATTTCCTAGAGAGAATTTTTGCAGCGCCTGTCTCTGGCTTGGAGAGGCCAATAGGGAATTATTCTACCAAAACCACCCCTGGGGCTTGCTCAACTGGGACACTTAAACCCAGAATGAGAATGAGAGCATCCTTGTGACATTCTCTGGGAGTCTGCAGAACTGACTGTTGCAAAGTTTGAATAGAACAAGCATGGTGTTAACTCAAGTTAAAAGCTACCATAATCCGTTTATGGGGCTGTGGTTTGTTTCCCCTGAGACATTTCCAGGCTCTGCTCAGTGGACTGGGCTGTGTGTCTGGTGGCTGAAGGCGGCCAGGAAGCTGTGTCACACAGCCAAGAGAGTTGGTAATGGGTGTCTGGCCCAAACAGGTCACAGAGTTTAGAAGGAGCCTCAAACAGCTAGTGGGCTTCTTGGGCTCCCAGGAGAATCAGGCCAATCGGCATTACTGATTTTGGGGAATTCTTCCTCAATTTTATTCTTCTGTAGCTTTGACCAATGAGGTTTTTCAGAAGTAGCCTGCAAAACCTCATACCCTGGAAAGAACTGGGCCCACATTCCCTTTCTTTCCCCTCCAAGAGTCTAGGATATTCTACCTTCAAGGAGGTAAAGAAATCACTGAGGTTTCTTAGCTTTGGCTTTCTCAGCTGCTAATTCATTTTCTTAGTTTAGAAATATGCTTTCACTGTTATGAGTTGCTTTAATTCTTATACATAGCAACTTCATTTGAGCATGTAAAAGTATGCCATTAAATGCATGAGGACATGTCTTCAAATTACCAAAGGAAAAATGCCAGTAGACCCAAGGAATAGTTGGGTCTTGGGGGCCTTATGTTCTCCATTCCAGAGTCTGTTCTGTAGCAGAGTGAATTCCAAGAAGAAGCTCAATAAGCCTCAGCAAGAAAGATGAAAACTTCTTTCTTCCCCAGTGGTTTGTGAAGACAGTGGGCCAGCCCACATGAGAGGTAGAGCCCAGAAAGAGAGAGATTTATTGGGAGAGTCAGGCATAAATGTCAATATGAGAAATATTTGAAGCATTGAATCCCATACCTGGTCCTATATCAAGGAGAGTAAGGATTATTTTTTTTATTTAGTTTTTTAATGCTGGGTCTTTGTTACTGTGCATGGACTACTTAGAGAGTAGTAGTTGCAGTGTGCAGGCTTGTCATTGCAGTGGTTTCTTTTGCTGCAGAGCACGGGCTCTAGGACACGTGGGCCCAGCAGTTGTGGCTCACGAGCTTAGCTGCTCTGCAACATGGGATCTTCCTGGATGAGGGATCAAACTGATGTCTCCTGCATTGGCAGGTGGATGCTCTACCACTGAGTCACCAGCATAGCCCCCTCGGTCTTTTTTAAAAATTATTATTGGAGTATAATTGCTTTATATTATTGTATTAGTTCTGGGTCTTGCTTGCAGCATGTGAACTCCCAGTTGTAGCATGTGGGATCTAATTCCTTGGTGGTGGTGGTGGTGGTTTAGTCACTAAGTCGTGTCCAACTCTTGCGACCCCATGGACTGTAGTTTGCCAGGTTCCTCTGTCCATGGGATTCTCCAGGCAAGAATACTGAAGTGGGTTGCCATTTCCTTCTCCTTGACCAGGAATCAAATCTGGGCCCCCCTGCATTGGGAGCATAGAGTCTTAGCCACTGAACCACCAGAGAAGTCCCCAGAGTAAGGAATTTTGTCAGCCCACATTGTAGGGGAAGTGCTTGCTGATTTAGTAGGGAGATACAAAGAGGTTCATTTGAAAGAGACACTGAAGAAGAAGATCAGGAGGCCACCGTGAGGCATTTCAGTGCTATCCATTTCCACTCCAGCTTCTGTATAGTGGGGTTACTTTATATCTAGTGTCCTCAGGTCTTCAGGAACCAAATCTTCCTGATCTGCAAGAGAAAGACTTACATTAAATTCTATTTTACAACAAATAACAACTGAGATTCCAAGGCAGGGGCTTGGAATTGTTATCCAGTCAAGCCAAGACCCACTGAATCAATACTTATGGCACATTCGTGGATGCAGAGCACGGTGCTGGGCACAGTAAGGGGCATGGAGAGAAAAGAGGTGTGAGCCTTCCTTGCTCCCCAAGAGCCCTTCACTGGGGAAGGAAGACGCACTCATCACTAACCTGGTAAAGAACAGAGCAGTGAGACCAATATCTGGGCCCAAACAGCATGCCATGGATGGTGGAGACATGGAGGGATATACCTGCTTAGGCTCAGTGGTGGTTGGGTGGTTTAGGCGCTAAGTTGTGTCCAACTCTTGCGACCCCATGGACTGTAGCCCACCAGGCTCCTCTGTCCAGGAGTTCTCCAGGCAAGAATACTGGAGTGGGGTGCCATTTTCTTCCCTAGGGGATCTTCCCAACATAGGGATTGAACCCAGGTCTCTTGCATTGCAGGCAGATTCTTTGCTGACTGAGCTACCAGAGAAACCCTGAGGCTTAGAGGAAATAGCATCTCAACAGGATTCTCAACTCCCTGTTTTGCCAGATTTAAGGTGGAGGTGAGGGTGAGGCAAGTGAGGCTTTTGACTAAGGTGCAAAATGTAAAGAAGTGCTAAAAAAACACCCCATAATCAAGACATGAATATTAATACAATAAATAATGTTTATATTAATATGATTAATATGGATACATTTAGGTTCATACACTAATATTAATCACATTGATATAAATATTAATATTTAAACAAAATAGCTATAAAAATTGACTCACAAAAACATACAATGAGCAGAACATAGAATTTTAATAGAGACACAGTGTTTGTTTTGTGACCCTGCATTCTTAAAGAATGGGAACAGTTTTCTTTTTTTTTTTAAGCTTATTTATTTAGTTTTGGCTGTGCTGGGTCTTTGTGGCTGTGTAGTCATTTCTCTAGTCACAGCAAGTGGGGGTACACTCCAGTTGAGGTATGCAGCTTCTCATCGCCAAGGCTTCTCTAGTTGAGCACGGGCTCTCGGGCACCCGGGCTTCAGTAGTTGCAGCACGAGGACTCAGTAGTTGTGGCTCCCGAGATCTAGAGCACGCGGTCAGTAGTTGTAGTGCTCTGCAGCGTGTGGGATCTTCCTGGATCAAGGATCCAACGTTGTCTCCTGAATTTGCAGGAGCACTCTTTAGCACTGAACCACCAGGGAAGCCCTGAACAGTTGTTTTTAATCACTTCTCCGTTCCTAGTCTCCTATCAGGAAAGCTTCTGAGGGTTGACAGCGAGCTGAGAATACACTGAGCAGCACACAGTTTAAAAAGAATTATTATTATGATTTTTTAATCTTTTGGCAGGGCTGTGAGGCATGTGGAATCTTAGTTCCTCAACTAGGGATCAAACCTGTGTCTCCTGAATTGAAAGCATGGAGTGTTAACCACTAGACCACCAGGGAAGTCCCTATCAACCTTTATAGACAGTCATTTTTTTTTTTTTTTAACTGGGAGATTTTTGTTAACTTTATATGTGATTCCAAATATGACAGCATATTTTGATAAGTATACATGGGGGCATGTAGTTTTCCTTTTGCTTCAGCTCCAATATGGCTTGCCACAGCACAGCCCTGGCCAGGTTGGGAAGGAAGGGAAGACTTACGGACAAGGAAGAGCTTGAGCAAAGGCTCAGTTCCGCTCAGTTCCTCAGTCGTGTCTGACTCTTTGCGACCCCATGAACCGCAACACTCCAGGCCTCCCTGTCCATCACCAACTCCTGGAGTTTACCCAAACTTATGTCTATTGAGTCGGTGATGCCATCCAACCATCTCATCCTCTGTTGTCCCTTTCTCCTCCTGCCCTCAATCTTTCCCAGCATCAGGGTCTTTTCAAATGAGTCAGCTCTTCACATCAGGAGGCCAAAGTATTGGAGTTTCAGCTTCAACATCAGTCCTTACAATGAATATTCAGGACTGATCTCCTCTAGGATGGACTGGTTTGATCTCCTTGCAGTCCAAGGGACTCTCAAGAGTCTTCTCCAATACCACAGTTCAAAAGCATCAATTCTTCAGTGCTCAGCTTTCTTAAAGTCCAACTCTCACATACATACATGACTACTGGAAAAACCATAGCTTTGACTAGACGGAACTTTGTTGGCAAAGTAATGTCTCTGCTTTTTAATATGCTGTCTAGGTTGGTCATAACTTTTCTTTCAAGTAGCAAGAGTCTTTTACCTTCATGGCTGCAGTCACCATCTGCAGTGATTTTGGAGTCCCCCCAGAAATAAAGTCAGCCACTGTTTCCACTGTTTCCCCATCTATTTGCCATGAAGTGATGGGATGCCATCATCTTAGTTTTCTAAATGTTGAGCTTTAAGCCAACTTTTTCACTTTCCCCTTTCACTTTCATCAAGAGGCTCTTTAGTTCTTCTTCACATTCTGCCATAAGGGTGGTGCCATCTGCATATCTGAGCAAAGGCAGGAGGCACCAAAGTATGTTCAAATCCAAGGCAGGTGGGGTGGGTGGTGGGAGTAGGGGGAGAAATTATAAATATCATGTATGAGAAATGGTAATAAGATAGAGAGAACTGAAAAGTTTAGAAAGCGGAGAGATTGTGAAGGGCTTTCTATACTATCCTGAAATACAATAGTATTTATTGTTGGTACTTAAAGGACCATCAAATGTTTCTGAGCACAGTCTTTGGGGCCAGTTACTTGAGGGGAAGGAGGGAGCACTAGTCGGAGAGAATGAAGCAAGAGACAGAATCACCAGAAGGCACCCACTGCAAGGGACCTGGAAGAATAAGCAAGCACTCCAACCCAGCTGAGGTCCTCTGGGATAATAAACTGCATGTTAGTAATACACTTTCTGTGAATACTATCTGACAAACTAACGTCCACCTGAGGGCAGGAAATGAACTGTGATCCTGTTTCCTAATGAGGATACAGCAGCCTCACTGAACACATCACTTATCTAACACGTCCACACACTTCCCTTCATCAGCTGCTGAATTTCTAGGCGGAGGTGGAGTGAGGTCCCGGAAGCTGGTCCCTCCTTCTTGTTCTTCTTAGAGCTAATCAGATAAAGAGCCAGAAGCCCATCTCAGATGTACGGGAGGACTGGGAAATCAGTTCTCAGAAACATTTTCTGGCTTTTTTTCCTTTCCCATATAATACTGAATGTACTAAGAAAAGATAAAGCCTTCGCAAAATGTGGACTGATTGGGGGATAGACCTTATTTTATTAAATGTATATTTTTTATTTTATGAAATGCATATTTTGTTTTGCCATTGTTCACTCGCTCAATCATGTCTGACTATTTGTGACCCCATGAATGGCAGCATGCCAGGCTTCCCTGTCCTTAAGTGTCTCCCAGAGTTTGCTCAAACTCATGTCCATTGAGTCATTGATGTCATCCAACCACCTCATCCTCTGTTGCCCCCTTCTCCTCCTGCCCTCAATCTTTCTGAGCATCAGGGTCTTTTCCAGTGAGTTGGTTCTTTGCATCAGGTGGCCAAAATATTGGAGTTTCAACTTCAGCATCAGTCCTTCCAATAAATATTCAGGGTTGATTTCCTTTAGGATTGACTGGTTTGATCTCTTTGAAGCCCAAGGGACTCTCAAGAGTCTTCTCCAGCACCAGTTTGAAAACATGAATTCTTTGGTGCTCAGCCTTCTTTATGGTCCAACTCTCATATCCATACATGACTACTGGAAAAACCATAGGTTTGACTAGATGGACCTTTGTTGGCAAAGTGACATCTCCACTTTTTAATATGCTTTCTAGGTTTGTAATCCCATCACCCATGAGCCTGTGCTCTGCAACAGGAGAAGCCACCACAGTGAGAAGCCCTAGTAACACAACTAGAAAGGAGACCCCACTCCCTAAAACTGTAGAAAAGCCCATGCAGCAGTGAAGACCCAGCACAGCCAAAAATAAATACATAAAATTATTTAAAAAGTGGGAAATTTTCAACTATTTTCAAAAGGTATACTTCTGTAAATGCAGATAAATCTTTCTTCAAGTGGCCTGAAAAGTGAAGTTGAATTTAAATGAGACTCATTCATATTTTGAATGTTAAACCCCTTGGGGATGCTGAGTTGTTTAAGATGTTAATCTCCAGGACAGTGAGCTATCCTGTTGGAAAGGTAGAAAGTAACATAAGAGAAAAAAATTATTCAGCAAAAGACTTGAAATGTTATCTGTCTTAGTCAACTCAAGTTGCCATAACAGAATACTCTAAACAAGGTGTCTTAAATAGCAGATGTTTATTTTCTCATGGTTCTAGAGGCTGGAAGTATGAGATCAGGGTGCCAGCATGGTTGGGTTCTGATGGTTGGCTTGCTATCTCTCCTTGTTCTCACATGGCCTTTCCTTGGTGCCTGTCTGTCTGCAGGGAGAGAGAGAGAGAGAAAGAGAGAATGCTCTGGTGTCTTCTATCTTATCAGACCAGGGCACCTGCCTTCATGAACCCATCAAACCTTGATTATTTCCCCAAGGCTCCATCTGCACATACCATCACATAGGGTTAAATCTCCAACATCTGAATTTTGGAAGGACACAAAACATTCAATCCATAACATTATTGAAGGTCGCAATTGTGGGAGATTAACTGATTAAAATGAAAAATACAGAAAATTCCTGAAGCACTCCCAAGAAAGAACTAATGTCTAACTGCAGAGAAGCTCATAAACCAGCACTTTGAGCAAAGCAACAGGTGGCAGGGGGACTGGAGGTTCATTTCATGCTGAGCAGAAGTGGGACCTAAGAAAGAGACCCACTTGGCCTGTGTTATGAGAAATCTCAAAGACTGTGTCAGGGGAGCTGCCTTTCATACTTCCTGGTAGTAGGGAGAGAGGCCCAATGCAAATGCAGATCCAGGAAGAATATTTTGTCCCAGCTCTGTAGGACTGATGGCAGGGGCAGCAGGTGGGAGGCAGGGAGGTGAGGAGGCTGCAGAACTGCCCTGAACTTGAGAGATCCGGAGCCTGAACCAGGCATTTCTCTTGCCATGTTGCCACTGGCGATTCCTGGCTCAGAGTTAGAAGCTTGCACAATGCAGTGGAGTGTGCAGATGCTCAAGGGACTCTTTAAAAATCTTTGTCTTATTTGGACTAAGGAAATACTAGAGCCTCAGGAGCAGTGCCAAGAAGAATCTTCCATCTCAGAGACACCACGAGTGAACACCTCAAGGTGTTAGAGACACGCCATCCTCTGGATGCGAGGGACTGAATAAGACTGAATAAGAGGGATTACTACGGGATCACAAAATCAAAGCACTCACTGGTAAAAATCTATTTTCTCCTGTCTATTAGGAAGCACAAAGACACAATGGTATTCCTATGCCTTCTCCCGTATCCACATTGGCAGTGAACTAGAGACAGAATAGGGAATAGGTCTGGTTTTGTAAGACTCACTTTTCCACTATAAAAAAAAAAAACAAACAATGGAAAAAACCCAACAATAATAACAGATATTCATTTTCTACCCAAACCAGATATTACTGGATAGTTCTCTGGAAATCATTTCACAATTCACATTGCTGGGACAAATGCTCCTCGAGTATATGACCATTCCTCCCCTGAGAGCCCTGGTAAAGGAATTTCATGAAGCTACAGATAAATCCTTTTAGGTGAAAGAGGACATGATAAAAATTGTATCAGCCAGACTCTGTACACCGTTCCGTAAGCCCGAATCTAGAAAAAGTCCAAGCCAACAGCAAGCAGTACCTGCTTTGACGGATCCAACAAGGCTGTTACTTCAGAGCTTAGGTATGGTCCAGATGCCGTCATTCCTGCCTCTGAGTCCAGCGGTTCCTGGAGAGTGAGGTCTATGGTTGAACTGCAAGGCCACAGGACCAGAAATTGGCTGGCAAGCCACCTGGCTGGAAACTGTGTCTGTCAGACCAATAACGTTATAATATGTGTCAAGTTGTGTGCAGACAATCAGAGGGTTCCGTTTCTGGCCATCTCTGCTGAAGCATCTTGATCCACACAGCACGTCTTGGGGAGAGAGAAGGGCACATTCTGGCCACCACTTACCTCCTTGTGGGTCTGAGACAACATTATACCACAGAATGTTCTCCTCTGGTCTTGGGAGAGATGAAAATTTAGTGTAGGATATATAAGTGAAAGCCTTTAGTGGTCACTAATAATAATAGTATCATCTTAAATTTATGTGGCACCTTGCAGCGTATACAACTCTCATTTGATCCTCTATGAACAAGATGGGTATTATTCACTCTACTTTGTAGGTGGAGACACAAACCTGTGATGTTCAATGTAATGCCCATGTCATTTAACGAGTGGATGGCAGAGTCAGAACAGAAACACGGGTCTCCTGACTTCTGCCCACAGGACTTTCTTTGTTTTTATTTTGGCTGTGCTGGGTCTTCACTGTGGGCTTTTTGTTGGGGCACAGGGCTTTCTCTAGTTGTGGCAGGCATAGGCTTCTCTTTCTCTAGGGTAAGCGTGCTCAGTAGTTGTGACTGGTGGGCTTAGTTGCCCTGAGGCGTGTGGGATCTTAGTCCCCCGACCAGGGATCGGACAGATGTCCCTTGCATTAGAACTCAGATTCTTAACCACTGCAACACCAGGGAAGTCCTTGTCACAGGACTTCTTGAACAGTAAAAAAAAAGGCTCTGAAAAATGAACCTGGTTCATTTTCTGAGCAGGTGATCTGAAACAATAGTGGTAATAATAATCACTCATAATAAATGTTTTACCTGATTTTTATCTTGTTGACAATCATCATTTATGTCTAAAGCCAATAAACACCATATTTTCTGCTCTTTCCAATGCAGGCTGGTAAAGGAGGAAAAAAGAGAAATACTGTGCTAAACAGTAGCTAAGCTTGTTCGTTCCTTCACTCTTCTACTTGCTATCAAAATTATCCACCAACTCCCGTATGTTTATCCTAGATATTCAAAACATATCTGGAACCATTCTGAAATCATTTGCCTGAATAAAGCTGACTTACATGCCCCCTCAAGACTGCACTGTCCAGAGGAAGAAGGGGTTGGTGGGCAGAATGTGAAGACATGTTTTCATTTCTCTTATTAGGCTTCTTGTGGGCTCAGTGGTAAAGAATCTGCCCACCAACGCAGGAGCCACAGGAGACGTGGGTTCAATCCCTGGGATGGAAATGACCCCTGGTGTAGGAAATGGCAACCCACTCCAGTATTCTTGCCTGGGAAATCCCATGCACAGAAGAGCCTGGCAGGCTCATCCATGGGGTCGAAAAGAGTAGGACATGACTAACCGACTAAGCATGCACACTGAGTTCATAGGATTTGTTTCTTTTACCAGTTCTCTGCAGAGAGGCTCTGTTCCATCTACAGCCTGGAAATACAATTCTAGCAACACATACTTTAGAATGAATTCTAGCAAACAAACCATGGATATTCTAGATCATCATGATAACACTTTATTTGGAGAGGGGGGAATGTCTATTTTGGGGGGGCTTCCCAGGTGGCACTTATTTAACTTACCTGCAGAATACATCATGAGAAATGCTGGGCTGGATGTCAAGCATTGACAAGACTGCCAAGATGGAATCAAGGTTGCTGGAAGAAATATCAATAACCTCAGACATGCAGATGACACCACCCTTATCACAGAAAGTGAAGAGGAACTAAAGAGTCTCTTCATGAAGGTGAAAGAGGAGAGTGAGAAAGCTGGCTTAAAACTCCATATTCAAAAAACTAAGATCATGGCATCTGATTCCATCACTTCATGGCAAATAGATAAACAATGGAAACAGTGCAGACTATTTTCTTGGGCTCCAAAATCACTGCAGACAGTAACTGCAGCCACGAAATTAAAAGACACTTGCTCCTTGGAAGAAAAGCTATGACAAACCTAGATGGCATATTAAAAAGCAGAAACATTACTTTACCTTCACAGGTCCCTATAGTCAAAGCTATGGTTTTTCCAGTAGTCATGTATGGATGTGAGAGCTGGACAATAAAGAAGGCTGAGTGCCAAAGAATTGATGCTTTTAAACTGTGATGTTGGAGAAGACTCTTGAGAGTTCCTTGGACTGCAAGGAGATCAAATGAGTCAATCCTAAAGGAAATCAACCATGAATATTCATTGGAAGGACTGATGCTGAAGCTGAAACTCCAATGCTTTGGCCACCTGATGTGAAGGGCTGACTCACTGGAAAAGACCCTGCTGCTGGGAAAGATTGAAGGCAGGAAGAGAAAGGGACCACAGAGGACAAGATGATTAGATGGCATCACCAGCTCAATGGACGTAAGTTTGAGCAAGCTCTGGGAGATGGTGAAGGATGGGGAAGCTTCGTGTGCTACAGTCTGTGGGGTCGCAAGAGTCTGATACAACTGGGTGACTGAACAACAACAAAGGTGGTGCTAGTGGTAAAGAACCTGCCAATGCAGGAGACGCGAGACATGAGACCCAGTTCAACTGAAAATATAAAAATAAAATAAAAAGAGAAAGAAAAAATTATTTCAAAAAATCTTTTGACTTGTTTTAAGAGCATAAAGAATGGGTTGCTGTTTTCTTCTCCAGGGGATCTTCCCTCCAGGGATTGAATTTGTGTCTCCTACATTGCAGGCAGTCTTTACCGACCCCATGGACTGTAGCCCACCAGGCTGCTCTGTCACGGAATTCTCCAGGCCAGAAAACTGGAATGGAGAAGCCACACCCTTCTCCAGGGTATTGAACCCAGGGAGTCGAAACTTTAACCCAGGGATATCCTGCATTGCAGATGAGTTCTTTACCACTGAGCCACTAGGGTGAGCCACTGGGGTGT
This sequence comes from Bos taurus, assembly GCF_002263795.3. Taxonomy (NCBI): domain Eukaryota; kingdom Metazoa; phylum Chordata; class Mammalia; order Artiodactyla; family Bovidae; genus Bos; species Bos taurus. Next base: position 67,184,695 of record NC_037335.1, on the reverse strand, counting down.
GCCACGTCTCAAAACTCACTGCAAAGCTTTCTGAAGATCACAGTTGGTCACTGAGCCCTCCAGGAGCTGGAGGCAGCAGAGCACGCACGCTCACTGTGGGAGTCGGATGTTGGACAGACCACGCAGTAACTGTGACTGGAAAAGGGAGTGCTCCGGAACCAAGGAGAGAAAAACTCCTTCCTCTGTCAGCATACCTCTAGCATCCTCTACTAACAAAGGTTAATGTTGTGCCAGCTGGTGGAGGAGAAATATTTATAGGATCTAGGTCCATTTACACAGAGAAATGAGGGTGGATTTTGAGCCAAGGGTATAAGTTGATAACTGACACAGACCTTGGCATGTTACAAGAAGCATGGGGCTCTAGACCCAGCTCTGTGACTGACTAGATATGGGGCGCCAGGCATGTTTCCATCTCCAAGCCTCAAATTCCATGACTACAGAATGGGATCCTATATACTCATACCCCAAGGTCAATGTGAGGATTAAATAAGATAGAGGGTAGGAATGTGTTATTAGTAAAAAAGAGTGAAAGCAACATTCACATGATGGGTTTAAATGATGGGTTCTGTGATGGACTGCCTCAATCCCTGCTGTCCACTCACCAGCTGGGTGACCATGGGTAATCCACTTACCTCTGAGCTCTGTTTCCTTATGTGTAATGATGACAGCTACCTCATCACCCCATTATCTTGAGGAGTCAATGAGATGATACACTCAGAGTGTTTGCACACATTAAGTGCAAAATAAATGTTGCTGCTATTTACTCGTATTTTTACAGTTACTTCAAATAAAATGTTTAATTGCTGAGCTGTGTCTGACTCTTTTGCGACCCCATGGATTGTAGCCTGCCAGGCTTCTCTGTCCATGGGATTTCCCATGCAAGAATACTAGAGTGGGTTGCCATTTTCTTCTCCATGGAATCTTCTTGACAAGGATCAAACCTGTGTCTCCTGCATTGGCAAACAAATTCTTTACCATCTGAGCCACTGGGGAAGCCCTCATATAAACACTTACATGTTTATTTCCCCCTTATTATGTATTCACTTACTTTTATTTATCAAGTGCCTACTATCTGCAGGCATTATGTTGAGTGTTGCTTTAGGGGCCAGGGATAGAGACCACTCAGAGAAGTGGGAGGTATAATGTTTTCAGGGATGTGGTTCCCTGGAAGGAAATGCTATTCATTTTTCTCAAGAGAAGAAAAGCCACCAGTATTTACTTGAATTATGGCCTTTCTAAAATCAACCCAATGTGGTTTCCCTAATTCTGAGCATTTAAAACTCAAAACAAACTTTAATTTTCAAAGAAATTTTTGCAGAAGTGTTTCTCAAAACACTTTCTGGATGACAGGATTGAGGTCTTTCTGTGTTTGTTTTAATTTGTTTGTAGTACGATGTAAGCTGTGCTGTATGTGTATGCTAGTCGCTCAGTTGTGTCGGACTCTTTGTGACCCCACGTACTGTAGCCTGACAGGCTCCTCTGTCTATGGGGATTCTCCAGGCAAGAATACTGGAGTGGGTTGCCATGCCCTCCTCCAGGGGATCTTTCTAATTCAGAGATTGAACGCAGCATTGTAGGCAGATTCATCCCCATCTGAGCCACCAGGGAAGCCCAGGAATACTGGAGTGGGAAGCCTCTCCTTTCTCAAGGGGATCTTCCTGCCCTAGGAATCGAACTGGAGTCTCCTGCATTGCAGGCAGGTTCTTTACCAGCTGAGTTATGATGGAAGCCCAGTATGATGTATGCAAACCACTAAATAATGATTCCTTTGCAAGGAAGTGGTATGAGAGCCAACCCAAGAGGCTGTAGGCTTCACTGACTCTGTTCTGCTTTTGTACAGCTGATGCTGAGAGGGGAGGCCAACTGGAGCTACATTAAGGGCACACTCAGAGCTCACTGTGCCCTCACTGGGCTCCTAAATTGTTTCCCTGTTTGTAGTCTTTTTGCCTTTCAAACCTTTTAATGAAAGGATTTTCAGCCTTGGCACTACTGATATTTGGGTTCAGATCATTCTTTATTGTGGGAGCTTCCTGTGTCTTGCAGGGCATGCCTTGTAGCACGCTTGGCCAGTACTCACTAGATGCCAGGAGCACCTTCCTCTCCCCTCGGACAGACAAAAATGTCTCCAGAAGTTGTCAATGTCCCCTGGGGGCAAAATCACCCCTGGCTGAGGACCACTGATAGCCCTAAAGAATCTTCCTGAAGCAAGCCTTTCGCCAGAGTGAAAAGAGTGCACATTCTTGGTTTTCAAGACTCTTCAACAACCTGATTCCTTCTGTAACCCCCAGTCTTACTTACTCTCCCTTGGACTCCAAACAATGGATCTGCCCAGGTTCCCAGAGTGCTTCACAGCTGTTCAGTCTCACCACTTTTCTGTCTTAAATTTCCATTTCTCTCCTCTCCAACCACTGAAAGAATATTTGAATAAGTGGAAAGATGTAACCTGGTTTGGGGTAGGAAGATTCAATATTGTAAAGAGATCAGGTCTCTTTTAAATAATTTATAATTAATATGATCCTGGTAAAGGAATTATTTTGAAAAGTTAGGCTAGTTTTTTTCCAAATGTTAGTATAGAAAATAAACATGTGAGAACAACTAGAAAATTTTTGAGAATATTGAGGTACAAATTCTACTAGTTATTAAAATATAAAATAAAATCATTAAAAGAATCATGATGGTGTTGTATAATTACAGATGAATTAATAAAATAATAAAGTAGATATTCCAAAAATATGACCAAATATAAGCATGAATTTAACATATGATAAAGAGGGCATTTCAAATCATTGAATGATGGATTATTCCATAAACAAGCTAGCCATCTGGAAAAAATAAATCCCTACATTAATTTTTACCTGAAATTATTTCCCAGGTAGTTCATAAATGTAAACATGGAAAAACCTATAGACATCTAAGAAAAAACGGGATCGTTTGTTAGGAATTTGTAAGTAAGAAGCAAAACCCAAGGACCATGAGAGAAAAATATTGATTGATAACTATACTTACTAAAAGTTGTGCATCACCAAAATCATCATTAAAGAAAAAGATAAAAATAACCAGCTGTGATATTTGTAAGACATGTGGTTGAACAGAGTTAATTTCTTTTCTAAAAAATTTATTTACTTTTAATTGAGGGATAATTGTTTTACAATATTGTGTTGGTTTCTGCCATACATCAACATGAATTAATTTCTTATAATGAAGAGTTTATGATTAAATAAGAATTGAATCAAATAGAAAAATGACAAATAGGCATGAATTGGAGAACACAAGGAAGTAAAAACCTCAGAATAGTTTCAAAATCAGCTTTATTACAAAAAAAATGAAGAAGAACAATGAGACTCCGTTTTTATCTATCAAAATGTCAAAGGTCAAAAATTGTTAATAAATGGAATTTCTGGAGTGTAGGGAACTAGCACACTTTAATACCGATACAACTTCAAGGAAGAACAATTTAGAAACATCTTTCAAAATTTCATGCACATATCCAGTCCTTCCATTTACAGAAACTTATCCTACAGATAATGCATATGACACATGCAAAGACATCTGTGCAAGGATAGTCTCTGAAGGACTGTGTGTGTGTGTGTGTGTGTGCACTCAGTCATGTCCCATTTTTGCCACCCCATGGACTATAGCCTGCCAGGCTACTCTGTCCATGATTCTCCAGGCAAGAATACTGGAGTGGGTTGCCATTTCCTCCTCCAGGAGATCTTCCTCTTCCTAACCCAGGAATTGAACCTGTGACTCCTGAGTCTCTTTAAAACAATAAAATTTTTCTCATCAGACAAAACTAAAAAAGAAGAAAAATAAAGCTTTGATAAAACTTTTTGTGACTGCTCTTGCCCACAGCACGCTCTTTTCATCTCTGAGATTTCTTTTTGCTGAATATTTTGTTCATGGCACATTCACTTCTATCTCTCAATTTTAATAATCAAGAGTCCTCTTGTGGTACCATCTCACGCCTATCAGAATGGCTGCTATCAAAAAGTCTACAAACAATAAATGCTGGAGAAGGTTTGGAGAAAAGGGAACCCTCTTACACTGTTGGTGGGAATGCAAACTAGTACAGCCACTATGGAGAACAGTATGGAGATCCCTTAAAAAACTGGAAATAGAACTGCCATATGACCCAGCAATCCCACTGCTGGGCATACACACTGAAGAAACCAGAAATTGAAAGAGACATGTGTACCCCAGTGTTCATTGCAGCACTGTTTACAATAGCCAGGACATGGAAGCAACCTAGATTTCCATCAGCAGATGAATGGATAAGAATGTTGTGGTACATACACACAATGGAGTATTACTCAGCTATTAAAAAGAATGCATTTGAATCAGTTCTAATGAGGTGGATGAAACTGGAGCCTATTATACAGAGTGAAGTAAGTCATAAAGAAAAACACCAATACAGTATATTAATGCATATATATGGAATTTAGAAAGATGGTAATGATGGCCCTAATGATGAGAGACAGCAAGAGAGACACAGATGTAAAGAACAGACTGTTGGATTCTGTGGGAGAAGGCGAGGGTGGGATGATTTGAGAGACTAGCATTGAAACACGTATATTACCATTTGTGGAATAGATCACCAGTCCAGGTTTGATGCATGAGACAGGGCACTCAGGGCCGGTGCACTTGGATGACCTTGAGGGATGGGATGGGGAGGGAGGTGGAAGGGGAGTTCAGGATGGGGGACACATGTATACCCATGGCGCTTTCATGTCCAGTCCAGTTCAGTCACTCAGTCGTGTCCGACTCTTTGCGACCCCATGAATCACAGCACGCCAGGCCTCCCTGTCCATCACCAACTCCTGGAGTTCACTCAGACTCACGTCCATCGAGTCAGTGATGCCATCCAGCCATCTCATCCTCTGTCATCCCCTTTTCCTCCTGCCCCCAATCCCTCCCAGCAGAAGAGTCTTTTCCAATGAGTCAGCTCTTCGCATGAGGTGGCCAGAGTACTGGAGTTTGAGCTTTAGCATCAGTCCTTCCAAAGAAATCCCAGGGCTGATCTCCTTCAGAATGGACTGGTTGGATCTCCTTGCAGTCCAAGGGACTCTCAGGAGTCTTCTCCAACACCACAGTTCAAAAGCATCAATTCTTCAGCTCTCAGCTTTCTTCACTGTTCAACTCTCACATCCATACATGACCACTGGAAAAACCATAGCCTTGACTAGACGGACCTTTGTTGGCAAAATAATGTCTCTGCTTTTCAATATGCTATCTAGGTTGGTCATACTTTTCTTCGAAGGAGTAAACGTCTTTTAATTTCATGGCTGCAGTCACCATCTGCAGCGATTTTGGAGCCCCCAAAAATCAAGTCTGACACTGTTTCCACTGTTCCCCCATCTATTTCCCATGAAGCAATGAGACCAGATGCCATGATCTTAGTTCTCTGAATGTTGAGCTTTAAGCCAACTTTTTCACTCTCCTCTTTCACTTTCATCAAGAGGCTTTTTAGTTCCTCTTCACTTTCTGCCATAAGGGTGGTGTCATCTGCATATCTGAGGTTATTGATATTTCTCCCGGATTCATGTCAGTGTATGGCAAAACCACTACAATATTGTAAAGTAATTAGCCTCCAATTAAAATAAATAAATTAATTAAAAATAAATAAATAAAAATAGTCATGATAGTTAAAAAAAGAAAAAGAGTCCTTTGGTGACTTCACATATAATTACTTATACATCTCTATTGTCCCCTAGTAAACTGTTGGATGTCTTTAATTCCTTTCCGTTCTCTACAATACTGATGTAGAGTCTTAAAAATAATTCCTCACATGAGAGGTTTAGATAGTCAAATACTTTACAGTACTAGGTACTTGGAACTGAAAAGTAGATTATCAAAGAAAGATAGAATAACAGTCATGGAAAACATCTAGTCACTTTTTTTCAGACTTTAAACATTTTATTTTGTATTAAGGTATATATGATTGACAATGCTGTAGTAGTTCCAGGTGAACAGTGAAGGAACTCAGCCATGCACGTATCTCCCTCAAATACCCTCCCATCTAGGCTGGCACATCACATTGAGTAGAGATCCATGTGCTATACAATTCGTCCTTATTGGTTATCTGTATTGAATGTAGGAGAGTCATCACTTTTTTAAGAGTGATTTTTATTTCCACACAGTTTCCATCTCGTCACTTTGCAGATAAAAATATGAGACCCAGAAAAAGAAATGAGTCACCCCAATTTACTCAACTAATTAGTGGTAGGATTGAGACTAGGAACCAGGTCTCAAACCACAACATTAGCTATAGCAAACCAATCTCTACTCCAAGAAGATGAAGACAAATAATTTAAAAGTAATAAGTAACAAAATAATTTTAAAAGGATTTTTTTTTGGTACAGCTGTAAGGTACTAATAGAAAAGCAATCTTCTATTACTTTCATTTTCCTCAGCTCATAAGTACTTCTACTTCTGTTATCTCACTGTCTCCCAAACTTATCTCATGATAAGAATTACATAATTCTCTGAAAAGAACAGGAATCTGGATAATCACAAATTTTTTTTAATAAGCAACTCAAATAATTCTTGTAATTAAGAATTCTTACAAAATCCTGTTCACTTCACTCTCAAAGTAAGCTTGTAAAATATTTATGGGTGAGGAACCTGAGCCTCACTGAATTTAGGTGACTGTCCCTTAACCATAGAGTGATATTTCTGAGCTCCAACATTTCTTTTCATTGTTGAATATTGTTTATTGGGGACATTACATCTTTTAAAATTTTTTATTGAAATATAGTTGATTTACAATGTTGTGTTAATCTCAGGTGTACTGCAAAGTGATTCAGTTATACATCAGTTCAGTTCAGTTGCTCAGTCATGTCTGACTCTTTGTGACCCCATGGACTGCAGCATTCCAGGTTTCCCTATCCAACACCAACTCCAGAAGCTTGCTCAAACTCATGTGCATTGAGTCGGTGATGCCATCCAACCATCTCATCCTCCGTCATCCCCTTCTCCTCCCGCCTTCAATCTTTCCCAGCATCAGGGTCTTTTCCAATGAGTCAATTCTTCGCATCAGATGGCCAAAGTATTGAAGTTTCAGTGTCAGCATCAGTCCTTCCAATGAATATTCAGGACTGATTTCCTTTAGGATTGACAGGTTGGATCTCCTTGCAGTCCAAGGAACTCTTAAGAGTCTTCTCCAACACTACAGTTTAAAACCATCAATTCCTTGGTGCTCAGCTTTTTTTATAGTCCAAGTCTCACATCCATACATGACCACTGGAAAAACCATAGCTTTGACTAGATGGACCTTTGTTGGCAAAGTAATGTCTCTGCTTTTTAATATGCTGTCTATGTTAGTCATAGTTTTTCTTCCAAGGAATTATATATACAGGTATATATTCTTTAAAAAATTCTTTTCCATTATAGGATATGAAATACAGTGTCCTCTGCTATGTAGTAGGTCTTTGTTGGCTATCTATTTTATATATGGTAGTATGTATATTTTCAGCTTCCCAGGTAGTGCTAGTAGAGAACCTGCCTGTTAATGCAGGAAACATAAGAGATGTGGATTGGAATCTTGGATCAGGAAGATCCCCTGGAGGAGGGCATGGCAACCCACTCCAATATTCTTGCCTGGAGAACTTCATAGACAGAGGAGCCTGGTGGGCTACAGCCCATAGGGTGGCAAAGAGTCAGGCACAACTGAAGCGACTTAGCACATATGCACAATATGTATATTTTAATCCCAAACTCCTAGTTTATTGCTTCCCCCATCTTTCACTCTTGGCAGCCACAAGTCTGTTTTTTATATCTGTGAGTCAATTTTTGTTTTGTAAGTAAATTCATTTGTATCATTTTTTAAGATTCCACATACAAGTGATATCATATGGTATTTGTCTTTCTCTAGCTGACTTACTCCACTTAGTATGATAATCCCTTGGTCTATCCATGTTGCTGCAAATGGCATTATTTCATTCTTTTTATGGCTGAGTAATATTCCATTGGTATATATACCACATCTTCTTTATCCATTCACCTGTTGATGAACATCCACTCCTTTTTAAAAATTTTATTTATTTTGGCTGTTCTGGGTCTTACTTTGGGCACGCAGGATCTTTGATCTTTGTTGTGGCAAGTGAGATCTTTAATTGAGGCATGTGGGATCTGGTTCCCCAGCCATGGATTGATCCTAGGACCCCTGCATTGAGAGGGCGGAGTCTTAGCCACTGGACCACCAGGGAAGTTCCCAACATTTATTTTACTAATAATATATCTTTATCTCTTTCATAATCTAACTCATGATCATTATTCACTTCTGCAATTAGAAAGGAAACTATTTGAATCCTAATTAAAGTTGCCACTCATAACTGTACCACTGTGTACAAGCCCATTCTTTAAGTCATGAGGAAGGAAATCATCTGGGGGTGGATATGGAGCAGAATATAAATGCTTACATAAATTCCACCCAGCTCTTCCCATTTTAGAATAAAAATATGGAATGAAAAGGGAAGGGGAAAGTTTTGCAAGTCAATAAGCTAATTTTGGCTTGTCACTAAATTGCTGTAGGAAGCATTTTTTCTCATCTAGAAGACCTTTTCTAAGGCGTAGTAGGAGGGGGAAGTAATTGCATGAATCATGCTGCCAAGGCTTATGGACAAAAACAAATAATATAAGGAGAAAAGAGGAAGTAGTGCCTCGAACCTACATGTGTCAGTCAGAAATTGGGAGAGAGAGGTTACAGGCTAAACTTGATTACTTGGACTGAAGGAAACTCCTCACTATTCATTTCTCCAAGGACCCTTTCCGGACCTTTCCTTCCCAATTGCAGTGAAGAAAAATGAAAGTGAAAGTGTTAATCACTCAGTTGTGTTGGACTCTTTGTGACCCCACGGACTGTAGCCCACCAGGTTCCCCTGTCCATGGAACGCTCCAGACAAGAATACTGTAGTGCGTTGCCATTCTCTTTTCCAGGGGATCTTTCCAACCCAGGGATCGAACACAGGTCTCCTACATTGCAGGCAGATTCTTTACTGTCTGAGCCATACTTAATACTTAAGTATTTAATATCTCCTAAGAATCTTAGGAAATTAGCCATTTCTTTTTTTTTAATTTAAGCATTTTTTAAAATTAAAGTATAGCTGATTTACAATGTTGTGTTAGTTTCAGGTGTACAGCAAAGTGATTCAGTTTTTGTATATACATATATATACACACACACACACACACACACACATATAGTGTGTGTAACTATATCAATTTATATATCTTTATATGCATGTATATATATAAATATATGTTTTATATGTACGTATTTTTTCAGAGTCTTTTTATTATAAGATACTGAGTCTTATTATAAGATTATTATAGTATATTATTATATATTAATATATGCATAATTATGTAATATATATTACATTATATAATAATATATTATATTATATATTTATATTATTATTTATTATATATTTATATTATTATTTATTCTATAGTTGTATAATATAATAATATATAATATAAATATATAATATAAATATATAATTATATTATATATTTATATTATATATTTATTCATTATATATTTATATTATTATATATTATAATATATTATATTATATATTATATATCTATATATTATATATTATAATATATAATATATATATTATAAGATACTGAGTTATATATTATATATAATATATAATATATGTATTATAAGATACTGAGTTATATATTATATATAATATATATATTATAAGATACTGAGTCTAATTCCCTGTACTATATAGTAAGTCTTTGTTGGTTATCTTTTTTATATATGTAGTAGTATGTATCTTATATACATACTACATACAGTAGTATGTATCTCAGTATCTTATAATAATCTTATATAAGATTATATATTATAATATATATTAATATATTAAATAGTATATATTATATATTATAATATATTATATAGTATATATACTATATTATATATACTATAGTATAATATAGTATCTATATTATATATACTATATAGTATATATATACTATATACTATAATATAGTATAATATATAATATATACTATATAATATATTAATTATTAATATACTATATAATATACTATATAATATATTATAATATATAATATATACTATTTAATATATTAATATATATTATAATATATTATCTTATATAAGATTATTATAAGATACTGAGTCTAGTTCCCTGTACTATATAGTAAGTCTTTGTTGGTTATCTTTTTTATATATGTAGTAGTATGTATCTGTTAATCTCAATCTCCTAATTTATCTTTCCCCTCTGGAAATTAACCATTTTATTTTATTTTATTACCTAATTGTATTTTAATACCTGAGGATCTATGCCTTTAAACACCAAAATATGAACACATTCTACCTGTTTTGGATGTATGTATGTATGCATGCGTGTGTGCTCAGTCATGTCCACTCTTTGTCACCCTATGGACTGTAGCCTTCCAGGTTCCTTTGTCCATGGGATTCTCCAGGCAAGAATACCAGAGTGGGTTGCAATTCCTACTCCAGGGTGGTCTTCCTGACCCAGGGATCGAACCCATATCTCCTGCAACTCCTAGATTGGCAGGTGGATTCTTTTACCACTGAGCTGCCTGGTTTTGGATAGAAATCAGCTTAAAATATATCATATTTGCAGTCTTTTGTACAGACTACATGGAACACACTCAAGTTTTCCCCCATGACTAAGAGTCATCACCAGAAATATGAGTCCTTTTAGGTTGCTGTGTCAAGACTGATTCCAGTCAGGGCCTAAGGAAGTATGTTGAAATTACAGAGATGACCTTTCTTTTTTATTTTCCAATAAAATTATATTTACAAAAACAAACGGCAGGCCAGACTCAGTACATGAGTCGTGGTTTGCCTAATTCTGCTTCAGAAGATCAAAGAGATTCTTTTTATCCTTGACATTTTGAAATTTCCTAATGAACTGTCTATTGATTGTTCCTAATTTCATTGATTATGCTTGATACTCATATCCTTCAGATCTGATAAATTCCTTCTATTTTGATGTATGGCAAAAACCATCACAAATTATTATTCAATTAGAATGAATTTTAAAAAGTCCAATTCAATAGCTAACAAATCAAATCCAATAGCTTTTTTTGTTGTTTTTTTATACAACAAAAAAGAGAGAAAGAAAGTAAGAGGGATACTGAAGAAATCAGGGAGGTCCAATGGATACTGGATAATTAATGGAACTCCTAGAAAATGGAGATGATCTTTTTGTCCCTAGACTAAAATTAAATGACCTTAAGTTGACATAACTATTTTTTAAGTTTTTTGGGGGTTTTCTTCAGTTGATGATTTCAGTATCTAATGTCTCAAATCATTAGTAATCTTTTCACATGTTTCTTTTCTGTAGCTACATTGAAAATTCCTAGAAAACAAAGACTATGCACTGACTCTTGAGATACAGAAGCTGTGAGAGTAAATGTGCTTGGTTTAAGCTGCTAATTTGAGGTATTTTTTAGGCAACAGTAGAAAATGTATACATTTTATTATGTGTCTCTCCTTAATAAAAAACAAGTTCCATGAGGCCAGAGATCTCATCTGATTATGTTCTCTGATATATCCCAAACTCCTAGAACAGGTATTTATGGAGTGGATCCAGGAAGAAATAAGCCTGTTGGAAAGGCTTCAGTCTTGATTAAAGATACTTGAACAATTTAGCAAAAGAGAAAAAAAAAAACCTCAAACAAGAGAAAGGTGCAAATATTCAGGCAAATTTACTTTTATCTTCATTCTTCTAAAACGTAAATACTGTAGACACAACTGTAATTATATCTAGAATAAGTTTGCTGAGTGATGGTGTAAATGTGGAGTTCCAAGATGTGCTTAATTTATAAAATTTAACTCCATGTAGGAATATGTCAAAATGATAGCATCAGTTGAGTGATGGCATTGTTACTTACACACCATGCTTTTGCAGGCAGCTAACTTTTAGCTTGTTATGATATCATCTTAGACCTTTGAAAATTTTAAAAATCAAGGTAATTAAAATTGTATCAAGTTATACCCTAAAAGTGCAGATTTTTTATACAAATGCACAAATTTTGGGTCTTATTCTGTTTTACTTTCTGCTTAGTCATTTCTACATTGTGAATGAGCTAGTTTTAGAGACTGAGGCTGACAATTAGTTTTTGTAAGGAACTCTATGGAATTGAACTTTTTGGTTTTTATTTAAAACATTTTAAAAGCTAAAAGGCATGTTCCAGAGGATAAACAGAACATGTTTTCGACTTGGTGAGAAAATATACCAAAGCAGCCAGTTTGTTTGTGTGTGTGTGTGTGTGATTATGCATGCACTCAAGAAAGTATGTGTGAATATTTATATATAGATTGTGTATGTGAACCCTTGTCCCAGGGCACTCCATTTATGGTTAATTTCCACTCATATGACATTTCCAAATAGTGTGTGATACTATTATAAACTGATTTAGAGCAGGACATCACCAGAGGCCTTCAGAGTCTTAGAGTCATCGCTAGGAAATGTGGTTAGGAAAAAAAAACATGTACTAGGGCCCTCCAGGAGTTATTATCCAGAGGAAACCCAGCTCAAAAGATATTTAGGGAAGCTTTAGAAAGGAAAAATGTCACTAATGGTTGTGTAAGGGAAGATTCATTTACTTATTCATCCAACCCCTAGTGAACTGCTTCAGTGTGCTGTAGGCACTGTTGCAGACACATGAATACAGCAAGGAATTCAATAGAAAGATCCGGACACATGAAGCTCATGTTCCAGGGGGACGTGGAGGGGGACCTACGATAAATAAATGAGTTAATTCTAGGTGATCTTGTGATACGTGCCTTGAAGAAAAATTAAGCAGAGTAAGAATGACAAGGGAGAAATCCTGTTTTAGACAGTGGGCAAGACAGCCTCCAGCAGAGACCTGAATAAAGGGAGGGAAGAATCAGGCAGATGTTCAGAGGAAGGGTATCTGGGCAGAGGGAAGAGCAAGGAGAAGGGCTCCAAAGTGGAAGCTTGCTCCAAATCACCAGTGATTACACTACTCTCTCATGTCCGTTCTCCCAAATCATACCACTGAGAACACAACTGCAGTTCTGTGTGTTGTAAGCCACCAGCCATAGTAAATACTTATGAGTGGAGAGGGGCTTCCTAGGTGGCACTAATGGTAAAGAGCCTGCCTGTCAGTACAGGAGATATAAGGGCATGGCGACCCACTCCAGTATTCTTGCCTGGAGAATCCCCTGGACAGAGGAGCCTGGAGGGCTATAGTCCATAGGGTGCAAAGAGTTAGACAGGACTGAAACAACTTAGCATACATGCTTGAAGCAGGATGAGCCCAAGGTGGATGAGGGGTAGAAATGAGGTCAGAAGGCAGATGAATGAATAAATATGATGTAGTATATATACAATGGAATATTACTCAGCCATAAAAAGAATGAAATAATGCCATTTGGAGCAACATGAATGGACCTAGATATTATCATACTAAAGTGAAGTTTGGTCAGAAAGACAAAGACACATACCATATGATATCACTTAGATGTGGAATCTAAAATATGACACACATGAGAATATCTACCAAACAGAAATACACTCATAGACAATAGAAAACAGACTTGTGGTTTCCAAAGCAAGGGGTGGGGGAGGGATGGCGTGGGAATCTGAGATTAGCAGATGCAAGTTATTATATGTAGGATGGAGAAACAACAAGGTCCCACTGTATAGCACAGGAACTATATTCAATAGCCTATGATAAACCATAATGGAAAAGAATATGGAAAACAATGTACAAATGTGGGTAACTGAGTCACTTTGCTGTACAGCAGAAATTCAATGCAACATTGTAAATCAACTATATTTCATTAAAATGAAAAGAAACAAGAAATGCGGTCAGCTAGGCAGCCAGGGAAAGATTCTGGAAATACCAGCATAGACTCTTTCAGTTTACTTTCACAGTGAGGTGGGAGAGGCACTGCAGCTGGTTAAATGGAGTGATATCTCTTGATTAATTTGGTTTGAACATTTTGAATGTTTACTCTTGAGCTGTATGCAGAATAAACTGATGGCGGAAGGTGGGAGCAGGGAGACATTTATAGGGTATTGCAATAATTCAGTGAGAGCTGATTGTAACTTGTACTAGGATGCAGCAGGAGGAATTGAAGGCATTATTTGCCTTCTGGATATGTTCAAAGAAATAGCCAAAAAGATTTGCTGGTTGAGTGGATGTAGCATCAGAGAGAAAGAGAAATCAAGCATAATTTCAAGGTTTTTAGCCTGAACAGCTGGAAGAATGGAATTGGTGTTTTCTGAGGTGAGGAAGATCAGATGGGTAATAGATAATCTGGAAATTATTCAGTTATGCACATGCAGTTTTCAATGCCTATCAGAATTGCAAATGCAAAGGCCAAGTGGAAAGTTTGCTATAGGACTCTGGATTTAGTGGGGAGGTCTAGACCAGAGATAGAAAGTTGAAAGTCACTTACTACGTAGATGGTATCTGGGGCTATGGGATAGAATAAGATCATCCAGGAAGTGAGTATAAAGAGAAGCTATCTGAAGACCACTTCAAGTTGCAGAATCAGAAAGATGAGGAGGAACCAGCCAGGAAGTTGAGACAAAGGAGCTACTGAGATGGGAGGATAACCTTGAGGCTAGGTCAAAGGAAAATTAAGAAAGCGAAGCACTGATCAAGTCTGTGGATTATAGTTGAATAAGTTAAGGACTGAGAGTGTCTAAACTTTGGATTTGACTTTTGAAGGCAATTGGTGAACTTGTAAGGACAGTTTTCATGGACTGATGGAGGTGAAAGTCTGATTGGAGTAAATATAAAAGAAGATGGGAGGGCAAAAGCTAGAGTTGGGGAAGGATGTGGAGATACTAAACTAGACAGCTTTTTTTAATAATTGAAGGAAGAGCAGAGAAATGGTGATTGCCAGAGAAGGATGTAGGCTAAAGAATTTTTTTTTAACTACAATATGGTGTTGACAATAATATCCAGGGGAAGGAAAAATGATGAAAGAGAATAAACAATTCCACAAACAGTTCCACTGGCCTGGGAAGAGGGGACAAAATTCAATGTGGAAACAGAACTCAGGTAGAACTGCTGGTGAGAACAAGGAGGCTCACCCCCTGTAACAGGTAGGAACACAGCATAAATATGAAGGTACTTTAGTAGATTTAGCGGTAGAGGCTCGGCCTCATTGGACAGTTTTTTCAATGGTTTGCAACTCTAGCTACCTATTAGCAACTCTAATAAGAGTCACGTGAAGACATTAAAAAAATACCAATGAGAAATGCATATAAAAAAAACCCACAGTAAGATGCAACTACAGCAAAGAAACTATACTCTAATAAAAATTAAAAAATGGAAGATACAGAGTCTTCCCTGTGGTCCAGTGGTTAAGACTTCATGATTCCAACATATGGGGTCTGGGTTCGATCCCTGGTCAGGGAAGATACCACAAGCAGCATGGGGTGGCCAAAACATTAAAAAAAAAAAATCAAAAAACCAACCACACACCTGTGAAAATGGCTAAGATGAAATATAATGGCAATACCAAATTCTGGCAAGGATATGGAGCAACAGAAACTAGCATGCACTGACGGGGAGGCTGGATGGCCTCTTTGGAAAAACAGTTTGTTTCCTATCAGACCTGGCAATCCCTTTCCAAGGTATTGACCCAGGAAAAAGAAAACTTATGTTCACAGCGAAACCTAGACACAGCAGTTCTGTTACTGGTACCTGAAGACCAGAAACAATTTAAATATCTCTTCAACAGGTAAATAAATTGGTCCATCTGTACAACAGAACATGACTCAACAATGAAAAGGAACAAACTGTAAATACAGCAACTTGGATTGATTTCAAGGGTCTTATGCTGAGTGAAAGAATCCAGTCTGAAGAGGTTACGAACTGTATTATTTCCTTTATATCGCGTTGCCCCAAAGGCAAATTTACAGTGATGGAAAACTGATGACTGGTCATGGGAGGAGGGTTTAACCAGAGAGGGGTACCTGAGTTATTCAGGGCAATGGAGCTGTTCAGTTATGTGTGTTAAAACACAAAATCGTACATAATTAAAAAAAAAAGTAAATTTTGGGGCTTCCCTGGTGGCTCAGTGTTAAAGAATTTGACTGCCAATGCAGGAGACATGAGTTCAATCCCTGGTGTGGGACGATCCCACATACTGTGGAGCAACTAAGCCTGTATGCCACAACTGATGAACCTGTGCTTAAAAGTCCAGCAACTGCGACTATTGAAGCCTGAATGTCCTAGAGCCATTCTCTGCACCAAGAGGAACATAATGTGATGAAAAGCCCATGCACTGCAACTAGAAGAGTAGCCTCTGCTTGCTGCAACTAGAGAAAGCCTACCCAGCAATGAAGACCCAGCACAGCCAAGAATAAATAAATAAATAAAAAGTGAAAAAGTAAATTTTACTGTGTGTTAATTACCAGAAACAAAACCCAAACTTCCTTCTGGCAATGAGGACCACATGGGGGAATGTGTGGTGAGCAGACTCCAATGCCTGGTGAAAGTGGCAGTGGGGACCTCCCCCTACCCAGGGCAGCCCCCAGGAAGGAGGGTTGAGCTTTGTTCTGGCCTCTCCGCTGACCCAGCTGGAGTTCTGGCTGTTTTCAAGACCCTGTACATGGCCTAATATTTGTTAACAAACCCCTTCCTGTTTGATCTTTTTTTTTTTTTTTTAATTTTTTAATTGAAGGATAATTGCTTTACAGAATTTTGTTGTTTTCTGTCAAACCTGAACATAAATCAGCCATAGGTATACATATATCCTCTCCCTTTAGAACCTCACTCCCATTTCCCTCCGCATCCCACCCGTCTAGGTTGATATAGAGCCTGTTTGAGTTTCCTGAGCCATACAGCAAATTCCCATTGGCTATCTATTTTACATATGGTAATGTAAATTTCCATGTTACTCTTTTTTTTTTTTTTTTAAAACCCTCCTCCCTCCTCCCTCCCCACACCATCCCTCTGGGTCGTCCCAGTGCACCAGCCCCAAGCATCCAGCATCGTGCATTGAACCTGGACTGGCATCTCATTTCATACATGACGTTTCACATGTTTCAATGCCATTCTCCCAAATCTTCCCACCCTCTCCCTCTCCCACAGAGTCCATAAGACTGTTCTATACATCAGTGTCTCTTTTGCTGTCTTGTATACAGGGTTATCGTTACCATCTTTCTAAATTCCATATATATGCGTTAGTATACTGTATTGGTGTTTTTCCTTCTGGCTTACTTCACTCTGTATAATAGGCTCCAGTTTCATCCACCTCATTAGAACTGATTCAAATGTACTCTTTTTAATGGCTGAGTAATACTCCATTGTGTATATGTACCACAGCTTTCTTATCCATTCATCTGCTGATGGACATCTAGGTTGCTTCCATGTCCTGGCTATTATAAACAGTGCTGCGATGAACATTGGGGTACACGTGTCTCTTTCCCTTCTGGTTTCCTCAGTGTGTATGCCCAGCAGTGGGATTGCTGGATCATAAGGCAGTTCTATTTCCAGTTTTTTAAGGAATCTCCACACCGTTCTCCATAGTGGCTGTACTAGTTTGCATTCCCACCAACAGTGTAAGAGGGTTCCCTTTTCTCCACACCCTCTCCAGCATTTATTATTTGTAGACTTTTGGATCGCAGCTATTCTGACTGGTGTGAAATGGTACCTCATAGTGGTTTCGATTTGCATTTCTCTGATAATGAGTGATGTTGAGCATCTTTTCATGTGTTTGTTAGCCATCTGTATGTCTTCTTTGGAGAAATGTCTATTTAGATCTTTGGCCCATTTTTTGATTGGGTCATTTATTTTTCTGGAATTGAGCTGTAGGAGTTGCTTATATATTTTTGAGATTAGTTGTTTGTCGGTTGCTTCATTTGCTATTATTTTCTCCCATTCTGAAGGCTGTCTTTTCACCTTGCTAATAGTTTCCTTTGATGTGCAGAAGCTTTTAAGGTTAATTAGGTCCCATTTGTTTATTTTTGCTTTTATTTCCAATATTCTGGGAGGTGGATCATAGAGGATCCTGCTGTGATGTATGTCAGAGAGTGTTTTGCCTATGTTCTCCTCTAGGAGTTTTATAGTTTCTGGTCTTACGTTGAGATCTTTAATCCATTTTGAGTTTATTTTTGTATATGGTGTTAGAAAGTGTTCTAGTTTCATTCTTTTACAAGTGGTTGACCAGATTTCCCAGCACCACTTGTTAAAGAGATTGTCTTTAATCCATTGTATATTCTTGCCTCCTTTGTCAAAGATAAGGTGTCCATATGTGCGTGGATTTATCTCTGGGCTTTCTATTTTGTTCCATTGATCTATATTTCTGTCTTTGTGCCAGTACCATACTGTCTTGATAACTGTGGCTTTGTAGTAGAGCCTGAAGTCAGGTAGGTTGATTCCTCCAGTTCCATTTTTCTTTCTCAAGATCGCTTTGGCTATTCGAGGTTTTTTGTATTTCCATACAAATTGTGAAATTATTTGTTCTAGCTCTGTGAAGAATACTGTTGGTAGCTTGATAGGGATTGCATTGAATCTATAAATTGCTTTGGGTAGTATACTCATTTTCACTATATTGATTCTTCCAATCCATGAACATGGTATATTTCTCCATCTATTAGTGTCCTCTTTGATTTCTTTCACCAGTGTTTTATAGTTTTCTATATATAGGTCTTTAGTTTCTTTAGGTAGATATATTCCTAAGTATTTTATTCTTTCCGTTGCAATGGTGAATGGAATTGTTTCCTTAATTTCTCTTTCTGTTTTCTCATTATTAGTGTATAGGAATGCAAGGGATTTCTGTGTGTTGATTTTATATCCTGCAACTTTACTATAATCATTGATTAGTTCTAGTAAGTTTCTGGTGGAGTCTTTAGGGTTTTCTATGTAGAGGATCATGTCATCTGCAAACAGTGAGAGTTTTACTTCTTCTTTTCCAATTTGGATTCCTTTTATTTCTTTTTCTGCTCTGATTGCTGTGGCCAAAACTTCCAAAACTATGTTGAATAGTAATGGTGAAAGTGGGCACCCTTGTCTTGCTCCTGACTTTAGAGGAAATGCTTTCAATTTTTCACCATTGAGGATAATGTTTGCTGTGGGTTTGTCATATATAGCTTTATTATGTTGAGGTATGTTCCTTCTATTCCTGCTTTCTGGAGAGTTTTTATCATAAATGGATGTTGAATTTTGTCAAAGGCTTTCTCTGCATCTATTGAGATAATCATATGGTTTTTGTTTTTCAATTTGTTAATGTGGTGTATTACATTGATTGATTTGCGGATATTGAAGAATCCTTGCATCCCTGGGATAAAGCCCACTTGGTCATGGTGTATGATCTTTTTAATGTGTTGTTGGATTCTGATTGCTAGAATTTTGTTTAGGATTTTTGCATCTATGTTCATCAGTGATATTGGCCTGTAGTTTTCTTTTTTTGTGGGATCTTTGTCAGGTTTTGGTATTAGGGTGATGGTGGCCTCATAGAATGAGTTTGGAAGTTTACCTTCCTCTGCAATTTTCTGGAAGAGTTTGAGCAGGATAGGTGTTAGCTCTTCTCTAAATTTTTGGTAGAATTCAGCTGTGAAGCCGTCTGGACCTGGGCTTTTGTTTGCTGGAAGATTTTTGATTACAGTTTCAATTTCCGTGCTTGTGATGGGTCTGTTAAGGTTTTCTATTTCTTCCTGGTCGAGTTTTGGAAAGTTGTACTTTTCTAAGAATTTGTCCATTTCTTCCTCGTTGTCCATTTTATTGGCATATAATTGTTGATAATAGTCTCTTATGATCCTTTGTATTTCTGTGTTGTCTGTTGTGATCTCTCCATTTTCGTTTCTAATTTTGTTGATTTGATTTTTCTCCCTTTGTTTCTTGATGAGTCTGGCTAATGGTTTGTCAATTTTATTTATCCTTTCAAAGAACCAGCTTTTGGCTTTGTTGATTTTTGCTATGGTCTCTTTTGTTTCTTTTGCATTTATTTCTGCTCTAATTTTTAAGATTTCTTTCCTTCTACTAACCTTGGGGTTCTTCATTTCTTCCTTTTCTAGTTGCTTTAGGTGTAGAGTTAGGTTATTTATTTGACTTTTTTCTTGTTTCTTGAGGTGTGCCTGTATTGCTATTAACTTTCCCCTTAGGACTGCTTTTACCGTGTCCCACAGGTTTTGGGTTGTTGTGTTTTCATTTTCATTCGTTTCTATGCAAATTTTGATTTCTTTTTTGATTTCTTCTGTGATTTGTTGGTTATTCAGCAGCGTGTTGTTCAGCCTCCATATGTTGGAATTTTTAATAGTTTTTCTCCTGTAATTGAGATCTAGTCTTACTGCATTGTGGTCAGAAAAGATGCTTGGAATGATTTCTATTTTTTTGAATTTACCAAGGCTAGCTTTATGGCCCAGGATGTGATCTATCCTGGAGAAGGTTCCATGTGCGCTTGAGAAAAAGGTGAAATTCATTGTTTTGGGATGAAATGTCCTATAGATATCAATTAGGTCTAACTGGTCTATTGTATCGTTTAAAGTTTGTGTTTCCTTGTTAATTTTCTGTTTAGTTGATCTATCCATAGGTGTGAGTGGGGTATTACAGTCTCCCACTATTATTGTGTTATTGTTAATTTCTCCTTTCATACTTGTTAGCATTTGTCTTACATACTGCAGTGCTCCCGTGTTGGGTGCATATATATTTATAATTGTTATATCTTCTTCTTGGATTGATCCTTTGATCATTATGTAGTGACCTTCTTTGTCTCTTTTCACAGCCTTTGTTTTAAAGTCTATTTTATCTGATATGAGTATTGCTACTCCTGCTTTCTTTTGGTCCCTATTTGCATGGAAAATCTTTTTCCAGCCCTTCATTTTCAGTCTGTATGTGACCCCTGTTTTGAGGTGGGTCTCCTGTAGACAACATATGTAGGGGTCTTGTTTTTGTATCCATTCAGCCAGTCTTTGTCTTTCGGTTGGGGCATTCAACCCATTTACGTTTAAGGTAATTACTGATAAGTATGATCCCGTTGCCATTTACTTTATTGTTTGGGGTTTGAATTTATACACCATTTTTGTGTTTCCTGTCTAGAGAATATCCTTTAGTATTTGTTGGAGAGCTGGTTTGGTGGTGCAGAATTCTCTCAGCTTTTGCTTGTCTGAGAAGCTTTTGATTTCTCCTTCATACTTGAATGAAATCCTTGCTGGGTACAATAATCTGGGCTGTAGGTTATTTTCTTTCATCATTTTAAGTATGTCTTGCCATTCCCTCCTGGCTTGAAGAGTTTCTATTGAAAGATCAGCTGTTATCCTTATGGGAATTCCCTTGTGTGTTATTTGTTGTTTTTCCCTTGCTGCTTTTAATATTTGTTCTTTGTGTTTGATCTTTGTTAATTTGATTAATATGTGTCTTGGGGTGTTTCACCTTGGGTTTATCCTGTTTGGGATTCTCTGGGTTTCTTGGACTTGGGTGATTATTTCCTTCCCCAGTTTAGGGAAGTTTTCAACTATTATCTCCTCAAGTATTTTCTCATGGTCTTTCTTTTTGTCTTCTTCTTCTGGAACCCCTATGATTCGAATGTTGTAGCGTTTAATATTGTCCTGGAGGTCTCTGAGATTGTCCTCATTTCTTTTAATTCGTTTTTCTTTTATTTTCTCTGATTCATTTATTTCTACCATTCTATCTTCTAATTCACTAATCCTATCTTCTGCCTCTGTTATTCTACTATTTGTTGCCTCCAGAGTGTTTTTAATTTCATTTATTGCATTATTCATTATATATTGACTCTTTTTTATTTCTTCTAGGTCCTTGTTAAACCTTTCTTGCATCTTCTCAATCCTTGTCTCCAAGCTATTTATCTGTGATTCCATTTTAATTTCAAGATTTTGGATCAATTTCACTATCATTATTCGGAATTCTTTATCAGGTAGATTCCCTATCTCTTCCTCTTTTGTTTGGTTTGGTGGGCATTTATCCTGTTCCTTTATCTGCTGGCTATTCCTCTGTCTCTTCATCTTGTTTAAATTGCTGAGTTTGGGGTGTCCTTTCTGTATTCTGGCAGTTTGTGGAGTTCTCTTTATTGTGGCTTTTCCTCGCTGTGTGTGGGTTTGTACAGGTGGCTTGTCAAGGTTTCTTGGTTAGGGAAGCTTGTGTCGGTGTTCTGATGGGTGGAGCTGTATTTCTTCTCTTTGTTCAGTCGCGCTTCTTTCGAAGAGTTGGATTGCTTTTCTGGGTGCCTGATGTCCTCTGCCGGCATTCAGAAGTTATTTTGTGGAATTTACTCGACGTTTAAATGCTCTTTTGATGAATTTGTGGGGGAGAAAGTGTTCTTCCCATCCTACTCCTCCGCCATCTTGGCTCCTCCTCCTCCTGTTTGATCTTAAAATAAAGGCCTTAACTCTATCCTCCCCGATTCTGACTTAAATATTTGGGAAGAGAATATGGATTTTTTTGGGGGGGAGATCTTTTTAAAAAAAATTAGTGTAGTTGATTTACAATATTGTGTTAGTTTCTGGTGAGCTGCAAAGTGATTCAGTTTTATGTAAATCTATCTATCTATATATGTTTGTGTTGGAGAAGGCAATGGCACCCCACTCCAGTACTCTTGCTTGGAAAATCCCATGGACGGAGGAGCCTGTTAGGCTGTAGTCCATGGGGTCGCTAAGAGTTGGACACGACTGAGCGACTTCACTTTCACTTTTCACTTTCACGCATTGGAGAAGGAAATGGCAGCCCACTCCAGTGTTCTTGCCTGGAGAATCCCAGTGACAGGGGAGCTTGGTGGGCTGCCGTCTATGGGGTGGCACAGTTGGACACGACTGAAGTGACTTAGCATAGCATAGCATATATGTTTGTGTATATATATATGTATGTGTATATATATGTGGCTTCCCTGATGGCTCAGTGGTAAAGAATCTGCCTGCAATACAGGAGACGAAGGAGATGCAGTTTTAATCCTTGGGTTGGAACCCCTGGAAGAGGAAATGACAAGCCATTCCAGTATTCTTGCCTGGAAAATTCCATGAACAGAGGAGCCTGGAGGGCTACAGTCCAAAGGGTAGCAAAGAGTTGGGCATGACTGAGCACAGCAACTGAGCTCGTGTGCGCGCGTGCACACACACACACACACACACACACACACACATTTGTATCATTTTTTGTTTTTAGATTCCACATGTAAGTAATATCATATTACTCTCCTTGAGGCCCTATACACTACCTAAAACTTGTTAATAATCCTCTTTCTGTTTGACCTTAAAAAAGTCTTAACTCCATTCCACCCTACCCTGCACCAATTCTGATTTAATTATTTGAGAAGAGAGTATGGATTTTTAAATTAAAAACAAAAATGCATGCTTTGCAGGCAATTCTAATGTGCAACCAGGGATGAAACCCACTGAGTAAAATCAAGAAAGGGAGAGTAAAGTTCAGGATGAGATGAAGATGAAGTGGCATTTTCCCAACAAGCAGCAGCTGCTGCAGAGGGCACTGGGCCAGGTTGCAGGGGTGAGGGTCATCTGGGCACAGGGTATGGTAGTAAGTGGTTTTGAGTTTTTGCAAGCTGACCTTATGGGCCATGAGGAGATTAGCTGTGGGTGCTGGGGCAGGGGTCCTGACAGAGGCTCACGGAGCTCTCTGGATCTTTCCCTCAGCCACTCTCACAGCTGTGAGGTTGGCACAGGAAATACAGGGAGCTTTCTGTCAGAAAGGGGAAACATTTTACCCTTTTACTCAAATAATAGTGGACAAGGGAGTGCGGTTATGGAAACATGATTTAATGTACTTGATAAATACATAACACTTTTAAAGTACTTAAAATAACACCTTACATGTAGCAAGAGCTTAGTCAAGGTTAAGGAGAAAATTTTTTAAATGATGTCTCTGAAAACAACTTTTTTTTTTTCCTTCTGTGTATCAATGAAAGAAATTGTCTTCAAAGCTTATACGCAATTGACAAAATCACTTTGTTTATCGATCAGATATGTTTTCCTGGATCTCTTGGGGCCCTGGTCAGATTCTGTGATCTGGCACCCTCTCAGACTAGCTCTGTGTGGAGCAACAAGTTTCCTACAGATACATTCCAAAAGACCCATGATCCAGAAAACATTGCTGGGACCCTGCTTGGCAGGAGGAGAAGGGGCCAACAGAGGATGAGATGATTGGATGATATCACTGACTCAATGGACATAAGTTTGGGCAAACTCCAGGAGACAGTGAAGGACAGGGAAGCCTGGCATGCCTCACTCCATGGGGTTGCACGGAGTTGGACACGACTGAGCAACTGAATAACAACTTGGTTGATAGCACAGGCAGAACACACAAAGAAACTTTCCACTGAGCTCAGATATTTCGAGTTCCCCTGGGTTGAGTGTTTACTGATTCAGAGCCTGTTTCTCTCTGCCTCTTTGCTTTACTTCTTTTCCATAATTGATCCCATAGTTGATTCTGGGAGAGGATCACTTCAGGGGAATGAGGACTGTGAGAAGAACATGTCCTACCTTCTCCCTGATGAGTTCCTTGCATGGTGAACTTTCTTGCTGCATGCAATGGGACAAAACCTAGTTTATATCTGCTTTGGAAAGAATCTAGTAGGCGTGTTGAAAAATTAGTCCTTACTATGTCCCGGGTACTATGCTTTGCTCTCTTCTTTGTAATGTTTTTATGACAATCCCATGAGGTAAGTCAGGGAAGAAATGAAGATTTTAAAGATGAGGGAGTTAAGGCTCAGAAAGTGACTTGTCTATGGCTGCAGAGTTGGTGGCAGAGCTGGGGTTTAATTTCTATCTAATTAAAAAAATTTAATATTTATTTTATATAATTATTTATTTGGCTGCAGTGGGTCTTGGTTGTAGCATGTGGGATCTAGTTTTCTGACCAGGGATCAAACCCAAGCCTCCTGAATTGAGAGTGTAGGAGTTTTAGCCACTGGACTACCAGAGAAGTCCCAGAGCTGGAGTTTATACTCATCTCCTCCCCAAACAGGGAAGGGCTTTTCTGGTAGCTCAGACAGTAAAGAATCTGCCTGCAATGTGGAAGACCCGGGTTTGATCCCTAGGTTGGGAAAATCCACTGGAGAAGGGAAGAGCAACCCATTCTAGTGTTCTTGCCTGGAGAATCCCATGGGCAGAGGAGCCTGGAGGCCTACAGTCCATGGGGTCACAAAGAGTCAGACGCGACTGAGCAACTAACACTCATACTTCCCCAAACAGACTTTTCCTCCCTCCTAAGTTCTGTGACTTATAGCTTTGCTCTGAAACACAGTAGTTGCTCTGAGCAATACATGTCCCCAAGCATCTTTCTAAGTGTGTGCTTCCTCTTAGAAGGGGTTTTATGGTGGAATATGCATTCATCAGTTTACTCAGCTTTCTCATCTGTTTCTCAGGGCTGAAGGGTCCCAAGGGTTTAGAAACCCAAACTCAATACGCCCACTTCCTTGCTCCCTAAACAGATTTGCCCCCAGGAGCCAGTGTCCCAAACCCTGTTGCTTCTGTGTTTCTCATCTTCCCATGTCTCAGAGGCAGAAAGTGGGGAAATCACTGACCTTTGACTTAAATGGAAATACTGAGTGAGGCTTCCAAGACTCCTGTGTATTCGACGATCATGCCTGCTCTGTGTGACCGTCCAGCTTCAGATGTAGTAACAGAGCATGCAGGTCAGGCTCTCTGCTGGACTCCAGCCTCTCTGACCCTCCTGTGGGCTTCTCATTCCAGGGGTGAGAGGCTGTCTTTTGCAAAGAGGTTTAGACATCAGCTCTGAAATCTTAAAATGGAGAGGGGTCATTTGATTCAATCCCTTCAGGAAGCCCAAGGGAGGTCACACAAGTAGGGAAGTTGGGACCAAGAATTAGAACAGGTCGCTTGTCTCTGTTCAGTGCTTTCACTGGCAACAGTGTGAAGGGCCGTTTTCAGAAATGTGACATTTCTGAAAAGTGAAGTCAGGTTTTCAAAGTAATAGGTGCAGATATCCATTCCTTTTCTGTGAAATTCTAAAACCCTGGGTCAGACTTTGAGTACATCGTAATCTCTTATACTGACTGATACACAGAAATCAGAAGTGTTTTCAATTCTGGTTTCCTCAGGGTATACAAAAGAGACACAGATGTAAAGAACAGACTTTTGGACTCAGTGGGAGAAGGATGATTTGAGAGAATAGCATTGAAACATATACATTACCATATGTAAAATACATGACCAGTGTAAGTTTGATGTATGATGCAGGGCAATCGAAGCTGGTGCTCTGTGACAATCTGGAGGGACGAGGTGGGGAAGAAGCTGGGAGGGAGGTTCAAGAGGGAAGGGACACCTGTATACCTAAGGCTGATTCATACCGATGTATGGCAAAAACTTCACAATATTGTAAAATAACTATCTTCCAATTAAAATAAATAAATTTAATAAAAAACCAGAAAAAGTGTTTTCAGAGATAAGGTCTTTTATTTCTTCCTTAATTTTTTATTAAGCTTTCCCTATATGCTAGGCATTGTTTTAAGTACTTTAAAATGTGTTAACACATTTAATCCTATAAATTTTATCATGTCAATTTCTACCACATTAACAATATTGTTGGAAAATAATAAGCATTAGCTAGCACTTACGAACAGATGCTGAGTTAAGCATTTTATGCTGCTGCTGCTGCTAAGTCACTTCAGTCGTGTCCAACTCTATGCGACCCAATGGACCGCAGCCCACCAGGCTCCCCCGTCCCTGGGATTCTCCAGGCAAGAACACTGGAGTGGGTTGCCATTTCCTTCTCCAATGCATGAAAATGAAAAGTGAAAGTGAAGTCGCTCAGTTGTATCCTACTCTTCGCGACCCCATGGACTGCAGCCTACCAGGCTCCTCTGTCCATGGGATTTTCCAGGCAAGAGTACTGGAGTGGGGTGCCATTGCCTTCTCCGAAGCATTTTATAATGTGCTGTAATTTAACCAAACTTCTCTGAGCTCCAGACTCAGATTACCATCCCCCACTTCAACATCTCCTCTTGAGTATTTCAGCAGCACCTTGACTCCTAAAGCAAATTACCTATTTACCTCTTCCCCTCCATTTCAGATGCATACTCCTTGCCTTGTGTGTGTGTGTGTGTGCTAAGTTGGTTCAGTCGTGTCCAATTGTTTTCGAGTTGGACTATGGACTGTAGCCCAACAGGCTCCTCTGTCCATGGGATTCTTTCGATAGAATACTGGAGTGGGTTGCCATGCCCTTCTCCAGGGGATCTTCCTGACCCACAGATCGAATCCGTGTCACTCATGACTCCTCCATTGGCAGGTGTGTTCTTTACCACTAGCGCCACCTGGGAAGTGCAGCAGCTCCCTGCCTCAGACAACAGCATGTGTTTACACTTCCTGGACCGAGAACTTACCCTTGACTCTTCTCCGCAGCTCTCCTAGCTCCCCACATTCCATCCATCACCAACATTCTACCTCCTCTCTCAGATCTTTCCATATTTTTCCATCTCTATCAAATTATCCTCATCCAAAATACTATCATTTCTCACTTAGATTTTAGCAAAAGCCTCCTAATAGGTCTGCTCCTGTCTATTCTTACACCGCTTAAATCTATTTTGCAAATTACATCCAGGGTAATGACTTTAATAGGGCTTCCCTTGTAGCTCAGATGATAAAGAATCTGCCTGCAATGCAGGAGACTGGGTTTGATCCCTGGGTTGGGAACACTTTGTCTCTTAAAACATGTTAATATGTCCCATTGCTCTTAGGATAAAGACAAACTCGGCACAGTTGACAAGGTTCTGCTTGGTCTGGCTGCTGCCCCTCTCCCTCTTTTTCTATCAAACTTTCCTCGCATTCAACTACATGATTCTTCCTTTAGTCTTATAATATATAATGATGCCTCCAGCCATAGGACCTTTGCACACACTGTTCCTATGCATAGCTTGTTCCTTTCCCTTGTTCAGTTAAATCCGTCATCCTTTGTATCTTGGCCTTCCCTAACTCCCCTTCTGTCTTCTCAGTACCATGGACCTTTCATTTGTAAGATTTAGCATAATTATCTTTTTCATTTAGTTGTGTGAGTCACATCTTTTTTTTTTCTTCTTACTAGGCAGTAGTATCCATAACAGCTGGTGTATTTGTTCAAAATTGTATTCCCATTGCTAAGAATACTGCCTAACCTAGAGTCGGCATTCTTTTTTTAAAATTTTTATTTATTTGTGTATTTGTTTTGGGCTGCACTGGGTCTTCATGCTTTGCTTGGACTCTCTCTAGCTATGAAAGGCTTCTCCCTAGTTGTGGGCTTCTCACTGAGGTGGCTTATCTTCTCATGGTGCACAGGCTCTAGGCACTGGGGCTTCAGTAGTTGCAGCACACAGGCTCAGTAGCAGTGGCCCACGGGCTTAGTTGCTCCAAGCCATGTGGAATCTTCCCAGACCAGAGATTAAATCCATGTCCCCCGCATTGGCAGGCAGATTCCTATCCGCTGCACCACCAGGGGGGTCTGGGCATTCATTTTTCAAGTGTTATCTGATAGATGAAAGAAATCAATAAGTAGATTTGCCCAGCATGGTAGAAATTGTAATGTTACTACTATTTCAGTCAATTTTATTCTGACCACAGAAAACCTTCTACATGTGATGGAATCACAAATTCAAAATCTTCTAGGACCAGGCAGGTACTGTACATAAGGGGGAAGCCATCATCCGAAGGGAGCAGCTACAGAAAATATATGCTTAGTGATTTTTCAGAGAAATGTATGTGTGAATTTTTAAAGTGATTTTTATTGATAGAGGAAATACTGAGAGGACTGTCCAAAAAGATGAGGGAAAGGAATGGGGAAAGTGTGTTTTTAACAAAGTTTAAAATGTGCTTCCCTAATGGCTTAGTGGTGAAGAATCTGCCTGCCAATGTAGGGTATGCAGGTTTGATCCCTGAGTCAGGAAGATGCCCTGGAGAAGGAAATGGTGACCTGCTCCAGTATCCTTCCCTGGAAAATCCCGTGGACAGAGGAGCCTGGTGGGTTACCGTTTACAGGGTCTCAAAGAGTCAGACACAACTTAGCAACTGAACAACAGCAAAAGCATTTACAGATTAAGAAGATGTAGTTAGTTGAAGAGTGTTCCCCCATGCCCCACGGATTCACATCTACCCAGAACCTCGGAAGGAGATCTTATTTGGAAACAGAGTCTTTGCATGTACATTTAGTCAAAGATTAAGATGAGATCGTATGGGGTTAAAATGAAACCTAAAACCAATGACTAGTGTTCCTATGGGAAAAGGGAAGGACATAAAGAGTCTCAGAGAGATAAAGTCCACGTGGAGACAGAAGCAGAGATCAGAGGGTGCTGCTCACACCAAGAAACCCCAAGGATTCATGTTCCTGGCAACCACCAGAGGTGAGGAGAGAGGCGTAGAATAGACTCTCCCTCAGATTTCCTGAAGGAAGTCACCCTGCTGATACCTTGATTTCAGATCTGGGGTCTCATAAACTGTTAAAAAAAATTGTAAATTCTGAAGATTTCTTGTTTGACTCACTGAGTTATTGGTTTTTTTTTTTTTTTTTTAGTTCATTAGAGGTCTTAGCAAGGGGTATTCCAGAGGAGAGGTTTAAGAAGTGAAAAGGAAGTGAGCAAGTGGAAATTCTGTGTCTATTCCTGCCCTGAGTCACTCACACATCAATCCATGCTATGAATAGAAACTTCTAGGGGCTTCCCATGTGGCTCAGTGGTAAAGAATCCACCTGCCAATGAAGAAGATGCAAGAGACACGGGTTCGATCCCTGGGTGGGGAAGATCCCCTGGAGTCGTAAATGGCAATCCATTCCAGTATTCTTGCCTGGAAAATTTCAAGGACAGAAGAGCCTGGCAGGCTACAGTCCATGGGGTCGCAAAAGAGCTGGACACGACTGAGCGACTGAGCACACACATACCCCACATGCCCCAGGGCATGGCCAGCTTGCAGTCTGCCTGTGGGTCTGTCTTGGATACATGGAGAAGAGGGACTTCCAGGGCTTGGCCAAGTTCCTGGAAACACATGAGACTGGCTGGGTCCACAGCCAAGAGGGAGTTTGGCTCTGCTCAGAGTCAGGAACGTGACACCCGTAGGAGAAGTGGAGGGACCTGGGAGGAGGAGGACAAAGGCAGATGGAGACAGAACCCCTCCTGTTGGGGAGCAGGGAACATAGAAGAGCCAGGGAGAGGATATGATTGAGAGGCCAGTCCCAGCATAGGCAGTCAGAGCCCCAGGCCTCATCCAGGTGGATGTTAAGCTCAGGCATGGCTCAGAAAAGCACCTCAGGAAGCCAGTCCAGCCAGTGGGGAAGCTGACTCGGGACTCCAAGCAGTGGATGATTAAGAGAGCAGAAAAGTGGAAGTACCTTGTGACTAACAATTGTGCCTATTCTTGGTCAGACCCTGGGAGCTGGGGTAATGTGAACAAGGATGCAGGGCCCTAACAGAGGAGAATGGCAGGGCAGGATCTGGGTCTAAGGCAAGCCACTGGGTCCTTCATTCCATAATATTCAACACTTTTACCTGGATCTGAGCAGCTGACCTCCAGCTGCTTCCCTTAATTATTCCGACTGTATCACTTACTTTTATTACTTTAATTTGCATGCTATTTATATAACTATTTGTCTAGCAAGACACCCACACACACACATACACACCCCTTTCAGTAAATGCTCAGGGGTGTGTGCTTGTGCTCATCCATGTTTGACTTTTGCAACCCCATGGACTGTAGCCTGCCAGGCTGCTCTGTCCATCAGATTTCCCAGGCAAGAATACTGGAGTGGGTCATTTCCTCCTTCAGGGGATCTTCCCAACCCAGGGCTTGAACCCACATCTTTGGTGTCTCTTGCATTGCAGGCATTCTTTACCCGCTGAGCTACAGCAGAAGCCCCCTAAATGCTCAGGAATTTAAAAAAATATATATTAATTTACTTGGCAGTGCCAGGTCTTAGTTGCAGCATGTGGGATCTAGTTCCCTGATCAGGAATTGAACCCAGGCTCCCTGCATTGGGAGTGCAGAGTCCCAGTCACTGGACCAGTAGGGAAATCCCAGGAAATTGTTAATAATTCGTTTTAACAAGGCTAGCCATTATGAAGAACTCAAAGCAATTGTCAGAAATGGCCATTTCTCTATCCCTGGAAAGTGAGATGTTAAAGGAGTTATCCCTGTGACTGTTTCTTCCTTGTCTTTGTGGGAATATGATAGTATCAGCTCAACACTTTCTTGAGCAATAAATCATGCAATTCCCGTAGCACAGTTCATTCAACATAAGCCCCGTTATTCTGTTTAAAAAAATAAGTAAAAACAATAAAATTTTACTTCAATAATTTTTTTTTAATGTGCTTGTTTCTCCCTATAACACAGATAGTAGTTATGTGGGCTTTGGGTCCATAAATGCTCTTATGGGGCAGCCACTGGGAGTAATTTGAAAATATAATAAGGTGATCTTAGTTAGGAAAATCCTCAGCAGATTTATCCATTCATTTATTCATCCCAATAAATATATTCCTTAATTGTCTACCTTGCCAGGCATTATTACAGAGTAAAGAAGCCCTTGTCTTCAGGGAATAAACAATGAATGTTTATGCCAACACCACGTGTCGTAAGTGCTAAGAAGAGTTAGAGGATAGAGAATTAGAATTGGTGTTATTTCAGATGAGTGTTCAGGGGAAGCCTCTGTAAGGAGGTGAGATCTGAGTGAGTAGGGACCTGGATGAAGTGAGGGAATGAGCCAGGGGTACATATGAAAGAAAGAGGTCCCACTGGAGAAGAGAGCATTTTGGAACACTCTTTCCTTGCTGGGAGAGGTTGGGTCACAGGAGGAAACTGCAGAAGATAAAAGTTGGAGAGGAATCCAGAGGCACAATTACATAAGCCAGACCAAGGCTGTTTCCTTTTATTATACACAGGAAGGAGGCCTATGGAGGTTCTGAGCCAAGTAGTATCATGACTGATTTGACTTTTTAAAGGATAATCTTGGCTATATTTTGCAGAACAGGTTGTGAAGAGGCAAGATTGGAAGCAGAGCCCGGTAAGGAGAATTTGCACTGGTCCTATGGAGAGGTGAGGACATCTGGGCCCACAGTGGTAACAGTGAAGATGGTGAGATTGGGTCAGAATTGTGATGTGTTTATTTTTAGTTTATTATTTTTTTAATTTGTTGGAGTATAGTTGCTTTACAAAGTGAATCAGCTAGATGCACACATATACCCGCTCTGCAATGTATTTAAAAGGCAATTGTAGTGGATCAAAATGATGGACCCCCTCCCTCCCCCCAAAAAAGATATGTCCACATCAAGTCCCTGAATCTGTGAGTGTTACCTTATTTACAAAGAGTCTTTGCAGATGCAGTTACTGTAAGAATCTTGAGACAAGGAGGTCATCATGGATTATCTGGGTGGCTCTAAATCCAGTGACAAATGTCTTTACAGGAGGTACAGAGAAAACTCTGTCACACCGTCGAGGCTCTGGCCCACATCCTCCCTACTCATTCTGCCTTCCGACTGACTGTGTTCACCCCTGTGTCCATCCATGGTGTCACATGCCCCTTCTCTTGGGATCTGGGAATAACAAACTCTCTTTTCAATGGCAGTCATCTCTGGCTCTGTTGGCCTTGTCATATCTAAATAATAATGTTGTTGTTTAGTCACTCAGTCATGTCTGACTCTGTTATGACCCCGTGGATGTAGCCCACCAGGCTACTCTGTCCATGGGATTTTCCTGGCAAGAATATTGGAGTGGATTGCCATTTCCTTCTCCAAGGGATCTTCCCCACCCAGGGATAGAACCCGCATCTCTTGAATTGGCAGGTGGATTCTTTACTGCTGAGTTACCTGGGAAGCCCGTCTAAATAATACTGAAACCTATGTTTAAAGCAGTTGGTGCAGTGAGCAGGGCGATCTGACTTTAGACTTCAGCGATATGCCAACGGACTATTCTTGACTTACTAGCTGGTTCCACTGGAGGGCAGCAGTAGCCCGGGTGGGTGCCCCTGCTTGCTGGTGTGCACTTTGGCTGTGGTTGCAAACCTGTTTGCTGCATTTGTTGGGTGTTGCCATTAACTCTGGCACCCCACTCCAGTGCTCTTGCCTGGAGAGTCCTATGGACGGGGGAGCCTGGTGGGCTGCAGTCCATGGGGTCGCTGGGAGTCAGACACGACTGAGCAAATTCACTTTCACTTTTCACTTTCATGGACTGGAGAAGGAAATGGCAGCCCACTCCAGTATTCTTGCCTGGAGAATCCCAGGGACTGGTGAGCCTGGTGGGCTGCCATCTATGGGGTCGCACACAGTCGGACACGACTGAAGCGACTTAGCAGCAGCAGCAGCAGCAGCCATTAACTCTCATGCTAAATTCAGAAGTCAAAAGCTGAGTCCTCCCCATATTTTGATCTGAGATGAGCTATTTGCTTAGATCCTGGGGTGATACGCCAGGGGCACCTTTTTTTTTTAATATATATATTAACCAGACAGGCTTACCAAAGCATCCTCTGGAGGGAGCAAGGTGTGACTTCCCTCCATGTGCTAGGGGACCAGTCAGAACTGATGTGTGTGTGTGTATTGGAGAGTGCAGGGGGAGGGGGAAGGCAATAAGTTGTTATTTCTCCCTGCACTTCATCTTGCCCATCAAGTAGAGACAGTATGCTCTTCGGAGGCTCTTCTGAGTTGCCCGCCAGGCACAGGGTCAGTATGAGGGCATCCACCCCAGAGACCAGGGCTCCTGCATAAGGTGCTGTCTCCTGAACCAGTGTGGTATAAAGGATCACATGCTTGGAGACAGGTGGCATAATGCTTAGTCAAAAATGAAACAAAGCAGGGACACGTTTTCCTTGACCTGACTAAAACCCCCAAGGAGGTCATGCAGTTGATTCAGGCATGGAAAATTCTGGAGTGATGTGCATTGGCTGCTGCTCACCAGCACACCAAGAACTGCATGCTCAAAGCACAGAGCCTCAACATGCTGTTAAGGCCACTGTCACTGTCCTTGGAAATAGATCTAGACCATTATAGTGTAATGGAGACAGCCTAGAAAGGGGGCCACCACCCACAGACAGGACCACTAGGAACCACTAAGAATTTATCCGGTAAACAGTGAAGGGATAGACAACAGCTAGGGGAGATAGGAGACCAAAAAAAGAAAGAAAGACAATGAAAATCAGCCAGTACTTTGGGCAAGGGGGCTGGTTGTGCCATCCAGGGAGAGGCTGTTATAACTATCTAAGTATGCAGGTGGAGGCTTCTGATGCAAGAAACTGCCCTCCCCAGATTCATGCAATATACCATTAAAAGAATAAATGACGGGTCATTTTACTGGGCTTTCCTGGACATAGAGATTCTCATAGACTCTGAGTCTCTGAACTTTGCATACCCATTGCCCATTATGCTTTGTCTCATGGAAACATCACCCACACGGTCAGCATGGCTATTAAGGCCTCTTTAATACATACTGGAGCCAAACTTGGACCCTCTGGCATATTCCAGCTACAGGAAAAAGCAGCCTCCTCTGTCTCCAGTTTCTTGCCAAATGCCATGGCGCTGGAGGAGGTCATCCTTGTCCTTTGCTTCTTGGCTACCTGGATAGCCCCTTGGGTTAACTGAATGAACAGCAATGGGAGTTCACACACTGTACAGATGGCTTTGCCAAACATCAAAAATGATGGTGCTCAGTGAAATGTTGCTGTTTTTACCCCTTAGTCAGGATGTCCTGATAAAGGGTGGGATCCAAGGATGAACACGATTGGTCAAATCTTAAGCAGTCAGTTATCTCAGCACTGGACGCCCTTTAAAAATTCCTCTATCTTAAGACTTCTCTGATGGTCCAGTGGCTAAGACTCTGCACTCCCAGTGCAGGCACCATGGGTTCCGTCCCTGGCCAGGGAACTAGATCTCACATGCCATAGCTAAGAATTTGTATGCTGCAACTAAAGAGCACACGGTCACAACAAAGTTTGAAGACCCTGAGTGCTGCAATTAAGACCAGGCGCAGCCAAACAAATAAACATTTAAAAAGTTGTCTACCTTGCCCAGGACTCTCTTAATCCAAGACATCTTGGTTGATTTACATTAGATGTCAACTTCAAGAATTTTCACACCACCTTTCCCTATATTGAAAGGAGAATTTCAATGCGTATAAAGACTCAGTATACATGAAATCCTTTAATAATATCTCCCCTTATCTTTATATCCGTTTGATATTACCCTCATCCCATAAATGCTGGAAATGAAAGTGTTAGTCGCTCAGTTATGTCCAGTTCTTTGTGACCCCATGGACAGTAGCCGGCCAGGTTCCTCTGTCCATGGATTTCCCAGGCAAGAATACTAGAGTGGGTTTCCACTTCCTTCTCCAGGGTATCTTTCTGACCCAGGGATTGAACCAGGGTCTCCTAGGTTACAGGCAGATTTTTCACCCTTTGAGCTATCAGGGAAGCCTATAAGGGCTGGAGGCTGGATCTGAGATGCATACTCTCCTGGGACTCATTAACCATAGATTGTTCCATGAGTCAGGCAATTGCTCATACGATATGGGACACATTTGAGCAGAAACTTTCACCAAACAAAAGAAAAGCAAAAACCATCAAGTGCAGCTGCACACCTTGGTCTGGGTGCTTTTGATGGCTTGCAATCTGGAGGTTCAAACCTTCCAAGAAAGCCATTGTTTTGTTTGAAGTTTACTCTTTTGTTTGTTTGCTTTGTTTTGTTTTTTTCTTGTATTTTGGCTGCACAGCATTTTGGATCGTAGTTTCCCAGCTAGGGATCAAACCTGTGCCCCCTGCAGTGGAAGCATGGAGTCTTAACCACTGGACCACTAGGGAACTCCTAGATGCCATTGTTTTAATCAGACATGGCAATGCTGAGACCCACAAGCTATCAAGTTTGGTTGATACAAGCCCTGTGACCCAAAGACCATCAGTGATGAAACCAACAATTGAGACTAAAGGTCATAGCAATTGGCCAGACTGGAGGGCCTTTCTGCAGGCAAATGCTGGAGTTCCAACCTAATCCACAGATATTTTAATTGGCGAACAATCTGACACCCTATTAATAACATATTGCCCCTTCTAGGTCTATCAAATTTCTAGAGATAGTAAACGACTCATCCTGAACAGGCATACTAACCTATCCAAAGCCCATGGCACCAGTCACCTCTTCTACCAAGTGTTCACACTTTCCACCTGCCCTAATCACCTCTGGGCCAGTTACCAGACAACAAGGGATAGCCTCTAAGCCCCACAGCCTAGTGAAATGATTCAAACCAGCCAATTTAAGCTTGTTTATCCTGCCTTGCCTTTTCCCTCCCAAAGAAACCACAGTAAAGGCTCTTATCCCATTTTTCCCAACTCCTTGAACACTTTGACTAACCCTGGAACTATGTTATGCCCTCTTCTCTTGGAATCTGTGAGTGTAACAAACTATCATCCCAATAGAATTGATCTATTGGCTTTACAGTATTTAAATGATAATAAGACCTATGTTTTAAAAAACTTAGGCCATAATGCCTTTGGTGGCTTAGTGGTAAAGAATCCACCTGCCAATACAGGAGATGTGTGTTCGATCCCTGAGTCAGGAAGATCTCCTGGAGAAGGAAGTGGCAATCCACTCCAGTATTCTTGCCTGGAGAATCCTGGAGGAGCCTGGTGGGCTATAGTCTGTGGGGTTGCAAAAGAGTAGGACATGACTTAGCAACTAAAACAACAAAATAATGCCTGGGCAATCTACCTTTTAGGCTCATCAAATGAAGAGCCTCATGGCTACCTCTCCAAGGCGGATATGAGATGAATTCTCTGTCTGCCCCTTGCTGAGGTCCACTGGTGCCCCTGCTGCCTCTTCCCTAACCCCATGGTGCCCTCCTCTTCCACAACAGCAGGGCTCGCCCTACCTGGAATATTATATCCTGGGTGAGGAAGAGCCCCTTCTCCTACTGGTCTGAGAATGCTGTTAGGGACCAGTTATTACCCTGTTCAGACTATTCCTGCCCTTGAGACTGGGCTGGGCCCTTTGAAAGTGACTCACAGATTATTTTTCATCATTTTAGTGATCTCTCAGGTTACCTCTAATTGCTGCTGTTGTTGTTCAGCTGCAAATTGTGTTGACTCTTTGCAACCTCATGGACTGTAGCAAGCACACCAGGGTCCTCTTCCTCCATTATCTTTAATTAACTTATCATAAAACTCTGAAAGTCTCAAAACTAAACTAATTCTAAGCCATTGGCATTTTAATGTGGATTTGTGCCACACAATTCAGTACGGAATTGTTTTTGTTTTAACACAGTTCTCATGGATCCTTCTGTACTTGAGTTACTTTCTTGCCAAACTCATTATGGGTAGAAACCCCTATTTCTCCTTTATATGCACGCAATGTGGGAGACTGGGGTTTGACCCCTGGGTCAGGAAGATCCCCTGGGGAAGGGAATGGCTATCCACTCCAGTATTCTTGCCTGGGGAATTCCATGGACAGAGCAGCTGGGCAGGCTACTGTCACAGAGAGTCACACACAACTGAGCGACTAACACTTGCACTGCTCAGTTGTGTCCAACTGTTTGTGACCCCATGGACTGCAGTCCAGCCCTCCAGACTCCTCTGTCCATGAAGTTTTCCAGGGAAGAATACTGGAGTGGCTTACCATTTCCTTCTTCTGGGGATCTTCCTGACCCAGGGATCGAACCTGCATCTCCCAAGTCTTCTGCATTACAGGTGGATTCTTTACCACTGAGCCACCTGGGAAGCCCCATTTCTCCTTTACAGTTTGGATAAATGTTAGGTGCTCATTAAAGACTTGTCTCATCAACTCACATGGACAGAACTGATTATAATAGCTGCTGTATCTTCAGGTTAAAATCAGAAAGAAAAATGTCATTAGGTCAAAGGTTTCCCAATTCAGTTAAGGAATTCAGTTTAATTGCCAAAAATGTGGGCTTTAACACAGGACACTGAAGTAACAAACAACCCATGGGCAGCCGTCCATTGTTCTGTCCACATGTGTGGCTTTATCTAAGTTATCCGTGTGTTAAGGCTCGTCTCCCTACACTTCTGCTCTGAACAGTCTGAGACAAATGAGCAAAAGAGACAGACTCTCCCATTTCTCAATCCACAATTGATGCAAGCAATTGTTAGGCAATCAAATTGGAAAACCAGCCATAGATGACCCCAAAACAAATCCATTAACCCTGAGATAAGTGAGGAGCCTGGTGGGCTGCAGTCCATGGGGTCGCTAGGAGTCAGACACAACTGAGCGACTTCACTTTCACTTTTCATTTTCATGCATTGGAGAAGGAAATGGCAACCCACTCCAGTGTTCTTGCCTGGAGAATCCCAGGGATGGCGGAGCCTGGTGGGCTGCCATCTGTGGGGTCGCACAGAGTCGGACACGACTGAAGCGACTTAACAGCAGTAGCAGCAGTAAGTGTATCCCAAGTTTTATGATCATTTTTGCTCATGTTTTACTAGCACCCTTACCACTGGGTCTCTCTAGGTTCAAGCTG
The DNA here is from genome assembly GCF_002263795.3 of Bos taurus. Classification (NCBI taxonomy): domain Eukaryota; kingdom Metazoa; phylum Chordata; class Mammalia; order Artiodactyla; family Bovidae; genus Bos; species Bos taurus. The sequence continues at coordinate 67,146,305 of NC_037335.1, read as the reverse complement.
CTTAAAGTGTGCTCTGTGGACCAGTAGGCTTTACCCTCCTTCAGGAGGTATTGGAAAAGCATGCTATCAGACTCCCTGACCCAAGACCTCAGAGTCAGAATCTTCATTTTAATCAGATCCCAAGGTAAAGTAGGTGTATGTCAAGTTTGAGAAGCACAGGTATAGGAGAACTAAAATAAAAAGACTCCATTTTCACCCCGTGTAGGTTTTGTTTGGGGGATTTCTTTTTCTTCTCACCAAATTTTGGAAAAGGTAGAATAGTTCAGGTATGCTGCTGCTAAGTCACTTCAGTCGTGTCTGACTCTGTGCGACCCCATAGACGGCAGCCCACCAGGCTTCCCCATCCCTGGGATTCTCCAGGCAAGAACACTGGAGTGGGTTGCCATTTCCTTCTCCAATGCATGAAAGTGAAAAGTGAAAGTGAAGTCGTTCAGTCGTGTCCGACTCTTAGCGACTCCATGGACTGCAGCCTACCAGGCTCCTCGGTCCATGGGATTTTCCAGCAAGAGTACTGGAGTGGGGTGCCATTGCCTTCTCCGTAGTTCAGGTATAACACTGAGAAAAGCAATGAAACTTTTAGTCATTTGCGTTGTTGACTCCAATAGCATTAGTTAGGTTAGTTCATCTCTTAGGGAAATTCCAACAAGACAGTATATTAATTCATTTTTCTACCTAGATCCTACATTCTCTTTCCTGCCCTTCCAAACCTTTAGCTTTAGCTATTTAGTTTAGTTTCTTTAGCTATTTAGTTTCTTCAGCTATTCCTTGGATTCTGTGATCATCCTTATACCTTTCTTATAATTTCTCCTTGTGCTTGACTTGGGTAGATTTGGCTTCTGTTGCCTATATTTAAAGAACTCCAGTATGAATAGCTCCTTCATAGAGCAGCTATGAGGATCAAACAAAATGATGTAAATGAAGCACTTAGCATGGTTTAGACCAATAGAAAAATGTCAATACATTTAGATACTCTGATTGCAGTGATTTGAACTTTGAAGGGCTGACTAGAGAGAAAAGGGTTACTAAAGATTCTTGCTTCTGTTCCCAGGGATACTAGGAGCTTTGAAACTGAGGCTGAAAAGGGTTTCAGGGTCAGGCCTCTTTTTATACCTTCTATAAATAGGCATAAAGAGTCTCAGGCCAGTCATTGTTAGCTTTCAAAGTTATGTTTCTATGATTTCATAATGAATTACTCTCTAAAAAGCGAGAAGTGGTACCCGCCCAGAGACCACCACCTCCTGTAGCGCAGTTCCTCCAGGGTATTACAACAGAAATTAAATTATCAGGAACAAGGGAACAGGATCAAATTGGTGACAGTGATCCCAACAAAGTATCATGCTCCTTTTGTTCCCCCCAACCAATGATATTTCCCTTTGATGGAATCACTTACTGAAAGTTCTGGTCCTCAAACACCTGATACAGACTTAAGGCACATGAGAACTCTGTATATGATGAAGCTGGCATCTCAGAAACAGTAGGGGAAAAGTACTACTTTACAAATGACAATTAAGTAGTTAGTTGGGACAAAAATATTGGGTCTATGCCTTAAACACACACTCACATAAGTTCTGCATAAACCCAATATTAAACTGTAAGAAACAAATTCACTAAAGGACTAGAGGAAAGCATTGGAAAATTATTTTTGGGTCTTTGGAGTGAAAAGTCTTTTTAAGCATAAGTCAAATCAATAAGACACCAAAGGTTGATAAGTTGGACTTTGTAAAAGTTTAGAAAACTGTGTATGATAAAGTATATACAAGCATATGCCATCTACTGTGCTGAGTCACTCAGTCATGTCTCTTTGCTGCTCCATGGACGTAGCCTGTCAGGCTCCTCTGTCCAAGGGATTCTCCAGGCAAGAATACTGGAGTGGGTTGCCATTCCCTCCTCCAAGGGATCTCCCCGGCCTAGGGATTGAACCCAGGTCTCTGGCATTGTAGGTGGATTCTTTACCATCTGAGCCACCAGGGAAGCTCAAGAATACTGGAGTGGGTAGCTTAACCCTTCTTCAGGTGAACTTCTCAACCCAGGGGTTTCCTGCATTGCAGGCGGATTCTTTACCAGTTGATCTACCAGGGAAGCCTCACTTATGCCATAGACAATTTCAAAAGACAAATGACAAATTGAGAAAAAATACTTCTCAAATCATATCACAGACAGAAGGTTAATCTCCCTAACACATAAAGAAACCTCTAAAATTAATAAGAAAAAAGATAATGACTTAAAATGAGACAATTTTTTTTAAAAAGAAATAATAAATAGCTCCTATTAGTCCATTTAGGAACTAAATTGTTAAACACACATACACAACTTGAGATTGTACTGAGACAGCATTTTCACCTCTCAAGTTGGCAAAACCTTCAAGATTTGATAACACCCTCTGTTGGCGAACACACAGTAGAGATAATGGCACTTTCAAAGAAATGAGAAGGCTTTCAATGTACTGATACGGAAGTTTCTCTAAGGAAAAAAGCAAAATACAGAACCATAGATGTAGTGTATTATCACTTATGGTTAAAAAGGGGGAGGGCAGAGAATGTATTTTGAGAAAAATTTTCAATTAGCAGTAATCACAGCTCGGATAAAACTCATTGACTGTGATACTGCCACTGTGCAAAGCTTTGTTTTGAAATGTATAAATGTCTTTGCCTGTGTATGTACCCATGAGCTCTGAGAGCTCACACACACACACACACACACACACACACACACACACAACAAACCTAGTAACAGGATGTGGTTGGAATTTGGGGCTGGGGAAGGAAGATCTTTCACTGTCATACCTTTTTGTGTGTTTTCTTTTTTTAAAATGCTTGTTGAGGTACTTGAATGTATTGCTTAATAGTGATAACTAAAAAAATAACATCAAAGAACCAAGAATAAAAATAAAATGAAGTTCATATCTTTTAAGGAAGACTCAGGAATTTGAGGTTTTTCCATGTGCTGAAGTTCTAAGGAAATTAATTATATGATGAACATTTGTAGAGCCTGTATACTTTACAAAGTACTTGTTTCCTTGTTCTGTCTACATCGTACCATTGCTCCTTCAATTTTTAAGGGAAACAACAAAGTCAGTTTTGTTATCGACATTTAATAATAGGTGAGAAATTTCCTGGTGGCACAGGGGATAAGAATCCTCCTGTTAATGTGGGGGATGCATGTTTGATCCCTGGTCAAGGAAGATCTCACATGCCACAGAAGAACTAAGCCCGTGGGCCACAACTACTGAGCCCACATGCCTAGAACCTGTGTTCCACAACAAGAAAAGCCATCCCAGTGAGGAACTTGCTTGCCACAACTAGAGAAAGTCCCCACAGTAGCAACAAAGATCCAGCACAGCCAGGAAAAAAAATAGCACCTGAGAAAATTGAGCCTCGGCTATCCACAAATCGCCAGATCTCACGTGCATTAACAAAAAGCTGGAACATAACCTGAGTTTCCTCTTGCAAGACTGACTTCTTTGTACCATGCTATGCTGCCTTGGGGCACTTGACTTTGGCTGTTGGTCTGAGTGGCTACATTCTACATGTTCCCATTGTCCTGTGGAATGTGCAATGTTGTTAAGTCACTTCAGTTGTGTCTGACTCTTTGTGACCCTATGCATGATAGCTTGCCAGATTCCTCATCCATGGGATTCTCCAGGCAAGAATATTGGAATGGGTTGCCATTTCCTCCTCCAGGGCATCTTCCTGACCCAGGGATCGAACCTGCGTCTCTTATGTCTCCTGCTTTGGCAGGGCTCTTTACCACTAGCACCTCCTGGGATGTACAGTCATGCTTATTCTCTGGAGTGATGATACAGATGGATGCTTGTGCTGAATCTGTCTCGAATCAAGGTCCCTAGAGTCTCCCTCCTGGGTGGGAACATGTATTATGGGTATAATCATACTGTGACATGCAGAGTTCCAAAGAATAGCAAGGAGGGATAAGAAAGCCTTCCTCAGTGTTCAATGCAAAGAAATAGAGGAAAACAACAGAATGGGAAAGCCTAGAGATCTCTTCAAGAAAATTAGAGATACCAAGGGAACATTTCATGCAAAGATGGGCTCAATAAAGGACAGAAATGGTAGAGACCTAACAGAAGCAGAAGATATTAAGAAGAGGTGGCAAGAATACACAGAAGAACTGTACAAAAAAGATCTTCACGACCCAAATAATCACAATGGTGTGATCACTCACCTGGAGCCAGACATCGGAATGTGAAGTCAAGTGGGCCTTAGAAGGCATCACTATGAACAAAGCTAGTGGAGGTGATGGAATTCCAGTTGAGCTATTTCAAGTTCTAAAAGATGATGCTATGAAAGTGCTGCACTCAGTATGCCAGCAAGTTTGGAAAACTCAGCAGTGGCCACGGGACTGGAAAAGGTCAGTTTTCATTCCAATCCCAAAGAAAGGCAATGCCAGAGATTGCTCAAACTACCGCACAATTGCACTCATCTCACATGCTAGTAAAGTAATGCTCAAAATTCTCCAAGCCAGGCTTCAGCAATAAGTGAACCATGAACTTCCAGATGTTCAAGCTGGTTTTTAGAAAAGGCAGAGGTACCAGAGATCAAATTGCCAACATCCACTGGATCATCGAAAAATCAAGAAGGTTCCAGAAAAATATATATTTCTGCTTTATTGACTATGCCAAAGCCTTTGACTGTGTGGATCACAATAAACTGTGGAAAATTCTGAAAGAGATGGGAATACTAGACCACCTGACCTGCCTCTTGAGAAACCTGTATGCAGGTCAGGAAGCAACAGTTAGAACTGGACATGGAACAACAGACTGGTTCCAAATAGGAAAAGGAGTACGTCAAGGCTGTATATTGTCATCCTGCTTATTTAACTTATGCACAGAGTACATCATGAGAAACGCTGGACTGGAAGAAGCACAAGCTGGAATCAAGATCGCCGGGAGAAATATCAGTAACCTCAGATATGCAGATGACACCACCCTTATGGCAGAAAGTGAAGAGGAACTAAAGAGCCTCTTGATGAAAGTGAAAGAGGAGAGTGACAAAGTTGGCTTAAAGCTCAACATTCAGAAAACGAAGATCATGGCATCGGGTCCCATCACTTCATGGAAAATAGATGGAGAAACTGTGGAAACTTTATTTTTTGGGGCTCCAAAATCACTGCAGATGGTGATTGCAGCCATGAAATTAAAAGACACTTACTCCTTGGAAGAAAAGTTATGACCAACCTAGACAGCATATTAAAAAGCAGAGACATTACTTTGTCAACAAAGGTCCGTCTAGTCAAGGCTATGGTTTTTCCAGTAGTCATGTATGGATGTAAGAGTTGGACTATAAAGAAAGCTAAACACCAAAGAATTGATGCTTTTGATCTGTGGTCTTGAAGAAGACTCTTGAGAGTCCCTTGGACTGCAAGGAGATCCAACCAGTCCATCCTAAAGGAGATCAATCCTGGTGTTCATTGGAAGGACTGATGTTGAAGCTGAAACTCCAGTACTTTGGCCACCTGATGTGCAGAGCTGACTCATTTGAAAAGACCCTGATGCTGGGAAAGACTGAGGGCAGGAGGAGAAGGGGACGACAGAGTATGAGATGGTTGGATGGCATCACTGACTCAATGGACATGAGTTTGGGTAAACTCTGGGAGTTGGTGATGGACAGGGAGGCCTGGCGTGTTGTGGTTCATGGGGTCACAAAAAGTAGGACATGACTGAGCGGCTGAACTGAACTGAACTGAACTCATATAGTGGAAACATTCACATCCTATCATTGCTGTATTCACCAGTTTGAGAAAATAAGCTACGAGTATGTATTTTCAGATGGTGAAGACATGTCCTCTTTTCTAGACACTCTCCTGTTCCCAGCAGGTCGGAAAATTTCTTTAACCACCTTACAGTAAGGTAATTGTGTCCTTACATAAAAAGTTGAGCCAGAAGCAAGTCATTTAAGAATAATTTTGCACCAGGTTCTAGGCCAAGAGATAATAACTCCGAATGAGAACATAACCCCCAAGGGGAAATAGATATCTTGCTGGCAGAGCTCTATATGTGCTTTGTAGTTCTACGGCAATAGCAGATTTCTCTAGTTGGTGAGTTAAGACAATAGTTAAAAATATATATTTATTTATTTATTTGGCTACACTGGGTGTTAGTTGTGGCATTCTAACTCTTAGTTGCGGCATGTGGGACCTAATTCCTGGGCCCCCTGTTTTGGGAGCTCAGATTCTTAGCCATTGGACCACCAGGGAAGTCCCAAAACAACATGTTTTATAAGAAAAACCCAAAGCATGAGCGATAAGTCAGTGGACTTCATTTTTTTTTTTTTGCTTTTACAATAACCAACACATGTTTCTTAAATGTCTGGTAAACATTCCATTCTGTAGTGTGATGCTACCTGTTTTCACTCCCTTGTGAGACTCTTACCACACATTCTTATTTACTACCATAAACTTATATGTCTCAATTCATTCATCAGCAAATGTGGTGAATAACTGAGCATACATTTTTAAAATTTTCTTTCCTGGGCAATAACCAATGGGGATAAGTTAAAATTCTAATGAAATGTTTTGTAGCATTAAAAGGAATCAGAGCAAAAGTCAAGTGGACAGATAACAAAGTGCTGACACAAACATTTGCTTGGGTGGAGTCAATTCAATTAAGGGCGGGATGGGAGGTGGGAGGGAGGTTCAAGATGGAGCGGATATATGTATACTTATGGCTGATTCACATTGTTGTATGGCAGAAATCAATACAGCATTGTAAAGCAATTATCCTCCAGTAAAAAATTTTTATAATGCAGAAAAAAGCTGAAGGGCAAAAGCCATCCTGTTATGAGTGAGAATTTGTGTCTTTGAATGACTTTTTTCCCTTTCATGCATCCAGTATTTTCTTTTAATATATATATTTTATTGAAGTATAGTTGACTTACAATGTTTCAGGTGCACAGCAAGGTGATTCAGTTATAGATACACACATATATTATTTTTCAGATTATTTTCCATTATAGATTATTATGACTATTATTAGTAGTAATAATAATTACTAATTATTAGTCTAATAATTACTATTATTAAACTATTATTAGAGTCTTAGACTATAGTTCCCTGTGATATTCAGTAAACCTTTGTTACTTGTTGCATATCTATGTTTTTAAAATTAGAATAGCATTCTATTCATGCTTAGTCAAACAAATGGAATCAAAATGTCATAAATTTTTTAGCCAGGCAAAAATTCACAAGTTTTCTAAAATATGTATATTATACATACTATAGACAGAAGAGCTAGGTGGGCTACAGTCCATGGGGTCACAGAAAGTCAGATACAACCTGAACGACTAACACACACACATGTATACAAAAGTTTTTATACTATCCTTGATAAAGGCTTGAGAAAGAACATCAGAAAAAAGGAAGAGATGGAGAAATTGGAAAACAAACTGAAATGGGAGCACTGAATATGAAACAGAAAAAATGAAACAAACTAAAATAAAAGTAAATGGTCATCATATAGTCCAGTTGTTTTTAAATGTGGCTGCTCATTAGAAACGTATCTGGAGCTTTAAAGAAAAAAAAAAAAAAAAAAGCAATACCTGGCCATTTGTATCTTTCAAAAAATTCCAAGATGATTCTCATATGCATTTGGATGTTAACTAAATGATAGTTTGGGTGATATAGATTTCTATTACTCTCTGCTGATCAATCATGATACAATAGTATTAAATGAATAATAGCTACATAATCACTTAAAACATGTTTATAAGTTTTGACAATCAATAGCCAGATGAAAAACAGAAGATAATTACAACTGCAAGCCATAATGGAAACATGATTAACCTAACAATATAAATTAATTACATACAATTTGGGAGGTCAAGCAGAGTGATGTGAGTGAAAGTGCATACATGCGCATGTTTTCATCCTCCCAGCCAGTCTATGTCTTTTTGTTGGTGCATTTAATCTATTTATATTTAAGGTAATTATCGATATATTCATTGGAAGGACTGATGTTGAAGCTGAAACTCCAATACTTTGGCCACTTGATGAGAAGAGCTGACTCATTTGAAAAGACCCTGATGCTGGGAAAGATTGAGGGCAGGAGGAGAAGGGGATGACAGAGTATGAGATGGCTGGATGGCATCACCGACTCAATAGACATGAGTTTGGGTAAACTCTGGGAGTTGGCGATGGACAGGGAGGCCTGGCATGCTGCTGTTCATGGGGTTGCAAAGAGTTGGACAAGACTGAGCGACTGAACTGAACTGAATGATCCTATTACCATTTTCTTAATTGTTTGGGTTTATTTTGTGTAAGTCTTTTCCTTCTCTTGTGTTTCCTGCCTAGAGAAGTTTCTTCAGCATTTGTTGTAAAGCTGGTTTGGCACATCCAGTATTTTTTGAGTGCCTACCAACTTTCTAGACTTTATTTTTGGCTTAGGATACTATATATATATATATATATATATATATATATAAATATAAATTCCTGATTTCCAGGTGAGAAAAGATAGAATATACAAACAATAGCCAGATTTCCCTGGTAATCCAGTGGTTAAGATTTTGCACTCCCAATGCAGGGTGCCAGGGTTCTATCCCTGGTCAGGGAACTAGATCCCACTTGCTGAAACTTAAGACCCCACACGTCTCAATGAAGATCTTGTGTGCCACAGCTAAGACCCAGCACAGACAAATAAATAAATGAATAAGTAAGAATATACTCAAAATAGCAAGTAAACTAAACTGTGTATTAAAGAGTGATGTGTTTTGGGGAAAATATGAAATAGGGGATGGTGTTAGGGAGTGCTAGGATATGGGCAGCTTCAAATAGTGTGTCTTTGGGGGAAACTTCACTGGAAAGTTGACATTTCGGGCAAACCTAAAGGAGATGAGGGAGAAAGGCAAGCTGATCCAGGAGGTGAGCCTTCCAAGCCGAAGGAAGAGTAATCTGTAATCCCTGGAGAGATGTGAGGAGTGGGCACTAAGGGAATGGTGAAGGGGTCAGAGTGGCTACAGCAGAGAGAAGGATGTGAGAGTGTAAGGAGGTGAGATCAGAGAAGTGGAGGAGACATGCACTGTGGGACTTTGTAGGTCATTAAAAGTTCTTGGCATCCTGCTTAACCATGACCAGGGCATCATTTGTAACCTCATCCTTGGTAAAGCATTACTTACTTATTTATCATTGATCAAATTTGAGTTGATCTTGCAAGACCGAGAAACACGACAGGTATTATTGAACCCCTTTGAGAGATGAAGAGTCAGACTCAGAAAATACTGAATGAATTACCAGCTACTCAGAGAGTGATTTGACCTTATGTCTCCTCATTTCTGGGGCTTCCCAATTGGCTCAGTGGGTAAAGAATCTACCTGCAATGCAGGAGATGCAGGAGACGCAGGTTTGATCCCTGGGTTAAGAAGATCCCCTGGAAGAGTGCATGACAACCCACACCAGTATTCTTGCCTGAGAATCCCATGAACAGAGGAGCCTGGTGGGCTATAGTCCATAGGATTGCAGAGTCTGAAGCAACTGAGCACGCAGGCACTCCTCATTTCTGGACCATTTTTTCTTTCTGTTAGTACCTTATCTTGATTCTATCCCAGAATATCTATGCTTTTAAAATAGAGAGCAGAAAATAATGCAGAACTTCCATTCTTAGCAGCAGCAGCTCCCTGTTTTGTTCCCTGGTCCATTTCACTATCTACAGATGCAAAGGACTGCAGGTTACACACAAACTAACCACGTAGGACACAATTCATATCGACTGCAGTGTGAACGGTGCCCCCTGGAGCTGAGCCAAGCACTGACCCTGCTATTATCTAGCAGCTTTTCTCATCTTGACTTTGTCTTTTCTTTCTAGGCCTGCACTTGCCCTCTGAACTCAATGGCAGAATTCCATATACTTAATTTTGATGCTGGACATCCCCTAGTTTATGGTTTGTACTGATATTTTGGCAAGTAATTTGCCTAAATCCAAGCCAACCTTGAGACTTCATCTGGCATTTTTCTCCTCGCAGGCCTGTCAGCTCTTCCTGCCTTCCTGTCCCAGCCATGCTGATGAGAAATGAGGCAGCGCCCTTCTATATCCATCTATGCAGCCTTGAGAAAATCAGTTCATCCTCCCAGTTGCTATTTATCTTTGATTCTTGTGTTTATTCCAAACTTCCCAAAGCTCTAGACTATAATTTTTGCTTTTACTTTCTGTATGCTGTCTTTGCAGGGTCTTTGACAGTCTTTTTTGCTGATCAGTAAGCCTGAGCCACTTTGATGAGTGGGATTCTTCAGAAATGGATACTGATTAAACAAACGGATCTGCTAAGCTAATGCACTTTGTTACGGGCTGAGCAAGTTTCCTCTTATGGAATCTTCTCTCATGAGAGTGGGCTGTGCTTGGGAAGAAAGCAGGGCTTTCTCAAGGGTCTTTGTGTCCCTAGTCACTGCTTCAATTCATAGTGGGGTGACCACAGCCTTGTACTTTCCCACGCTCCGTCTCCTGACTCCTGGGTTTGCGAGTGAATGTTACACTCCTTGAAGCTGCAGAACTGAGACCTCCAGCAGCAGATTGCCTCTGTGTTCCTAGCCACTGTGAGAGCTGGTTTCTGGCATTGTGTTCTGTTTCTCTGCTGAGGATGCTCTGTTGTCTCTCAATGAAACCTCTTTTTCTTCCTCTAACCCTTCACTCCTGGATCTCTTTCGATCACATTGTTCTCTTAACATAGAACAATAAGCAGCTTCCTTTGGAGGAAAAAGAGGCATCCTTTGTTTATCTTTTAGCATATGAATAGAAATATAAGGTAATCACATGCCATACCAGTATAGCACAGCACAAGTCAGGAGCAGACACCCCCTCAATGGGGCAGGCCAGATTTTCTTTCTCTCCATACCTGCTTTCTATTTTCTTGTTTCTTCCTGGCAACTATTTTCTCCCATTTTCCCAAAGAGATGTGAGTCTATGCAGTCAGACATAGGGCAAACTCATCTCCATGTGGCTTGATACAACCCCAGGAGAAAGGGGCTATATCCAGGAGTTGGAATTGTTTGACTTCACTTTTTATTTAATTATTAAATTTAGTTTTGGCTGCACTGGGCCTTTGTAGCTGCATGTGGGCTTTCTCTAGTTGTAGCGAGCAGGGGCTACTTTCTAGTTGAGTTACCTGGCTTCTCATTGCTGTGGCTCCTCTTTCTTGTGGAGCACAGACTATAGGTCTCCGGCTCAGTAGTTATGGCACCTGGGCTTAGTTATCCTGAAGCATGTTGGATCTTCCTGGACTAGGGCTCAAACCTGCATCTCATGCACTGGCAGGTGGATTCTTAACCACTGAACTAGCAGGGAAGTCCTGAATTCACTTCTTAATATTACTTCAAAGGTCCCGTTAAAGAATATTCTGGTGCTGAGGCAATGATAGCAGCATCACCTGTTGTTAAGGAAGGAGCATAGAGGGCCTCATCAGTGCTTTTGGTTCTCACTGTCCAGCTGCTCTCACTGAGCACAGCTGCCTTCCACTAGTTACACCCATAGATCCTCTGCTGTGCTACAGTGCTGCCCCTCCCAGGACCCTGAGAAGTCAAAGCCAGTTGATAGGAAAACTCTCTGTATTTGTTTCCTGAGGTTCCCATAACCAATTACCACACACATGCTGGCTAAACCAACAGAAATATATTCTCTTAAAGTTCTGGAAACCAGAAGTCTGAAATCCTGCAGGGCTGAACTTCTTCCAGGGGATCTAGTGGAGAATTTTCTCTGTCTCTTCTAGCTTCTGGTGACTGCAAGCTTTCCTGGGCTTGTGGCCCCATCACTCCAATATCTGCCTTGGTCTTCATATCTCTGTGTGACTGTTCTCTGTGTGTTTCTTATAGGGACATTTGCTCTTGGATTTAAAATCCACCCAGGTAAGCCCAGATGAACTAATCTTGAGATCTTTAACTTAACTGCATCTGCAAGGACCCTTTTCTCAACAAAGTCACATTATAGGTTTCAGGAATTGACATGGACATGGCTTTTGGGGAGGGGTGTCCCACATGCCCATAGCACGTGGGATCTTAGTTCCCAGGGATTGCACCCGTGTTCCCTGCGCTAGAAGCAAATTCTTACCCACTGGACCACCAGGGAGGTTAGTCATATATGATTTTTTTAACCTGGGCACTAAGATGGTCTCTTGCCCTTAAATGGAAACCAGTCAAACAAGCAACCCTCCCTGTCCCAAGCACTGTTAGTTTTAGTCCAAAGATCTTTATTTCCCAGGGACCAGATAAGTCCTATGCTGGAGTAAAAGATCAGTCCCTAAGATTGATATCTCACCAGTCTCCCCATTCGTCTCTCCGATGGCTCCCTAACATCATTTGCCAAAACCCTCAGGAAGCTAGGAAGGTAGAAGTTCTGGTGTTTTCCCACAGGCAGCCACCTGCCTAGATGGATGGTTTTGCCAGAATCAACACAACCAAGACAAAGCCAGGACCTCTTCTCCAGCCATAAGCAATAAGGATATATTATATAACACTGGGAATTCCAGCCATTATCTTGAAATAACTTAGAATGTAATATGAAAGTGAAAATGAAAATGTTAATTGTTCAATCATGTCTGACTCTTCGTGACCCCATGGACTATAGCCCACCAGCCTCCTCTGTCCATGGAATTCTCCAGGTAAGAATACTGGAGTGGGTTGCCATTTCTTCTCCAGAGGATCTTCCTGACCCAGGGATCAAATGTGACTCTTCTGCATTGCAGGCAGATTCTTTACCATCTGAACCACACAAAAATACTGAATCACTATGCTGTATACCTGAAAACAATATAGTTCTGTAAATCAACTAAACTTCCATAAAAAAGTCTTGATAACTGTTTCTCTCCAGAATTAAACCATACCAAGAGGCTTTCACAAAATTAATACTCAATAAATTTTCTTGAATGGAGAAATGAATAAACCATAACATATTGCTTCCACAATTCAGTTCAGTTCAGTTCAGTTCAGTCGCTCAGTCGTGTCCGACTCTTTGTGACCCCATGAATCGCAGCACGCCAGGCCTCCCTGTCCATCACCATCTCCTGGAGTTCACTCAAACTCACGTCCATCAAGTCGGTGATGCCATCCAGCCATCTCATCCTCTGTCGTCCCCTTTTACTCCTGCCCCCAATTCCTCCCAGCAAATCTTTATAATTCCTCTTACTGAAATATAGTCTACTGAAACTACTGATTAAGTGAAACATTTGGTGAATTGAATTGAACCAAATCTGAAAATAAAAATGAAATAAACACATGAAATGAAATGAAATAAACGCATTGTGAGGGTTCATTTTGTGTGTCAACTCGGCTAGGTCATGGTACTCTTTGGCCAAACTTTATTCTAGGTGTTTGTATGAGGGTGTGTTGAGTGACATGTATGTGTAAACTGGTGGCCTTTTTTCTTTTTTAAAAAAATTAATTTATTTTAGTTGGAGGCTAATTACTTTACAATATTGTAGTGGTTTTTGCCATACATTGATATGAATCAGCTATGGGTTTACATGTGTTCCCCATCCTGAAGCCCCTCCCCCTCCCTCCCCATCCCATCCCTCTTGGTCATCCCAGTGCACCAGCCCTGAGCACCCTGTCTCATGCTTCAAACCTGGACTGGCAATCTGTTTCACATATGATAATATACATGTTTCAATGTTATTCTCTCAGATCATCCCACCCTCTCCCTCTCCCACAGAGTCCAAAAGACTGTTCTAAACATCTGTGTCTCTTTTTCTGTCTCACATATAGGGTTATCATTACCATCTTTCTAAATTCCATATATATGTGTTAGTATACTGTATTGGCCACCTCATGAGAAGAGTTGACTCATTGGAAAAGACCCTGATGCTGGGAGGGATTGGGAGCAGGAGAAGGGGACAACAGAGGATGAGATGGCTGGATGGCATCACTGACTTGATGGACGTGAGTCTGAGTGAACTCCAGGAGTTGGTGATGGACAGGGAGGCCTGGTGTGCTGCGATTCATGGGGTCGCAAAGAGTCGGACATGACTGAGTGACTGAACTGAACTGAACTGAACTGATACTGTACTGATGTTTTTTCTTTCTGGCTTACTTCACTCTGTATAATAAGCTCCAGTTTCATCCACCTCATTAGAACTGATTCAAATGTATCCTTTTTAATGGCTGAGTAATATTCCACTGTGTATATGTACCACAGTTTTCTTATCCATTCTTCTGCTGATGGACATCTAGGTTGCTTCCATGTCCTGACTATTATAAACAGTGCTGTGATGAACATTGGGGTACATGGGTCTTTTTCAATTCTGTGTGTATGCCCTGCAGTGGGATTGCTGAGTCATATGGCAGTTCTATTTCCAGTTTTTTAAAGTATCTCCACACTGTTCTCCATAGTGGCTATACTAGTTTGCATTCCCACTAAGAGGGTTCCCTTTTCTCCACACCCTCTCCAGCATTTTATATTGGTAGATTCTTGGATAGTAGCCATTCTGACTGGCATGAGATGGTATCTCATTGTGGTTTTGATTTGCATTTCTCTGATAATGAGTGATGTTGAGCATCTTTTCATGTGTTTCTTAGTCATTTTTATATCTTCTTTAGAGAAATGTCCGTTTAGTTCTTTGGCCCATTTCTTGATTGGGTCATTTATTTTTCTGGAATTGAGCTTCAGGAGTTGCTTATATATTTTTGAGATTAATTCTTTGTCAGTTGCTTCATTTTCTATTAGTTTCTCCCATTCTGAAGGCTGTCTTTTCACCTTGCTTATAGTATCCTTCATTGTGCAAAAGCTTTTAAGTTTAATTAGGTCCCATTTGTTTATTTTTGCTTTTATTTCCATTACTCTGGGAGGTGGGTCATAGAGGATCCTGCTGTGATTTATATCAGAGAGGGTTTTGCCTATGTTTTCCTCTAGGAGTCTTATAGTTTCTGGTCTTACATTTAGATCTTTAATCCATTTTGAGTTTATTTTTGTGTGTGGTGTTAGAAAGTCATTTCATTCTTTTGCAAGTGGTTGACCAGTTTTCCCAGCACCATCTGTTAAAGAGATTGTCTTTTCTCCATTGTATATTCTTGCCTCCTTTGTCAAAGATAAGGTGTCCATAGGTGCGTGGATTTATCTCTGGGCTTTCTGTTTTGTTCCATTGATCTATATTTCTGTCTTTGTGCCAGTACCATACTGTTTTGATGACTGTGGCTTTGTAGTAGAGCCTGAAGTCAGGCAGGTTGATTTCTCCAGTTCCATTCTTCTTTCTCAAGATTGCTTTGGCTATTCGGGGTTTTGTATTTCCATAAAAATTGTGAAATTATTTGTTCTAGTTCTCTGAAAAATACTGTTGGTAGCTTGATAGGGATTGCATTGAATCTATAGATTGCTTTGGGTAGTATACTCATTTTCACTATATTGATTCTTCCGATCCTTGAACACGGTATATTTCTCCATCTATTTGTGTCCTCTTTGATTTCTTTCATCAGTGTTTTATAGTTTTCTATATATAGGTCTTTTGTTTCTTTAGGTAGATATATTCCTAAGTGTTTTATTCTTTTCATTGCAATGGTGAATGGAATTGTTTCCTTAATTTCTCTTTCTGTTTTCTCATTGTTAGTGTATAGGAATGCAAGGGATTTCTGTGGTTTGATTTTATATCCTGCAACTTTACTACATTCATTGATTAGCTCTAGTAATTTTCTGGTAGAGTCTTTAGGGTTTTCTGTGTAGAGGATCATGTCATGTGCAAACAGTGAGAGTTTTACTTCTTCTTTTCCAATCTGGATGCTTTTTATTTCTTTTTCTGTTCTGATTGCTGTGGCCAAAACTTCCAAAACTATGTTGAATAGTAGTGGTGAGAGTGGGCACCCTTGCCTTGTTCCTGACTTTAGGGGAAATGCTTTCAATTTTTCACCATTGAGGGTAATGTTTGCTGCGGGTTTGTCATATATAGCTTTTATTATGTTGAGGTATGTTCCTTCTATTCCTGCTTTTTGGAGAGCTTTTATCATAAATGGATGTTGAATTTTGTCAAAGGCTTTTTCTGCATCTATTGAGATAATCATATGGTTTTTATCTTTCAATTTGTTAATGTGGTGTATTACATTGATTAATTTGTGACTATTAAATAATCCTTGCATTCCTGGGATAAAGCCCACTTGGTCATGATGTATGATCTTTTAACTATGTTGTTGGATTCTATTTGCAGAATTTTGTTAAGGATTTTTGCATTTATGTTCATCAGTGATATTGGCCTATAGTTTTCTTTTTCTGTGCCACCTTTGTCTGGTTTTGGTATTAAGGTGATGGTGGCCTCATAGAATGAGTTTGGAAGTTTACCTTCTTCTGCAATTGTGGTGGCCTTTGAGTAAAGCAGATTGCTGTCCACAATGGGAGTGGGTCTCATCCAATCCACTAGAACAACATGCTGACCTCTCCTTCAGGGGGCATACTGCCAGCAGGTTGCCCAAAGATTTCATCTGCAATACTGTCTCTTCCTGATTCACCACCAGACTAGCTTTGCACTAAAACTGCAACTTTTTTCTGAGTCTCCAGCCTTCTGGCCTTCCCCAGATTTTGGACTTGTGAAACCTTCACAATGGCATGAGTTGATTCCTTAAAATGGAAAGAACTAAATAAAAAATAAAAACTAAAAGAAATAGAACCAATAGGCTACATATATATATGTGTGTATATGTGTATATATATATATATCAATAACCTCAGATATGCAGATGACACCACCCTTATGGCAGAAAGCAAAGAACTAAAGAGCCTCTTGATGAAAGTGAAAGAGGAGAGCGAAAAAGTTGGCTTAAAACTCAACATTCAGAAAACAAAGATCATGCCATCCAGTCCCATCACTTCATGGCAAATAGATGGGGAAATGATGGAAACAGTGGTAAATCTTATTTTTTGGGCTCTAAAATCACTGCAGATGGTGATTGCAGCCATGAAATTAAAAGTTGCTTACTTCTTGGAAGAAAAGCTATGACCAACCTAGACAGCATATTAAAAAGCAGAGACATTACTTTGCCAACAAAGGTCCATCTAATCAAAGCTATGGTTTATCCAGTAGTCATGTATGGATGTGAGAATTGGACTATAAAGAAATCTTAGCACTAAAGAATTGATGGTTTTGAACTGTGGTGTTGGAGAAGACTGTTGAGAGTCCCTTGGACTGCAAGGAGATCCAACCAGTCAATCCTAAAGGAAATCAGTCCTGAATATTCATTGAAAGGATTGATGCTGAAGCTAAACTCCAATACTTTGGCCACCTGATGTGTAGAAGTGACTCATTGGAAAAGACCCTGATGCTGGGAAGGATTGAAGGCAGGAGGAGAAGGGGACAACAGATGTTAGATGGTTGGATGGCATCACCGACTCAATGGACATGAGTTTGAGCAAACTCTGGGACAAAGTAATGGACAGGGAGGCCTGGTGTGCTGCAGTCCATGGGGTTGCAAAGAGTCGGACATGACTGAGTGACTGAAATGAACTGATCTTGTTGGTTCTATTTCTTTGACAAGCACTAACTAAATACACTTTGCTATGCCAAAGACCAAATAGAAAACCAGTGGTGGTAACACTGCTTTCTTTTAACCTGATTAAAGTTGATATGCCTCTGCTCCCTATCGACTTAAAAGACTCAGTATTCCTAGAAGTCACATTGTAATGTGTGTTTTTTATATCCTACAATCTCAAACAACAAACTCAGCTCCTTTAAACACATATACACTTTGTTTTTATTCTTAGGTCATTGATACAAAGTTTCCTCATGGCTGTGGCTGGCATCACTATCACGTTTTATAAGCAGGGGTAGGAGTGCCCACTTCAGCTTTCAGTGATTCTCAAAGCCTAGTCTCCAAATAGCAACATCAGTATTACCAAGTGCTTGTAGGAAATGTATATTCTCAGAGCTTTCCTGGTGGTCCAGTGGCTAAAAGTCCATGCTCCCCATACAGGGGACCTGGGTTTGATCCTGGTCAGGGAACTAGATTTTGCATGCCACAACTAAGAGTTTACTTGCTGCAACTAAGATAGGTCTCACATATTGCAACTAAAGATTTGCATGCTACAAAGAAGACTGAAGATCCTGCATGCCACAGCCAAGACCTGGCATAGCCAAATAAATAAATATTAGAAGAAAAGAAAAAAAATGTGTATTCTCAGGCCCAACCAAGACATATTGAATCAGAAACTCTGAAGGAGTGGCCCAGTAATCTGTATTTTAACAAGCTTCCAAGTTCTGATGTGAACTAAAGTTTGAGAATCACTGCTTTCACTATAGAATGCCAAAACATTTCCCCAATTTCTGCAATTACAGAAGGTAAAGGTATTCCTCCCAATACCGATTTTGACTGAGAGGGCCCTGAATAGAGTCTGTCTAGACTGGCTATTGGAAAATTTCGTAAAACCAGAAATGCAGAGAGAGATAGAAAGCAGTCTCAATCTGACTTTGGTTGCACCTCAGAAATTAGCAACAGTGGTAAAAATAAGCAAACTTCTATCTCTGCTTAAACCCTATCCTCCACTTTAGATTCCGTTCCTCTTCCTTCCTGTTTCTGTACTTTCCTTTGTGCTTTTTACCCTGTCACCTAAATTTCCAACCCTCTCTCTGATTCACTGATTACCCACTCAAGACCAGCTAAAGTCTCACCTTCCTTGTGACGTCTTTTCAGCTACAGTGTTCTCTCCCTTTACCAATATCTGGTAGGATTATTGCATTTTCTGATTTAATTACTTTAATCTAGCATGGGATTATGGTGATGCTCATTTTTTTCTTCTTCTTCCAAGACCCCTCAAAAGATTGCAAACCTTTGAAGTAAAGGGTATCCAACTTTTAGGTGTACAACTTTGGTCAGCTCAGGCCGCTAAAACGACACACCCTGAAGTAGGTGACTTGTCAACAACAGAAATTTATTTCTTACAGTTCCAGAGGCTGAAAGTCTAAGATTATGGTGCTGGGACTGCTGGGTTCTGGTGAAGACTCTCTTCTGAGTTGCAGATAGCTGACTTCAGGTTATATCTTCTCGTGGTAGAAAGAGCTAACTAGTTCTCTGGCCTTTTCTATAAGAGCACTAATCTCATTATGAGGGCTCCACCTTCATGACTTAATAATCCCCCAAAGTCCCCACTTCCTTATTCAATGATACTGGAGATTAGACTTCAACATGGGGAGGACATAAACATTCAGCCCTTACAATACCCCAAAGCACCTGGCATGATGCTAAACACACAGTAGATAAGCAACCAATGAAGGCCGAGCACCAGAAAATTGATGCTTTCAAACTGTGGTGCTGGAGAAGACTCTTGAGAGTCTCCTGGACTGCGAGGAGATCAAACCAGTCAATCCTAAAGGAAATCAACCCTGAATATTCACTGGAAGGACTGATGCTAAAGCTCTAATACTTTGGCCACCTGATGTGAAGAGCCGACTCACTTGAAAAGACCCTGATGCTGGGAAAGATTGAAGGCAGGAAGAGAAGGGGGTGACAGAGGATGAGATGGTTGGACGGCATCACCAACTCAATGGACATGAGTTCGAGCAAACTCTGGGAGACAGTGAAGGCTAGGGATGCCTGGTGTACTGCAATCCATGGAGTCACAAATAGTCAGACATAATTTAGCCACTGAACAACAACAACCTGTACTTGTTAAACTGATCAACAGATCACCATCAATCTTATTTGTCTCTGGCAATTGCTAACAGATTTGCCTCTTTATTTAGCTATCATGAAGAAATCTCCATTTTGTACCTTGGAGGAGTAATATTCTAGGAAAGCCAATATATACAAATAAACATCAAAAATCAAACTGGGCCTTTATAGAGCTGCAAACAGTAAGGTGTAGGATTATAGAGGTGGGAGTGACAAAAAACCATCCAGACTGTATCTTTAGCATCCAGAGCACTGTCGGAACTCAGTAAATATGTACTTTGGCCACCTCATGCGAAGAGTTGACTCACTGGAAAAGACCCTGATGCTGGGAGGGATTGGGGGCAGGAGGAGAAGGGGACAACAGAGGATGAGATGGCTGGATGGCATCACTGACTCGATGGACGTGAGTCTGAGTGAACTCCAGGAGTTGGTGATGGACAGGGAGGCCTGGCGTGCTGCAATTCATGGGGTCGCAAAGAGTCGGACATGACTGAGCGACTGAACTAAACTGAACTGATATAAGGTCCAGATTTCATTGTTTTTGTAATAAGTAGAACAGAACATGATATACCCAAGAAATATTTGTGAAATGAATGAATCAGCTCTCAGGTTAAACATTAGCTCTGGTAGTGTTCTCCCAGCCTCATGGCCAGAAGTATACCCTAATATGTGATACACACTCTGGTTTCTAATGTCTATGCTCTGGGCATTGAATCTGTAGCAGGAATCTGCCTTTGCAGAGGGAAAGTCAGAAGCTTCTTCCTATGCAAGTAATTGGGATTCTGTTGTGACTATATCATGTTTCCCGGAGAGAGTAAACAATATTTTCTGCATCATCTGATGGTCCCCAGGTGTCTCCTTAGAAAACTCTGCATCCTTGGCAGTCCTGAATTTGATATGGTGGAACCAGTAGATGGAGGTACAAATGCCTCTGCTAATACAACTCACATGTCTGCTAACACAGCTGCCTTCCTTTGAGTTGTGGGACTGCTGAGAAACCCCAGGTTTTGTTAAATCGCCTCTTTTTGAAGGGGACGATGCCTTCTCTTACCTAAGGGTCTGTTGCTCCAAGGGAAGGAGTTAAGTTACCCTGACAGTAGACAACTTTCTGATACCAGAAAGGGCACTAGAATGAGAACCAGGAGATACTGGTTCTGAGCTTTGTCATTATCTAACTGTATTGTCGTTCAGTTGCTAAGTCCTGTCTGATTCTTTTTGACCCCATGGACTATAGCACATCAGGCTTCCCTGTCCTTCATTATCTCCCAGAGCTTGCTCAAACTCATCTCTATTGAGTCAATGATGCCATCCAACCATCTCATCCTCTCTAGCCCCTTCTACTCCTGCCTTCAATCTTTCCTAGCATCAGGGTCTTTTCCAATGAGTCAGTTCTTTTCATCAGGAGGCCTAAGAGTTGTAGTATCAGCTTCAGCATGAGTCCTTTCAATGAGTATTCAAGGTTGATTTCCTTTGGACAGTTCACATTTGTGGGCTTCAGTTTTCTCTGCAGAACAGTCATCTAGCTTATCTCTAGATCCTTCTAGCTTATGTGTTCTATTATTTCTGATTTTACTGCTCATATGCCTATTTGTTTGTTTCTAGGCATGAGAGAATGTTTTGCCTCAGTGTACTGTGTCCACCTGGATAATATTTTTCCTGCTTGCTCAAGATTCTGGCTAATTTCTAATCATTTCCTGCATCCTTCTGGGATCTCTGGCAAATTTTAAGATCAGGCTGGTTTGTAAAATGTGCAAACTAATCTTCCATTTATTCTGTTTCAACTGCTGTATTTCAAAATCGACCCTAATTACCCAGGCTATAAAGGCAAAGCTCTAAACTATAAACAAAGAAATTATCATAATTAGAGCCATTTCTTCCTGACTGGACTTACTAGAGTTCAGAGAGGTTGAAACTACTGAAGCCAAAGTTACTCAGACCTTGAGGTCTCCAAGGTCACCTGGCCCAGAATGGTTGGTATTATTAGAAACTGGTGTAGAGTTACTATTGAGAAATGTGAGTGTGATAAAATTACTTCCAGCAGTATTTGTTGGCTGACCTGAATAATCTTGAAGCCTGTTTTGTGTTGTGATGACAAGGTGGACAAAGTGTATAGGAGTATGGGATCTGACGCATTCAGGGATTTTTTTCATAAGCTTCTGGTTGAAGCTGATCTCAAGCGCTAATAAACGAATGTACACTCTGTCTTGAGGGCTTATATAGTATCTTTGGTGACTTGAGGGTTATAACATTAGGAATATAGGGTTCTCAGTTTAGGAATCCAAGTGAATGCTTCCTTAATGGGCATAATGACAGCAGGGGTGGCCATGCCAGTAGAGAGAAAGGAGGGAAGTCCTGGGGCAGCTGATGGTTTCAGGACAAGGGATGGTACATAGAGGTGTGATGCCAGGAGAATCTAAAAGGAAATACTTGGGTGTTCTTAGGTTAATATGGCTAAAGGTCTCATAGAAAAAAATCTTGGAAAACTTTAATGAGAATTTTGGGTTTTTTATTCTTTGCCTTAGACCATCTTTCAGGAAATCCAAGCTTCCCATTATTAATCATATCAGTGACTATCATCTATTAGGGACCAGTCATCATCTAAGACCTGTGAAGTCTACTATAGTGTTATTGTTTCTTTTTGTTGTTGTTTAGTTGCTCAGTTGTGTCTGACTCTTTCCAACCCTATGGACTGTAGCCCATCAGGCTTCTTTGTCCATGGGATTTCCCAGGCAAGAATACTGGAATGGGTTGTTATTATCTTCTCCAGGGGATTTTCCTCACCCAGGGATTGAACTCATGTCTTCTGCATTGGCCAGTGGATTCTTTACCACGGAGCTACCTGGGAAGCCTGTATATCTATCTATCTATATCTATATCTATGTGTCCTGGGTTGGGAAGATATCCTGGAGAAGGGATAGGCTACCAACTCCAGTATTCTTGGGCTTCTCTGGTGGCTCAGACGGTAAAGAATTCACCTGAAATACAGACCTGGGTTCAATCCCTGGTTTGGGAAGATCCCATGGAGGAGGGCATGGCAACCCACTCCAGTATTCTTGCGTGAAGAATCCCCGTGGACAGAAGAGTCTGGCAGGCTACAGTCCATGGGGTTGCAAAGAGTTGGACATGACTGAATGACAGCACACACACACACACACACACACACACACACACACACACACACATACACACATATATATGAAATAGATAAACTCTAAGGAGAGAAAAAGAGTTTTTGTAAATGGACTGATAAAGATGGGATTATGACTAGAGTAGCGGTTCTTTGTGTTGTTTCTTATTTGTCAAAGGCAGCACCAGGCTTTGTATTATTTTCTCTTCTACAGTTGTTACAGATTACTGTCATACAGTTGTTGCTTATTAATTGTTTCTTCAACTGAATCAAATGTAAGAATTTTCTGCCTCTATAAATCCTGATGAAACAATTAGAATAATAGGATAGATGATACAATATGACATTTTGGTCAATTTCTGGCTAAAAATCCCTTTGTCTGCCTCTATGTTCTCTTCTATATTCTCTTCTATATTCTCTTCTGCATCTATATTCTCTTCTGCAGCATTTTGTCTTTGATATTTTGTTCAGTTTAGGTGATTTGCTTGTTATTGTTTACCCTCACAAACTCTATATTCTCTATATTCTAACATCTATATTCTATATTCTCTAACATCTATATTCTCTTCTGCAGCATTTTGTCTTTGATATTTTGCTCAGTTTAGGTGATTTGCTTGTTATTGTTTACCCTCACAAACTCACTGTGAGAAGACCAGCTTCATACCCCTCAGATATATAGACCATCAAAGTCAGCAAAGCTCAGGTCCAAGTGAATCTGTGATTCCCCACTTCAGATACACATATGTGCAGCATGCTCAGTTGCTCAATCGTGTCTGACTCTTTGAGACCCCGTGGACTATAGTCCTCCAGGTTCCTCTGCCCATAGGATTTCCCAGGCAAGAATACTGGAGTGGGTTGCCATTTCCTTCTCCAGGGGATCTTCCCAACCCAGGGATCAAACCGAAGTCTCCTGCATCACAGGTGCATTCTTTTTTTTATTGTTGTTTGTTTGTTTGTTTCAATTGTTTATTAGCCAGATTACAAAAATAATCCTAGTAGATACCTTAGTTCATCCTTCTAATAAGCCTGTTGATCTGGTCTTCCCTGTTGCCAGCATCTCCACCTTCTGCAAAATGGGTGGTCTTTTTCTTCATTACACCTAGTGGAGAAGACAATTTAAAGGGCCACAGGAAGTTCTTTGCTTCTTTGAAATGTTTTCCAATGGTATAGATCTTATGAATTAGATCCTCCATGCAGATGATTCCATATTTCCTAAGATATCAAGCAATCAATGCGTTGTCTGTCAGGGCAATTCGCTTTTTGTTGATTTTGCCATAACCACGCTTGTAGATCAACTCATTTACAGACTTCAGATTTGGGTACCCCCACGCAATGTATGGCTTCACAATTCTCAGCATGTTAATTGACGCCTTGTTGAGCTTCACAAAGGTGCCGTTGAAGATCTGCCGGAGGCGAAGGAGCTGCAGCACCTTTTGAACCTTTGGGCTCACACCGTTGATACCTCTGATCCTGATGACAAACGCCAATTTGGGTTCCACGGGTACATAGAAGTTGCTGGCTTTTTGTGCCACCCTAGCCATTCAAATTTCAGTTCTGTACATCTGCCTGTATTCCTTTTGGTAATGCTTAGCTTTTTCATAGATAAGCTTCCTCCTTGCCTTTCGAAGCATCTTTTGGGCAAACTTCTTTCTCAGTTGCTTGATCTTAAGCTCTGCGAAATTCTTCCGCTTATTCCTAAAGGTTTCTGGCACAGCAGGAACCTTCTTTTTCTTCTCTTCTCCACCCTCCATGGTTCCAGCTGGGAAAGAGGACACAGGTGTATTCTTTACTGCTGAGCCACAGGGGGATAGGATGGTCTCAGTACTGACTGTGAGTCCTTGAAGCTTGGGTGTCTGCCCTGGAAGGCAATCTGGACAGAGGTGACAGCAGCTCTACGCAGATAGGAGGGAGGACAACCTGTTCATAATACAAGGAATAGAAATCAAGCCAAGAGGGCAGTAGAGGGAACAGAGTGCCTGGAGGGAAACACTTTGTCTTGCCAATGTTTTTCTACCTCTCTAGGCAAGAGGTCATCTTCAAAGACACCTCCTGTCAAGGTAACAGTGCTAGAAGGCAAATCATTCTTTACTCCTGCATGCCGTGGATACTCATACTTCATATTAATAAGACATTATCAGCCCAGGTGCCAGGCTCTGTGGTTCACCAAGGAACAAAACAGTCGCACGTGCTGAATTATTGTTAGCTTTCCAACAGTCCAAATCCTGGAGCTGCGCTATCCTGCTTTGAGTGTGGGCAGGAAAGTTTTGCTGAGTATTCTTTGTCAAGGAAGTCTGCTTAAAGTCACTGAAAACCTAACCTATATATTTTTTTCAAGTCAGGGAGGAGACCTGTACATGAAGATTGGTCAAGGAGCAAATGAATGGTTCTCTCTAACCCAAGGGCATGACAGAGAAGGATCAGTATTAGCCCAGAGAATAAATGAGAAGGAAGGAAAACGCTTAGCAACTCTTAAGTTTCTGCTAGTCTTTCAGCTTCTCCATAGAACACTTTAGGAATATGCAACATACCTGTGTAGGTATGTTGGGGATGTGCTGCAGTTCGTTCATTTAATACACATTGAGTTCTTATTCAGTAGTGTCTGGCCATGAGGAAATTATATGAGGGTGAGGATTGCCTACACTAAACAAAGGATGAGAACTAGATAACTGGTGAGAACATATTGTATAGCCCAGGGAACTCTACTTAATGCACTGTGGTGTACTAAATGGGAGGGAAGTCCAAAAGGGTGGGGATATATGTATATATATGGCCAATTCACTTTTGCTGTGCAGTACAAGAATTGATGCTTCAAATTGTGGTACTGGAGAAGACTCTTGGGAGTCCCTTGGACAGCAAGGAGATCAAACCAGTCTATCCTAAAGTAAATCAACCCTGAATATTCATTGGAAGGACTGATGCTGAAGCTCCTCCAATCCTTTGGCCACCTGATGGGAAGAGCTGACTCATTGGAAAAGAGCCTGATGCTGGGATAGATTGAGGGCAGGAGGATTAGTTGGTTGGATAGCATACTGACTCAATGGGCATGAGTTTGAGCAAGCTCTGGGAGATAGTGAAGGCATGGCATGCTGTAGTTCACAGGGTTGCAAAAAGGCAGATAGGATTTAGTGACTGAACAACAAGAAGCTAACACAACATTGTAAAGCAACTATACTCCACTAAAAATTAATTAATTAAAAAAAAGGAAGTAGGGAACTTATCCACCAAAGGAAAGATTTCTGAGATTAGATATGCACAATGATAGCAATTAGATAAGAAATTAGAGGAAGGATGTTCTAGGTCCTGGGAGTAGCATATGAAATGACCTATAGGAGAGGGAGAGCATGGATATTCAGGGGAAAGAGGTTCACAGTGACTGGAGCATCAAACATGCAGTGGAAACAGGATAGGTGATGATGGGGAGCTGGGAAGGGCAAGATCCAGTACTCTAAGCCACATCAGCCCAGCAGCTTAGATCAGCTGAGTATCTGCATGAGCCCAACACTTTGTTTTATGTATATGATTTTATTTACTATTGAGAACAACCCTAGGAAGTGGTTACTATCATTTCCCCCAGTTTTAAAGATAGGAAAATTGTGGCTTAGTGAATTTATGTGACTTGCATATGATCATTGTTCTGTAGTTAATTAATGAGAGTATTATAATTTGAGTCCAGACAATCTGTCACCAGAGCAATTTTCAAGATTAAGTGATAGGATTAAATGACATAATTTAGTTGTTATTGTTCAGTCACTCAGTCATGTCTGACTCTTTGTGACCACATGGACTGTAGCACACCAGACTTCCTTGTTCTTCACCATCTCCTGGAATTTGCTCAAACTCA
This sequence comes from Bos taurus, assembly GCF_002263795.3. Taxonomy (NCBI): domain Eukaryota; kingdom Metazoa; phylum Chordata; class Mammalia; order Artiodactyla; family Bovidae; genus Bos; species Bos taurus. Next base: position 67,119,765 of record NC_037335.1, on the reverse strand, counting down.
TGTCCATTGAATCGATGATGCCATCCAACCATCTCATCCTCTGTTGCGTCCTTCTCCTCCTACCCTCAATCTTTTCTGGCATCAGGGTCTTTTCCAATAAGTTAGCTCTTCGCATCAGATGGACAAAGGATCAGAGCTTCAGCTTCAGCATCAGTCCTTCCAATGACCATCCTTTCAATGACTTCAGCTTCAGCATCAGTCCAATCTAGTTCAGGGTTGATTTCCTTTAGGATTGACTGGCTTGATTTCCTTGCAGTCTAAGGGACTCTCAAGAGTCTTCTCCAGCATCACAATTTGAAAATATCAATTCTTCGGCACTCAGCCTTCTTTATGGTCCAACTCTTACTGATGCATGACTACTGGAAAAACCCTAGCTTTGACTATACAGAGTTTTGTTAGCTAAGTGATGCCTCTGCTTTTTAATATGTTGTCTGGGGTTCCAGAATTGTTGGTCAAAAGAGACCTTAATCAAGTCCACTGAACCATAGTGCTTTATAATTTGGCTAGAAAGGATTACTAATTAATATTAGAATTTAACTGTATAATTCATTCATTTATTTCTTTAGTAACAAGGTTATCATATATTTGACTGCTTACTATGTGCTAACACCAATGTAGGAACTAGGAATAAACCAGTAAAAAAAAAAATGCAAAAAAAAACCATGCCTCCACAGAATCTACAGCTCTAAAGGGAAGACTCAGATGGTTAATAAAAATTAACAAAATGTACTAAACAAGATTAGGCTTTTTTTAATGAGCAGAACTCTTTAATTTTAACATAGTAAAATATATCAATCCTTTCTTATCAATTTAAGAATATTTTCCTTACCTTAATGTCTAAAGACAGTAATGTGTGTTTTCTACTAGTTATTTTCCAACATTTTATTAAAACAAAATTTCAGATTTATAGAAATATTGTGAGAACATTACAAAGAGCCTTCATATACTCTCCACCTAGATTCAGCTAGATTCATGAATTATTAATATTTGGCCATATGTACAAATGATTATTTCTACAATTATTATTAGCTTACTGAATCATTTGGATATAAGTTTCAGATATTAATCACCTCACCACTAAATAGTTCAGCATATATTTCCTATGTTATTCTACATAATCACTATATAATGGCAATACTCAAGAAATGTAACACTGATACTCTTATTTTTCAATATGCATTTTATATTCTAATTTCTCCAGTTATATTAATAATGTCATATATATGACTATATATGTGTAGGTATATATATGTGTGTGTGTGTATATATATATATATATATTTGGATTTAGGGTTTAATCAAGGATCACATATTGCATTTACTTGTCCTATTTCCTTGGGCTTTGGTATTCCAGCCTCTCTTTATCTTTTATGACACTGACAACTTTTTATATTTAAAATGTTTATTTTTAGTACTATTGAGTCAAAGAATTTTGCTGATCCTTTATAAAGTACATTCTGTTTCACTTCCAAAGTTGGTTGGCTATGATCAGCATCATCTAGAAAAACAATCATATTGATTACTGGATCTAGCCAGATTATTACTCCATTGGTCTAAAAAAAATTAATAACTAGTTCTTGAATAGAATCTATGTAACAATTATTGTTTTTGCTTATAGACGTTTCCAGTGATTAGGAATTAAAAAAAAAATCCTGAGAATGAGGAACAGTGTTAGAGATACACTAGATCAACATTATAAATATATCTCTGTCATTTAAAAATTCTGAATACCAAAGAATCTTTTCAAAGGGATTCTAGAGGAGAAACAAATTGCAAACTCTGTCCATGGTTACATTCTTAGAAACATACTTTTCCCCAGCCATGATGATTATCATTTATCATGTGCTCCAAAATCCAGTTTTTAATGCCTGTAGCCCTTGGTCTTCATAATAAAACCATCAACATGCATGTCAGTTAATGCCAGTTGGGATGACACTGACAATTTTTAATGATCCAGTTAAGTTGTTGTGCAGAATGCCTTCCAATATGGGTTTATCTGATTGCTTCTCCTTGTTTAGATTCAAGCTAGTATTTGTCCCTTGTCTTATTGACAGTCATAGATCCTTGAGTTAAGTTACCATTTCCTCTAGGACTTCTGTTAAAAACTTGAGTTCCTTTCAAGTCATTGCATTAATCTGGGCACAGCTACTACAACAATGAAATCCACAGCTTTAGAGCTGAAACAAGATAGATTTTAATTTCTCTTTCATATAAAGTCCACAGGTGAGTGGTAGCAGTCTTGATAGAGTGACTAAGCTTCATTAAGTCATTCAGGGACCCAGGGTCCTTTCGTCTTGTTCCATCATTGTCATCCTACAGTACCTGTTCTTCATGAAGTCAATGCTGCTTCGCTAGCCCCATGTCTGCATTTCAGCTGCAGGAAAACCAAAGAGAGTAAAGTGCATGCAATTTCATTTTTTAAAGGATAAGACTTAAAAGTTGCTCTTATTACTTACATTTGTATTCATTGGCCAGACTCAACAGTTGGGCACAAAGGAGGCTGAAAAAAGCAATTAGTAGCTGGGAGGCCAATTTCCCAGCTAAAGCTCTAGCAGTTATATTTTAATAAAAGGAAGGAGACAGTGGACACTTAAGGACCATTATTGGTTTCTACCACAGTCATTCATTAGGTTGTTATTTCCTATGGTGAAGACTCAATACACGAACAAGTGAATTCATTTCCTTACCCTAACTATCTCCTCAGGTTCTCTTTCATGATACTTATTCAGATGTTTTCTTCTCTACATAGAGGTCTTCAGAAGTCTCTTAATGAAGTTTTAAGATATAAAAAGTAATTAGTAAAAAGAAATTACTAAACATAATTTCTAAGGGTGAGGGATTGTCATCTCAGAAGATTTTTGCATCATTTCTCAAAGGTAAACCTAATGATTATGTCAAAGCTAATTCAAAAGGCAGAAACAAATTGCTTTCAACCCAGAATTGAGGTGTTTAACTTTTCATTTATTACTGGGTAATCTTAGGAGGGAAAGATATTTATTGATAGGCTTCGCTAATGTATTAAAGAATATAAAAACACTGAAAGGTAGATATAGCATGATAATGCCAACAATCACCTTAGAGGTTGTCGTTCAGTTGCTCAGTCATGTCCGACTCTTTGTGACCCCATGGAATGCAGCGCATGTTGCCAAAATTTATCTCATCTTACTTTTTATTTATTTATTCTTTGGCCACCATGTGGCATATGGGATTTTAGTTCCCCGACCCATGCCCTCTACAATGAAAACAGGGTTTTAACCACTGGACCACCAAGGAAATCACTATATCCTTACTTTATATGTGATGAAAATTATAGATGCCTCCTAGCTAGTTAACTGTAGACCTGGACTTGGAACCAGATTTCCTGACTGTGGTTCTGATTCTCCCTTCATATTAATATTAGACAGCCTCTCGTTGATCTAGAGTCAGTTTCTCCATCCTCACATATCTGACTCATTTACTAGAGTCCAGGTAACATCTCCATCTCTTCCAAGTTACCTGAAAAAGAAGTGCATTTTAAAAAGCAAAACAAACAAAGCAATCTTGGGAAACATTTGCTGGAGTCATGCCTTAGAATCTCTTTGAAGCTTACGGAAGAACACTTGGTACCTCAGACCCAGCATATCCACCTTCCTTCATACTTAAGGATTATTTGTGCCATTTCTGCCAGATTCCATGTCAGTCCGCCTAACTCCCAGAGCCCTTTCCGATATCACACTCATGTAAAACTATGTCTGTCAACAGCTTCCAAGGCTTCATAGAAAAGCAAAAATCAAGCACGAAGTCATAACACTTTCTTTTGAATACTCTTTCCACTCCGATAGGAAAGGGCTCTACAGTATTTTATTTATTTTTCTTTCAATTTTGTATTTTTATTGTGAAAGAGTTCAGATGTAAAAATAAGAACAGGGAATAATATTACATGAATATACCCACTATAGCATTTAAAGAATTCTTTTAAAATATATATATAATTGAATTAATGCATTTATTTTTGGCTGTACTGGGTCTTTGTTGCTGCTTGGGCTTTTCTCTAGTTGTGTCAAGTGAGGGTTACGCTCTAGTTGTGCTGCTCAGGCTTCTCATTACGGTGGCTTCTCTAGTTATGGAGCATGGGCTCTAGGGAATTCGTGCTTCAACAGCTGTAGCACACGGGCTCAATTGTTGCAGCTTCTGGGCTCTAGGGTACAAGCTCAATAGTTGTGGCAAATGGGCCTAGTTACTCCTCGGTATGTGGGATCCTCCTAGATCAGGGATCGAACCCGTGTCTCCTACACTGGCAGGTGGATTCTTTACCACTGAGCCACCAGAGAAGTCCAGGAATTCTTAAGATTCTGCATTATCTGCTTCAGAATTTTTTTTTCAGTATATAAAACATTATAGTTACTCTCAAGGTTTGGTTTCATTCTGTTCCTTTCTTTCTCTTCCTCCCTCCCCAGGGATAATTAATAATTGAAATTTTCTCCTTTGAAGTCTTCCGTATCGGTCACTGCAGATCTTTGAAAGGTAATTTGGGGTTCATTTCTGCCCTGGGTTAATACTGGGGGATCAAAGATAGTGTCACAGAAACAGCTTCTAGCTGGGAGATATGAAATGAGTAAAAGTAATGTATCATATTTTATGAAATGCAGGAGGAGGCAACATTATTTTGTGTAGTGCCATTTATGGGAAAAAAAGAAAAAACAAGCCTGCCAAGTAAACCTTGCCATAATGCTTTGTTCACATATTATTTTTATTTTATTAAAGTACTTATTAAAAACAGTTCTTTTGATGTAGGCATAGGTTTTACCATGTATTACTCTGTATATACATAAAAGTCAATGGTGTTCCTAGAATTTCTTCACTTTTTTCGATTCAGACACTGATGTCCAAATTTTTTCACATCACATTGGTGCCAGTTAGAGCATAGATGATGCCTCCACTTCTTAAAATGTATTCAGGGTTTTCTTCATGCCTCTGATCCTCATTCTTCTGATCTATCAAGGAGAGCTGCCTCACAGAAAGCTCCTGGCCACCAGAAATTCTGAGAAACTTTCAGATGAAAGTATGAAAAATGCACATCATGAAACTGATTTTTTTAAGTAGTAATTACTCATTGTACTCCTATCCAGAATAAGATATTTAATAGAACCCAAGACATTTTTGAGCTTCCCAGGTGGCGCTAGTGGTAAAGAACCTGCCTGCCAATGCAGGAGACAAAAGATACATGGGTTCAATCCCTGGGTGGGGAAGATCTCCTAACCCACTCCAGTATTCTTGCCTGGAGAATCACATGGCCGGAGGAGCCTGGCTGGCAACAGTCCATAAGGTCGCAAAGAGTCAGACACGACTGAAGCAGCTTAGCACAAGCACACACAAGACATTTTAACTCAGAGTGAAAGGGGAGGTGAGCTAGATTTCCTACCACTCTGCTATAAGGAGAAACTGTGATGCTGAAGGGGCTTCCCAGGTGGCACTAGTGGTAAAGAACCCACCTACCCATGTAGGAGATGGAAGAGATGCAGGTTTGATCCCTGGTCCTGAAGATGCCCTGGAGGAGGGCATGGAAAAACCAGTTCTGCTGCTTATTAGCAAGCTGATTAAGCTCACTGTACCCCAGTAATTTCCTCATAGGGTTGTGAGAGAGTTAAAGAAGTTAGTTTGTGTAAAGCACCTAAGACAATGTGAGTGTTCATAATTATCCATCTTCTCAATCTTAAACTTTTCTAATTGCCTGATTCCAAGTTCTTTTTTTTTTTTTTTTTAATTTCTTTTCACCGTTGGGAGGATCTCCACCAGGCCCTGGCTGCTAGGTGTGAGCTTGGCTCAGGGCAGACCCTCTTCTCTCCCCACCCCCATCCCTCCCACTTGAATAGGGCTTGGTTTTAGTCAACTTTTCCTGGCAATGTCCCAACTCTGGTCACAGTGCCTGTGTCCAGGCCCAGAGCCTATTCCTATCAGCCCTGTTCACTGCTTCAGCGTCTGGCCCATAGAAGTGTTTGTCCAGTTTCTGGACTCAGCCATGTCTTCCTGGTTTTTTCTTTTTGTATTTTACCTGTGTTAAAAGATAAATTGAGGTTTATTCAAAATGTTGAGTTCCTTTGAGCAAAAACTGAATCAAATGAAGCAACAACAAACCAGAACTGGTTAGGAGCACTCCCCTGACAGAGGTTAGAGGAAAGATTTTATAAGGAAAAGGTGGAAGCAAAGCAATGAACTTATTTGATTGTCTACAGCTCAGTGTATTATTTGGAAAAGACTAATTGCTTGTGATTGGTTGTCCTTAGGTTTTGATTTCCTAACATAGAGACATGTACAAGCTTAGATTGTAGTCTGTTGACTGAAAAAAAAAAAAGATACACAACATAAAAGTTGCTGCTGCTGCTGTTGCTGCTAAGTTGCTTCAGTCGTGTCCGACTCTGTGCAACCCCATAGACGGCAGGCCCCAGGCTCTCCCGTCCATGGGATTTTCCAGGCAAGAGTACTGGAGTGGGGTGCCATTGCCTTCTCTGCATAAAAGTTGAGTTATGTTTTATTTGATGGACATTCTCAGGACTTCAAGCCTGGGAGACAGGACTCTCAGATTGCTTTGAGGGACTACTCCAAAGAGGTAAGGGAGGAGCCAGAATATATAGATGTTTTCGCGACCAAGGTCAGGTTCTTGAAACATCAAAAAATTACTATTAATTAAAGAAAATCAGATATCTCTAGTCAAGGAATTTAGAACTTTACTATGTGTGTGGGGCGGGGAGGGGTGGGGAGGATGCAAAAGATGAAACTCATGGAACTCATTCCTTTGATATGCTTCTCAGCTATCTGGGCCCAGTATCCTGAGTTTTCCCATCCTGAGCCTCCTTAAGGTGCATCCTTGGGGATGACTGCAGTGATTGACAGCTTGACTGCAGGCATCCTGTTTCCATCCTGAGTTTTCTCAGGGCTTTCCATTGAAGGCGGCTGTAATGTGGTGGCCTAATGGTTGCAGCATCCTTTGTTTACTGATATGGCAGGCAACATTTTTTCACTGACACTTAACATAGTCTGCTAAGGTATTAGAGCCACCACATTCTAATATCCACCTTGTTTAACTTAACACCACTAATTGCCATATCTTTTGATCAGAGTGCATGATTAATATGTGGATTCCTTGTATCACCTTGGCTGTAGTTCTTAATCACGTTTATGCATCTCTGTCTCTTTCACTATTGCTCATATCTTATTCATCTTGACATCTAGTCCAGCACCTGACACAATCCCTGCTGCATGGTGGAGCTCAATAAAAATGATTAGATGAATAGACTGATTTTTTTTAAATTTAAATCTTTTTCTCAGCACCATTTTAAAATGTCTTAATTTGGAACTTCAAGTGTCTGTTCTTTCCTTTCTTATGAGAATTAGTTTTGAGGTCACAAATATTTGTTTGCTTTTTTAGGCAATTAAAAAAATGATTTTATTTATTTATTTATTTTTGGCTGTGCTGGGTCTTCATAGCTGCATGGATTGTTCTCTAGTTGCTTTTCTCTAGTTTCAGAAAGCAGAGACTACTACTCTCCAATTGCAGTGGGCGGGCTTCTCATTTCAGGGCACCCAGGCTTCAGTAGCTGCAGCTCCTGGACTCCAGAGCACAGGCTCAATAGTTATGGTGCTTAGTTCTTCCTTGGCATGTGGAATCTTTCCAGACCAAGGATTGAACCCATGTCTCCTGTGTTGGCAGGTGGATTCTTTACCACTGAACCACCAGGGAAGCCCTAGGCAAGCTGTTGTTGTTGTTGTTTTAAATAGCTTTACATTTTGGTATTGCAACTCTAGAAAAATTATAAAAGCAGTATAAAGAATTTCAGCTTCTCCTTCATTTAGATTCCCATTTACTACACTTGATAAAGAAGTTAACAGGCCCCAAATGGCATCATTTGTACTAAGCCCCATGTCAGCAAATGATTTAATACCTAGCTTAATGGCAGTTTCAACCTCCTCCAAGAATGTAATTTTAACTGGTTAGTCTGGAATTTCCAGGTCAGCACAAGTGAGGCAATCCCTCAAGACCCCTTCTGTCCGCCAAATGAGCTTGACCTAAATCTCAATCTATCCACTCTTTGCTAGAAATTTCCATTTCTATATCCTTTTCTGTCTATAAACACCTTTTCTGCTGCTTAGCAGAACTGTTTTCTATTTGCTAGATAGGATCCTGCCTGATTCATTATTACTGAAAAAGCCAATTTGATCTTTAAATTTGCTCAGTTGAATTTTTTTAAAAAATTGTTTTGGTGGCAGTGCTGGGATTGAAGGAGACTTTCAGCAGCTTCCCTGGCAGCTCAGATGGTAAAGAATCTGCCTGCAATGAGGGAGACATGGGTCTGATCCCTGAGTCAGGAAGATTCCCTGGAGAAGGGAACAGAAGCCCATGCCAGAGAAGTCTGGTGGGCTACAGTCCATGGGGTTGCAAAGAGTTGGACATGACTGAGTGACTAACACTTTGACTTTCCAGCAGCTTCAGTAACAAGAAACACAGACATGGCATCCCTTGAACCCTTAAGAGTTCTCGATCTTTCCTGCCATGTCCAAGGGCCATGGATAAATTCCTCTCAGTTCTGAGCTCCACCGTCTTTACATCAGGATCCTGATCTAATTGACTTGCCACCATTCCCAATTTGTTTGGAAGCTTTCCCCATTCTTCCCAGACTCTCCCCAGAGTCCACAGTGGGAAATGCTGGCTGGAGCTGGACTGGGTCCAATAACCAGACTAAGACTCTGGGCAGCCACTGCTCAAACCAGACTCCACTCACTCATACGCCTTGCTCTGCTGCCTCTGAAACCATGTCCGACAAACTTGGTATGGCTGACCTTGAGAAATGCAACAAGTCAAACCTGAAGAAGAGAGAAGCACAAGAAAGAAAAATCCTCTGCCTGCAAAGGAAATGCTTGAACAGGAGAAGCAAGCAAGAGAGTCATAACAAGGCAGGAGCCACCAATATGAACTGTACATTCCACAAGCATTGCCTTCTTGTTTGACTTCTTATAGCTGTTTTCCTTCATTTGATGCAAAGAGGTTGGATCAAGTTTAAGTGACAACACTGCCCCTTTTCACATCAAAGAATGAAGAACTGCTGGCAATGAAAGTCAGGCCAGGCCCCTCATCTGCCTGTCTTGCTGTTGGTGAAACAAAAAGCTGAATAGGACAACAGTGAAACCTAGAGTAAAAACCAAGTTGGTGCAAGGTGTCCTGAAAGCTATAAAATGTAGGGTTGTTTTTTTTAGCCTCAGGGCATGTGGCATCCCAGTTCCCTTGACTGAGGATAGGACCTAGACTTTTGGTAGTGAGAGCATGGAGTCCTAACCACTGGATGGCCAGAGAATTCCTGGTAAAATGCAAGTGTAATCACAATGCCACTGTTTTGTTCAAAGGATTTTAATTATTATAATGTACACTTTTTAAAATATGCAAATAAAAAAATTTAAAACCAGGGAAAAAAAGGCCTGGGTCTGACTTGAGCTGTTCTGTGTTCAGAAAGCTGTTGCTAATGGGCATCTCAGAAGAATGCAAAACTAATGGGCTGGCACTTTCACCATTACTATTCAACATAGTTTTGGAAGTTTTGGCCACAGCAATCAGAGCAGAAAAAGAAATAAAAGGAATCCAAATTGGAAAAGAAGAAGTAAAACTCTCACTGTTTGCAGATGACATGATCCTCTACATAGAAAAGCCTAAAGACTCCACCAGAAAATTACTAGAAATAATCAATGACTATAGTAAAGTTGCAGGATATAAAATCAACGCACAGAAATCCCTTGCATTCCTATACACTAATAATGAGAAAACAGAAAGAGAAATTAAGGAAACAATTCCATTCACCATTGCAATGGAAAGAATAAAATACTTAGGAATATATCTACCTAAATAAACTAAAGACCTATATATAGAAAACTATAAAACACTGGTGAAAGAAATCAAAGAGGACACTAATAGATGGAGAAATATACCATGTTCATGGATTGGAAGAATCAATATAGTGAAAATGAGTATACTACCCAAAGCAATTTATAGATTCAATGCAATCCCTATCAAGCTACCAACAGTATTCTTCACAGAGCTAGAACAAATAATTTCACAATTTGTATGGAAATACAAAAAACCTCAAATAGCCAAAGCAATCTTGAGAAAGAAGAATGGAACTGGAGGAATCAACCTACCTGACTTCAGGCTCTACTACAAAGCCACAGTTATCAAGACAGTATGGTACTGGCACAAAGACAGAAATATTGATCAATGGAACAAAATAGAAAGCCCAGAGATAAATCCACACACATATGGACACCTTATCTTTGACAAAGGAGGCAAGAATATACAATGGATTAAAGACAATCTCTTTAACAAGTGGTGCTGGGAAATCTGGTCAACCACTTGTAAAAGAATGAAACTAGAACACTTTCTAACACCATACACAAAAATAAACTCAAAATGGATTAAAGATCTCAACGTAAGACCAGAAACTATAAAACTCCTAGAGGAGAACATAGGCAAAACACTCTCTGACATACATCACAGCAGGATCCTCTATGACCCACCTCCCAGAATATTGGAAATAAAAGCAAAAATAAACAAATGGGACCTAATTAACCTTAAAAGCTTCTGCACATCAAAGGAAACTATTAGCAAGGTGAAAAGACAGCCTTCAGAATGGGAGAAAATAATAGCAAATGAAGCAACCGACAAACAACTAATCTCAAAAATATATAAGCAACTCCTACAGCTCAATTCCAGAAAAATAAATGACCCAATCAAAAAATGGGCCAAAGAACTAAATAGACATTTCTCCAAAGAAGACATACAGATGGCTAACAAACACATGAAAAGATGCTCAACATCACTCATTATCAGAGAGATGCAAATCAAAACCACTATGAGGTACCATTTCACACCAGTCAGAATGGCTGTGATCCAAAAGTCTACAAATAATAAATGCTGGAGAGGGTGTGGAGAAAAGGGAACCCTCTTACACTGTTGGTGGGAATGCAAACTAGTACAGCCACTATGGAGAACAGTGTGGAGATTCCTTAAAAAACTGGAAATAGAACTGCCTTATGATCCAGCAATCCCACTGCTGGGCATACACACTGAGGAAACCAGAAGGGAAAGAGACACGTGTACCCCAGTGTTCATCGCAGCACTGTTTATAATAGCCAGGACATGGAAGTAACCTAGATGTCCATCAGCAGATGAATGGATAAGAAAGCCGTGGTACATATACGCAATGGAATATTACTCAGCCATTAAAAAGAATACATTTGAATCAGTTCTAATGAGGTGGATGAAACTGGAGCCTATTATACAGAGTGAAGTAAGCCAGAAGGAAAAACATCAATACAGTATACTAACGCATATATATGGAATTTAGAAAGATGGTAACAATAATCCAGTGTACGAGACAGCAAAAGAGACACTGATGTATAGAACAGTTTTATGGACTCTGTGGGAGAGGGAGAGGGTGGGAAGATTTGGGAGAATGGCAATGAAACATGTAAAATATCATGTAAGAAACGAGTTGCCAGTCCAGGTTCGATGCACGATACTGGATGCTTGGGGCTGGTGCACTGGGACGACCCAGAGGGATGGTATGGGGAGGGAGGAGAGAGGAGGGTTCAGGATGGGGAACACATGTATACCTGTGGCGGATTCATTTTGATATTTGGCAAAACTAATACAATTATGTAAAGTTTAAAAATAAAATAAAATTAAAAAAATAATAAAATAAAATAAAATAAAAATAAATTAAAAAAACAAAACTAATGGGCTGGGAAAAAGCATTTAAGAGCTGTTGGAGCACTTGCCACCTACGTCAAAGCTCTCATGTTGAGATAAATTGGTCATGGAATAGGTTAGATTGTGTAGACAAGCCCTGGAGATAGCATTTCAAGTGACTCTGAGAGAATCGCTCCAAGGAGGCAGAGAGAGGAGTCAGGTTATATAGAAGTTTGCAACAAGGGGCAAGCAGTCTGAACAACAAAAAATTATTGTTAATTAAGGAAAACCAGATATCTCAAGTTAAGGAATTAGAGCTTTTCTATGTATGGGAAGATGCAAGAGTCCGGGTTCGCTGAAATCATTTGTATCACATGTATCTCAGCTAACCTGGGGCCAGTATCCTGAGTTTCTCAGTGCTCACCTTAGGGAGCAGTTGCAGCCTAATGGCTGCCCAATGGCAGATATTGTTCTCCTTCCTGGGTCCCCTCAGGGCTCAGAAATTGGAGGGCTGGAATTGCTACTGACCGTGTCATCCTTGTTTACTAATAAGGCAGGAAATACTTCATTTCTCAATTGACACAGGTCACCCACAAACCTCAAAAGAACTTCTGTGCATTGAGGTGCACTTTAAAACACTGTGTGAGGAACTTCCCTGGCCACCCAGTGGTTAAGAATCTGTCTTCCAATGCAGGGGATGTAGGTCAGGGAACTAAAACCTCACATGCCACTGAGCAAGTAAGACTTGACACAACGAAAAATAAAAAATATTAAAAAAAATAAAATAAAATAATGTGTGATTCCCAATCCAGCAGTAAATCCCTTTTAGGTATTAGTTTGTCTTAAATTTTACAGAGTTAAATTTGCTACATTTAGGCACACCAACTTATTTTAAGTCTAAGAATTATAGTCCTGGAAGCCATAGATTTCAACAAAAATGGCAAAATCTTACTAAAAACCACCTGGAATTGCAATGGCCACAAATGGAAATATTCCAATTTAGATAAAATTGTTTATTTAAGAAGTGAAGTTGAAAACAAGTTTTTTCAAGTCAAACAGAATGGGAAACCTATTTTACTTGGTATGTGTGCTTAGGCTCTCAGTCGTGTTCAACTCTTTGCAACCCCATGGACTGTAGCCCACCAGGCTCCTCTGTCCATGAAATTCTCCAGGCAAGAATACTGGAGTGGGTAGCCATTTCCTTCTCCAGGGGATCTTCCCAAACCTGCTACTGAACCTGGGTCTCCTGCATTGAAGGAGTAGTTTTTACTGTCTGAGCCCATTAGTATGCAGAAGCTTCCAGACAGCCTCAAGACAGAAGAACCATGTGGCAGACTTTAGGCCCATCTGAAAACTCTCTTCCTGTGGCATTCTGGGTTCCATACAATAAACGAGGTCCTTCATCCTGCTCATTCATACGATAATGAATTCAACCCGATCCAGATGCACTATCTGTGAATGGATTATCTCCTGAGATTAGTGTATTGATAAAAAGATAGAAAATAGGATGGGAGGCCATGAATCTTACTGAACTTGTGACCATAACTGAGCATTTTGAAAGGACTTTGGAAAAAGATTGTAAACAGGAAATCACCAAACTATCAGCCTACAGCTACAACAGCGCCAAGGCCAGAGACCTATTTAACATCTGGATTTCTCCAATTGCAAACTCCTTGCGGTTCATCATCAAAACATGGGCCCAAGAATTGATGTCTCAGTTGTCATCAGCTGGGACACTGGAAAAGAGATTGTCCTCAAAGGCCTTATGCAAATTCTGCAGAATCAACTTAAATGCCCTCATGGGTGTGTGCGTGCTAATTTGCTTCAGTTGTGCTGACTCTTTGCAGCCCTCTTGCCTGGAAAATCCCATGGATGGAGGAGCCTGGTGGGCTGCAATCCATGGGGTCGCAAAGAGTCGGACCTGACTGAGCGACTTCGCTTTCATTTTTCACTTTCATGCATTGGAGAAGGAAATGGCAACCCACTCCAGTGTGCTTGCCTGGAGAATCCCAGGGATGGGGGAGCCTGGTAGGCTGCCGACTATGGGGTTGCACAGAGTCGGACATGACTGAAGTGACTCAGCAGTAGCAGCAGCAGGACTGTAGCCCGCCAGGCTCCTTTGTCCATGGGATTCTCTAGGCAAGAATACTGGAGTGGGTTATTGTGCCCTTCTGCAGGGGATCTTCTCAACCCAAGGATCAAGCCCACATCTCTTACATCTCCTGCATTGGCAGGAGGGTTCTTTACCACTAGCACCACCTGGGAAACTCAAATGCCCTCATATCTACTTCCAAAGGAGGGTCCCTACATGGGCCCCTCCAAGAACTGGCAGGACTGAGAAATTCTCTAGAAAACTGCCCCTTCAGTTCAGTTCAGTTCAGTTCAGTCTCTCAGTCGTGTCTGACTCTTTTCGACCCCATGAATTGCAGCATACCAGGCCTCCCTGTCCATCACCAACTCCCGGAGTTCACTCAAACTCACGCCTCTAGTAATTCCCTTAAATAGCCAAGAGGAGGCTAAAACTAAAATTAATGGAAAATTCTGCTAAATTCTGGTAATAGATACCAGAGCCATACTTTCTACTTTAAATCTCACCCTCATAGAACAACAAACCCCCCAGGAGTGAAAATTAGATAGTTGGGGTATCTATGAAAATTCAGAGAAGGTTTCCATATCAAACAAATGGTGACCTTTTACTGAAAAGCATTTCTTTCACTGTGTGACACAGCCCAATCTTTTATGCAGAGCTCTCCTTTCTGAACTAAAAGGGCTGGGAATTTCTAGGCAGTTCAGTGGCTCACCCTGGCAGTAAAGAATCTGCCTGCAGTGCAGGAGATCTGAGTTCAATCCCTGGGTGGGAAAATTCCCTGGAGAAGGGAATGGCTACCCACTCCAGTATACAGAAGAGCCTGGCAGGCTACAGCCTACGAGGTCACAAAGAGTTAGACACAATTGAGTGACTAACATTTTCTCTTTCTAGTGGTTAGGACTCCACATTCTCACTCTGTGGGCCTGGTTTTGATTCCTGGTTGGGGAACAAAGATCTCACATGCTACTGAGTGTGGCCAAAAAAAAAAAAAAATTAAAATAAAATAAAAGGGCTAATATATTTTGACATCCAATGGAGACCTCATTTTAGAATTTCCTGGTCAATCTGAACCTGATCTTTTATGTTCTTTACAATTTGTCTTTGATACAAAAGAACAAGAACTCTAATAAAGATTCTTTGATTTAATGGAGGTACCTAAAAATCTCTGGGCTACTTCTCATAGTGACTTTGGGAGAATAAAAAATACAGTGTCTATAAAAACTCAAATAGCTAAGCCTCTTCCTAAATTACCTCAGTATCCACTTAAGTCTGAGGCTATACAAGTGTGTGTGCGCTCAGACTTCATGGATTATAGCTCACCAGGCTCCTCTATCTGTGGAATTTTCCAGGCAAGAGTACTGGAATGGGTTACCATTCCAATGGGTTAGGGGATCTTCCTGACCCAAGGGTTGAACCCACATCTCTTGCATCTCCTGCACTGGAAGGAAGATTCTTTACCACTGTACCACCTGAGAAGCCCTGGACAAGGCCACACACCAATAGTAGAAGACTAAATTACCCAAGATTGATCATTTCCTGTACCAGTCCATATATTGTAACATGCTGATTTTGCTGGTCTGAAAACCTAATGCATGGGATGGACATTTGTCAAGAACTTGAGAGCTATTAACAAGACAGTTCTCTCCCTGTTTCCTACTTGTTCCAAGTAGGATCAAGAGAAACATCCTTTTCTCACGAGTCCTACCAGACTTAGGATTGTTCCATGCTGCCGACCTTTGTTCAGTCTTACTCAGCATCCCTGTAGACACCAACAGCCAATACTTACTTGTCTTCTCTTGGAACAATCAGCAATATATCTGGACAATCAAGCCTCAAGAGTTCATTGTGGCCCTTTCTAACTTTCCCAAGTGTTCCACCAAGATTTTAAGTACCCTCTAGTTCCCTGAGAAATTGACCCTTTCACAAAATGTAGTAGACGAGCCTCGTGGTGTGTCTGTTACCAGAGACATCCATAAAGATTCTACTTATTTGCCACTACAGTTAGCTGAAAAGGGACATAAAGCCTAAAAAACAATTCCAATTATCTGTGCGTGCGTGCATTCTCAGTTGCTTCAGTTGTGTCTGACTCTTTGCCACCCTATGGACTGTATCCTGACAGGCTCCAAAGGATCCTCCAGGCAAGAATACTGGAGTGGGTTGCCATGCCCTCCTCCAGAGGATCTTTCTGACCCAGGGATCGAATCCACATCTCCTGTGTCTCCTGCACTGAGGCAGATTCTTTACTGCTGAACCACTGAGGAAGTACCTACAATGATCTCTAGAAACTGTTTATTATCTAAGTCATAATCTAAGCATTGAAGGAATCCAGTTATTTCCAAAATGCACTGAGCAAATCTAAGAATTTCCTAGGTCCACAACTAGGTGATAACTTTGTGGATTTCTGGGCCTGGATGTTATTACAGACTATGGGTTCCTAGATTTTTTTTTTTTTTCTATTACCTTTTATATTTTATGAACTTCCTAAAATTTCATTCCCTGAATCCCTTCCTTGGGAAGGTTAAACATGAGCAGGCCTCTATAAAGTTAAAACAGGTACTGCAAGAAATACCTGCCTTAGGGCTACCTAACTATTCTAACCCTTTCATTTGTGCATTCGAGGAAGAACCAAGCCCTGGGAATGCCTATGTAGCACTTGGCAATAAACGTAAGCCTTTTGGTTATGATAACTTGCAATTGATTCAGTTCCTTTGCCTATCCCAACTGTCTTAAGGGATAAACTGCAGTTACAGAGTTAGTAGAAACTTCAGCAAACTAAATCCTAGGAAATGACATTTATTTACAAGCTCCACACCCTATCCAAAGCCTCCTTAATTCTGAATTGACTCAACACTTCTCCACAGACTAAGCTCCTATGAGATCCTTCTGCTTTCATCGCCTAATCTTCATCTTAAACACTGCAATGCTCTTAATCCTGCCTGACAAAGGTGAGCCCCAGGGCTTCAAGGTGATAGTGTCCCATTCAGTGACACTGCATCCTGATTTATGAGATGCCCCTTTGAGTAACCCTGAGCTGATCTTTGATGGGTCATATTGTAAAAATTATAAAGGATATTTCTAAGCTAGTTATGCTGTTACTGTCCAATATGAACTACTTGAGAGGGAAAGCATCTCATAAGCTAAATAAGTCCAGTAAGCAGAGCTCCGGAAAAGGCAATGGCACCCCACTCCAGTACTCTTGCCTGGAAAATCCCACGGACAGAGGACCCTGGTGGGCTGCAGTCCATGGGGCTGCTAAGAGTCAGACACGACTGAGCAACTTCACTTTCCCTTCTCACTTTCATGCATTGGAGAAGGAAATGGCAACCCACTCCAGTGTTCTTGCCTGGAGAATCCCAGGGACGGGGGAGCCTTGTGGGCTGCCGTCTCTGGGGTTGCAAAGAGTCGGACATGACTGAAGCGACTTAGCAGCAGCAGCAAGCGGAGCTCGATGCCCTTCTCAGGGAATGCCGGTTGTTAGAGGGACAAACTGTTAATATTTATACTAATAGCCAGTGTGCCTTTGCAGTCATCCACCGCAACTTCCCAGGTGGCGCAGTGGTAAAGAATCTGCCTGCCAAAACAGGGGATGTAAGAGACGTGGGTTCGATCCCTGGGCAGCAAGGATCCTCTGGAGTAGGAAGTGGCAACCCAATCCAATACTCCTGGAAAATTCCATGGACAGAGGAGCCTGGCAGGCTCCACGGGGTTGAAAAGAGTTGGACATGACTGAGCACACGTGCACATGGACACAAAGGTGTTTTCTTGTTTATTCTGATGCCAACCATCTGTGTGTACATTATCGCATACATCTAGGAGTTCTGAACTGAAGGGATTATGTTCTTATTGAAAACAAAACAGGATGTGCGTTTCTGTGATGTCATGAATACATTTCTACTTTATTTTGAAACATTTGCCAACCTATTAATAATTACTATAAAACAGTATATAACGTTACAAATGTTAAAGGACTGCTTAGCATTAGAAGCGCACTATATCTCCAAATTCTAAAGCAGCAACAGATGTGGTTGCTTGTATAAAGCCTAGTGATACTTTTTATGCTTATATAAAGCCTAATGATACTTTTTAGACTAATTTCCATGGTGCCCTGTTGACATTAGCACTGCCTGCTGTATAATAAACAATCTTAGACATTGTATCAGCTGTTGATACGTGTTAGTTTCTAATCACTTTTTATATGTTTTAAATTTTTGAAATTCTAGTGTACCTGCCATAATATAAAATAAACACTGTACTCTATTTAAAAAAATGAACAACAAGCAAATGACCTTACCACCATTCTTTTGCCTTCTGAAATTGCTGTTATTAAAACTGAGGCTCACAATAAAAAGACTGCACCTCACTTATCCAGGGAGATGCCTGATAAACAAGGGCAGCAGCAGAAGCTTGAAAGTTGTGGCACATGTGAATGAAATCCACTATCTTTTGGCAAAAAAATGACCCCTGGTTCCCAGACTTTTGCCATCCTGATGTCCTTGCAACATGGCAGCCATCTGCTCTGAACCAGAGGAATTAAAATGGGAAAACAATGGTTGTAAACTCAATGAACAGTCTGGATATTGGGAAGCCCAAGACGACTGCTTGGTTCTTCCCAGATTCCTGGAAAACCTCATTTTATATTTTTTTGCATTTCTTTATCCACTATGTTGCTAAGTCGTGTCTAACTCTTTTGCGACCCTGTGGACTGTAGCCTGCCAGGCTCCTCCGTCCATGGATCATTCAAAATAACTCAAATCATGAATAGCATCATGGGGAAACTTCTATAAAGTTACAAAAGCAGTTAGCCACCAGTGTTTGACCTGACACATCCACTATCCTGAAGAGACTATTTTTGTTCCTAGAGGCCTGAGACCTTGTGCCTATGAATGCGTTGAACACCTGCAGCTGGACTTCATTCATTTGTTACTTAATATGTTTTATCAATATGTACTTGTTACTGTATTTATATTTTCTGAATGGGCTGAAGACTTCCTCTGCTGCAAAGCTGGTGCCCTCACAGTGGCAGAGAAACTTGTAGAAAATATTTCCCCCTTGGGGTATACCTTCCACAGTCTTCAGTGACTGAAGCATCTACTCCCTGGGAAAATCACACAAGCCTGAACAAAAATGTTGGAAACTTCTTGGAATTATCACTGTCCCTGTCACCCTCAATCATCAGGCAAGGATGAAAGGACTAACAGGATTCTCAAACTGAGAATCTCTAATTTGCTGAAACCACTGGACTCCTTTGGCCTAATGTATTGCTTTTGATTTTTGTTTGTATGTTTTTAAATTTTTTTGGCTGCACTGAGTGGCATGTGGAATCTTAGTTCCCTGACCAGGAATCAAACCTGTGTCCTCCGCAAGGGAAAGTGAAAGTGAAAGTGAAGTCACTCAGTCGTGTCTGACTCTGCGACCCCATGGACCGTAACCCATCAGGCTCTTCTGTCCATGGGATTTTCCAGGCAAGAGTACTGGAGTGGGTTGGCATTTCCTTCTCCAGGGGATCTTCCCGACCCAGCGATCGAACCTGGGTCTCCTGCATTGCAGGGAGATGCTTTGCCATCTGAGCCACCAGAGAAGCCTGCAATGGAAGTGCAGAGTCTTAACCACTGGACTACCAGTGAATTATCTTTGGTTTTGCTGACTATTTGCAGTATGCTCCTTGGGAAATGTAAACTCTACAGGAGCAGTCATTGGTATACACTTTTCTGTTGATCCCTTGTAATCTCAGACTAGTATGATGAGCTGCACGCATGAGTGCTAAGTCGTTTGAGTCATGTCTGACTCTTTGCAACCCTATGGACTGTAGCCCACCAGGCTCCTCTGTCCATGGGATTCTCCAGGCAAGACTACTGGAGTGGGTTGTCATGCCCTCCTCCAGGGATCTTCCCAACCCAGGGATGGAACCCGTGTCTCTTCTGTCTCCTGCTTTGGCAGGTGATTTCTTTACCACTAGTGCCACCTGGGAAGCCCCAAGAAGAGAAGATGTTTGGTCAAAAAGTTTGCCCTGCAACTAAGTATCTCAGGTGAAACAGTTATGTCTTGTAATAGCTCTGTTCCTGACACAGCTCCCTTTCTAATGTAAATTTCCTTTATAAATTTAGATTTCCATTGAAAAGGGATAATTTCAAATCTATTTCCAGAACTTCTTTTGTGTCTGCAATTTCTCAAAATAATCCGCTTATGCCAAAAGGCTTATTTGGGGGTGGCATATTCTGCTATTTTTTACTTACATGATGAAAGGGTAAGGGAGCTCTTTCTGGCCTCTTTTAGAACAGCACTGATCTCATGACCTAATCACCTCCCAAAGGCCCTGCTTTCTAATACCATAACACCGGGAGCTAGGATTTCAACATATGAATTTGAGAGGGACACACTCCTTTGTACCATAGCATCATGTTGCACCAAGGTTTCTCAGGTGGCTTGGTGGCGAAGAATCCACCTGCCAATGCAGGAGACACAAGAGACACAGGGTCTGATCCCTGGGTCGGGAAGATCCCTTGGAGAAGGAAATGGCAGCCCTCACCAGTATTCTTGCCTGGGAAGTCCCACGGGCAGAGGAGCCTAGTGGGCTACTGTCCATTGGGTCACAAAGAGTCAGACATGACTAAAGGACTTAGCACACACACACACATCATGTTGCATCAGTTTCCTTCAATCTGGAACAGTTCTCAGTCCTGCTGTTGTAGTCCTTGAGAGTATTAAAAAGTGCAGGCTTTTCCTTCTGTAAGCTGACCCTCAATTTGGGTCCATCCGTTTCCCATGACCAGACCTGGGCCATGCATCCTTGGCTGGAATCCCACCGAGTGGTAGCTGCTCCCGTCTCAGTTCTTCTCAGACTTCTTATTACTGGCATCAACACTTTTATTTTTCCAATTTTTTGTTTCACTGATGAACCCAGGATGAACTAAAATATTCATATAATTCCACAAACTCTGTTGAACATAGTACTAAAACATAACTTGTTTTAACTGGTCTGGAGACCAGACCAGTAAGCAATAGCTTAAAATTTTGCATGTTGATGTATATATAAAAGTCTGAATATGTAGCCCTGTAAGCTTCTCTGTCCATGGGATTTCCCAAGCAAGGATACTGGAGTGGGTTGCCATTTCATTCTCCAGGAGATCTTCCTGACCCAGGGATCAAACCTGCATCTCTGGCATTGGCAGGTGAATTCTTTACCACTAAGCTGCCAGGGAAGCCCCCAAAATATTCTAAGTCCACAAACACTGGTGAACATAGTACTAAAACATAAGTTGTTTTAACTGGTCTGGAGCCCAGATCAGTAAGCAACAACTTAAAAATTTTGTATATTGATGTAAGTGTAAAAATATGAATATGATAGGTAACAGGCAAAACTAAAAAATTAGGAAAATATTTACATGTGATGCTAACCATGATTTTAAAAAGCAAAGAAATTATAAATATAAAATTCTATAAAGTTATGTCAGGGAGAGGATTCAGCATAAATACACAGGTAAAGTCAGTGTTATTGGTAATACATAGATCTTACTTTGGGTGATAGATTCTATTTATACTTCATAACATACATCTACGATTCATATTGAGACAGTCAATTCCTAGGCAGGTTGATAAGAGGTCTGCGACTCCCAAGGAGGAGATAAGGGGTCTGGAATTCTCAAGGAGGAGGAAAAGACAAAATTTTTTTTCTACATTCCTTAGTCTTAGTAAGGAATATATAACAACAATGTATCCTTCTTGAGGACATGTTTCTCCTTGAGGACCTTCTGACTAATCCTGTTATCTTAGAATGTATATTATGGGAGTGGGTCTGGTAAGATCTTTACAACCTTGAGACATTCTTTTGATTTACTGTAATAACCAATTAAAAAGTATATAACTCCCTTGCTTAGACTAGCGAGTGGTGCACTTTCTGGCTCCCTTCTGATGTCTATGTCAGAAGCTTTCTCTGTACCTTTTTCACTTTAATAAAACTGTTACACAAAAGCTATTGAGTGATCAAGTCTGGTCCCTGGTCCCAAAGCTAAATCTTCTTTGGAGATCATAAATCTGACATCATTCACTGTAAGCTATCACTATGTATGTTATATATATGAAAATAGTGTTAATCTCTCAGTCGTGTCTGACTCTTTGTGACCCCACGGACTATAGCCCACCAGGCTTCTCTGATCACGGAATTCCCCGGGCAAGAATATTGGAGTGTGCTGCCATTCCCTTCTCCAGGAGATCTTCCCAACCCAGGGATCAAATCCGAGTATCCTGCATTGCAGGCAGATTCTTTACCATCTGAGCCACCAGGGAAGCCAAATTATATATATATATGTGTGTGTGTGTGTGTGTGTATACATATGTGTGTGTATGTATGAATATATGTATATGTATATATATATGTTGTTGTTATTGTTCAGTTGCTCAGTTGTGTCTGACTCTTCGCAACCCCATGGACTGCAGCATGCCAGGCTTCCCTGTCCCTCACCATCTTGTAGAGCTTGCTCAAAGTCACATCCATTGAGTCAGTGATACCATCCAACCGTCTCACTCTCTGTCATCCCCTTCTCCTCCTGCCTTCAATCTTTCCCAGCATCAGGGTCTTTTCTAATGAGTTGGCTCTTCTCATCAGGTGGCCAAAGTATTGGAGCTTCAGCTTCAGCATCAGTCTTTCCAATGAATATTTCGGATTGATTTCCTTTAGGATTGACTGGTTTGATCTCCTTGCTGTCCAAGGGACTCTCAAGAGTCTTCTCCAGCACCACAGTTCAAAAGCAACAATTTTTCGGCATTCACCCTTCTTTATAGTCCAACTCTCACATTCATACATGACTACTGGAAAAACCATAGGTTTGACTAGAAGGACCTTTGTTGGCTAAATAATGTCTCTGTTTTTTAATATGCTGTCCAGGTTTGTCATAGCTTTTCATCCAAGTAGCAAGCATCTTTTAATTTCACAGCTGCAGTCACCATCTGCAGTGATTTTGGAGCCCAAGACAGCAAAGTCTGTCACTGTTTCCATTGTTTCCTCATCTATTTGCCATGAAGTGATGGGACCTGAAGCCATGATCTTAGTTTTCTGAATGTTGAGTTTTAAGCCAGTTTTTTCACTCTCCTCTTTCACCTTCATCAAGAGCTCTTATATGTATGTGTGTATATATATACACACACACAGTTATCCTTGTACAACATGGGTTTAAACTGTGAAGGTTCACTTATAGGGGGATTTTTTTTTTTCAGTAATAATTACTACAGTGCTGTGTGATCCATGGTTGGTGGAGTATGCATATGTGAAGGACCCGTGGATACGGAGGATCAACTGTAAATTATATGTGGATTTTTGGCTATGAGGAGGGTTGATACTCCTAATTCCCATGTTGTTCAAGGATCAACTGTATAAGTTGTAGTTGGTATTAGTGTTCACCAAAATTAGCCCTTCCCTGTAACAGAATTATGAATCCCAGCCCTGGAGGGAGTCATCTGTTATTATAACATAAGCTAGTGCATCCTGACTGGTATGGTACGTATCAGCCATCACATAATCAAAAGTTTTGAGTACTCAAAAGAATTGGGGAATAATGCTCAAAACATACAGGTTGTAAAAACTTTTATCTTATGAGAGATAAGGACCATCTGTAGTATCTACAATTAAATCAATACAAACAATGAACAAGACAGAAACAGCCTTGGAAAGGGTGCAGTCTTAAGCCATAGATTTTTAGTACATGCCATCTTTTTGAATTATCTAAGGGACTTCCCTGGTGGTCCAGAGGTTAAGAATCCTCCTGTCAATGCAAGGGACATGGATTCGATCCCTAGCCCAGGAAGATTCCATATTCTGCTGGGCAAGTAAGCCCCATGTGCCACCACTACTGAGCCCATGCTCTAGGGCCTGTGAGCTGCTATTTCTGAAGCCTGTGTCCTAGAGCCTGTACTCTGCAACAAGGGAAACCAGGGCAATGAGAAGCCTGCGCAAAACAAAGAAGACCCAGTGGAGTGAAAAATGAATAAATAAGTTTTAAATGAAAAAATTTAAAAATATATAGACATCACGTATCTCCTAATATGATGTATTGAGAAAAGCACATCACTTCTGTAGTTTTCTTGCCAAATATACCTGAAAGTGAAAGTGTTAGTTGCTCAGTCCTGTCTGACTCTTTGCAGTCCTATGGACTGTAGCCTTCCAGGCTCCTCTGTCCATGAAATTCTCCAGGCAAGAATACTGGAATGGGTAGCCATTCCCTTCTCCAGGGGATCTTCCCAATCTTCCCAATCTTCGACCCAGGTGTCAAAGCTGGGTCTCCCACATTGTAGGCAGATACTTTTCCACCTGAGCCGCCAGGGATCAAGCCTAAATTCAGTCAAATAAGGAGAACACATTAGACAAATCCAAATCGAAGTTGTTCTATAAACTAACTGCCAGTATGCTGAAAGTACCAGAGTCATAAAAGACAAGCAAAGACAAAGGAATTGTCATAAAAGAGGTGGTACAGACATGGCAATTAGATATAATGTGGAATCCTGGGTTGATTCCCAGACCAGGAAAAGAATATTTGTGGGGAAACTAGTGAAATGCAAAGTCTTGTAGCTTAGCTAATAGCATCATATCAATGTTAATTTCCTGGTTTTGATAAAAGTACTACAGTTAGAGAAGATGTTAACATTTAGGGAAAACTGGTGAAGAGTTTTGGAAACTTTCTGTACTGTTTTTGCAACTTTTCTGTAAGTCTAAAATTACATCAAAATAAAAAGCTAAGAGAGAATAAAGAGCACTCTGGGTGATTAAGCTGAGGCTCAAGGGTAGGATGAGGAGTGTGCTGTTGTCAGAGGCAGGATAGAGGATTTTGCATACCTTACTTGGTATTTTGTTTACATTGTGCTTTTGGATTTAGGAGAAGCCATATTTATACAATGTGTACAATCCTAGTCAGGGTTTGAAAAGGTCCAAGTGGCCAAAGCAGTTATTTCAGTGGCCTTATTAAACTATTGCAGCTTAAACTACAGCTATGTTTTTCAAAATGTCACAAGGAACATTCCAAGATATTCACAACAATTATGTCTTGGTCAGAAAATGATGAGTGGCTTCTATTTTTTTCTTTATGTGCTCAGTTACTCAGTCATGGCCAACTCTTTGCAACCCCGTGGACAGTAGCCTGCCAGGC
Source organism: Bos taurus (assembly GCF_002263795.3). NCBI lineage: Eukaryota > Metazoa > Chordata > Mammalia > Artiodactyla > Bovidae > Bos > Bos taurus. The sequence continues at coordinate 67,094,834 of NC_037335.1, read as the reverse complement.
TCCTCCGCTCATGAAATTTTTCAGGCAAGAATACTGGTGTTAGTTGCTACTTCCTTCTCTGCTTTTTTAAAAAATATCTTAAAGTAAATTTCAAATGATTTAGTTATTATATTTTGCATATATAATCAAACCCAAATTATTCTTAAAAACTTCAACAGAAATGTTTGTATGCTATATGATCACATGATTATACATTTTTGTAAATTTTCAAAAGTAGGATATTTATTCCATCTGATTAGGACCACTTTCTTTTATACTCTGACTTCTCTGTCATAGTAGTATTGGAGAGATCACATATTATTAAGATCTTGCTGAGTGGAAGCTGAGTTAGCAATACACTTAATTTTAGCTTAATGGAGTACACATTACATGGTTCATTCCATTATAGTCTAGCTATTGCTGCCTATTATGGCATAATCATGGCTTCCAGGAAAACCCCTACCACTCACAGTGCCAACCATCCAGCATTTGCTCTTCACTAAAAATGAAGATTAAAGATTGTACTGAGGTGAACATATCTATGATCTAACTTAAGAGGTTGTAGGTAAAGGCAGAAAAAGCTTAAAATGTATGGATCCAGGAGCTAGCCTATGGAAAGGTGCTCCAACTCTTAAAGTTTACACATGAAACAGAATTGTTAGAGGATTACTCAAATTTGACAAAAGCTTTAAAAACACAAATCAGTAAAAATCATGAAGCTGAATGAAAATTTTATAATACTCAGTAGTGAAGAGCAGTTTACTCTTACCAGAGGAAAGAATGTATAATTTTTGTTAACCTAAATACACAATGTAAGAATTGGGAGTCAAATTTTATTTGGGGTAAAATGAGGACCATAATCTGGGAGACAGCACCTCGGATAGCTCTGAGAAACTGCTCCAAAGAGGTAAGGAGGAAGCATATATGTGATTTTGGTGAACAGGGAGTACATATAATCAAGTTCATATTTTTTGCACAAGTTTTCTGCTAGTCACAAGGAGCAGTCATCATCATGGAGGATTTTAGTGCTTTTCTATATATGAAGAGATAACAAGATTTGGGCTCATAAAATTGGCTTCTAAAAATATCTAACTACCTGAAGACCTGTTCTGCCAGTTTCTCCCAGAGCACAGAGTGCCTCATTTCTGATCTCCACCCTGAACTCCTTTCAGGGGGTGTTGAAAATCAGCAGTTGCAGCAGCATGTGATTTAATCCTTGCAGAAGTAGATGGCAACTGACAATGGCAAGTGCTAATGTGTAGTTGACACTTTTTCTGTTTTCTTTCCTGTGTTATAAAATCACTGTGGTATGAATAGGCAATCAGAGTATGTAGCCATGAATACTTAAAAAGGTAGAAAAAAAGATATTATAGAATGGATCAGGCAGTTAGTTGATTAAATTATATTATTTCTTTGGATTTTGTAATTTTTAAAAAATATTTATTTGGTTGCATCAGGTCTTTGCTGCAACATGTGGAATCTTCTTCGTGTTGCAAGGGCTTCTCCCTGGTTGTAGCCCACAGGCTCCAGAGCACGTGAGCTCTGTAGTTTTAACTTGAGCTTAGTTGCCACAGGGCATGCGGGATCTTAGTTCCCTAACTGGGAATCAAACCTGAGTCCCTTGCTTTGAAAGGCAGGTTCTTAACCACTGGACCACTAGGGAAGTATCTGGATTTTGTAATACTCTAAAAATCTGCAATTTATTATGATTTTTTTCATTCTGTTTATATTTATTTTCATCACTTATTCTATATTTGGTGTTTATATTATTTTTAAAAATGAGCCCCCTTCCTCAATCTTATAAGCTCAGGCACCCCCATACTGGATCTGTGGGAATGTGCAGGCTCTCAAATATATTTTCTGATTGCCTCTGAAGCTGCTTCCTTACTCAAAGTGTTAAATAAAAGGCTGATACTTTAATATTTCATAGATTAACAGGGATTTAGCACTAGAGTTAATAATTCTGAGGCACTCCTGGAATCAAAGTATCAATTTGTGTGCTTCCTGGGCATGGATTTTTTCCCTGAAAATCAAAGACTGTTTGTGGCCACTCAAATAAAACCACATTTTAATTTATTTATGTAAAAATTTAGAAATCCTAGTTCCCTTTATTCCTAGTTGAACACATGCTTGAAACTCATTTTCATTATTCTATATATAAACACAGTGATTTTAACAATCGCTTTAAAGAAGCTTTTGATGACCATTTAATCAATTTGTGTTGAACAAAATACCCTAAATAAGCAGCCCTATTTACAACTTAATTACAGTTTTACAAACAATGTAGTATATTGATTTCTTTTAAAGCACTTGGAATGCCTAACTTAGAAAGCAAAATCTCTTTTATCTAGCTTCTTTCCTAAATCTAAATAATTTAAAAAAATATAGTGAATTCCAAATTCCCTTTAAACATTGAAATATTGTTTAAAAACTGGTTCTAGACTTCCTTTCACCCAAAAACTCAAACCCAAAATAAATTAATTACACATTTTAAATTGTGTAAAATTTAAATTGTGTAGAATCACAAAGCTAACCTGTCAGACACACAAATATGATAAATCCTCCCAATATATAAATTATTTCTAAATTTAGCCCCAAATTATTACTGAATATTTGATTTTTTTTAAAATCTCTGTATACTCAATTCTAAGTCTTCCCAGAAGTTTTTCTATTTCAGGTAAATTAGAGTTGACGTCATCAGAACCTGAGATATTTACCAACCATAAACTTTCAGTCAAGATAAGAAGCCCTAGTATGATAGATTGTCTTCACAGATGGCCTCCTTAAATGAACCATGCCTCTTGGAATCCACAGCCTTGTGTAGCCCCTCCTCTCAGAATCTGTTCCTTGGTGGTAAGCAATAGAGTATGATGGAAATGAAGTGTTGTTCCTCTCCTCTATGAACATTCACTCTGCAGGAAGCCAGCTGCGATGTAAAAAGTTTGATGACCCTGAGTTCACCATGCCACAGGAAAACCCAAACAAGTCACACTCATATGCTGTATGTGGATAGAGAGATGTCTGGCCAGCTCCAGCTGTCCAGTCCATGTCCATTAATAACATTCCAGCTGGAGCCCCAGATACTGTGCTTCTGAATCAAAGCATCCATGTGGAAACCATCTGAATTCCTGACCTACACAATTGTGAAATATAAAAATAACAAGCTTTTTTTTTAAAGCCAGTAAATCTTAGGATAGTTTATTATGCTGGAATAATAACTGAACACCTTCAAGGTGACTGGGCCACTGAGGACACACTGAACTCCTTTTTATGTTTTTTATAACGTGGGATTCCAGATTCATCTTTTTCAATTAGGATTCCATTATTCTAGTTTATCCTATCTCCTAAATTTTCAAATTTAATTTGGATCAATTAGTGACCAGCCTGAAAGTTTATAGCAACTTCCTTCATATCTTGGTTGGATCTTGCTTTTTATTTATTGTCTTTTTCTTAGTCCAGACTACAATTTTCAAAGAAATTGAATGGCATCTCTTTGGATTCTTCATCTCGTTCTTTGTCAAGCTCCAAAGCAACAGTACAAAAGTCAGGCAGAGGAAGACAAGTAAGAATCTTAGAAAATGGTACAAACGAACCAGTTCACAAAACAAAAATAGAGTCGTAGATGTAGAAAATGAACTTATGATTACCAAGGAGGAAAGGAAGGGAGAGGAATAAACTGGGAGGTTGGGATTGACACATACACATTTCTATATATAACATATATGGTGGCTCATATGGTAAAGAATCCTCCTGCAATGTGGAAGACCTGGATTTGATCCCTGGGTTGGGAAGATCCCCTAGAGGAGGGCATGGCAACCCACTCTAGTATTCTTGCCTGGAGAATCCCTATGGACAGAGGAGCCTGACTGGCTACAGTCCAGAGGGTTGAAAAGAGTCAGACACGACTGAGTGACTAAGCACAGCACATATATAAATAGATAACTAATAAGGACCTAGTGTATAGCACAGGGAACTCTATTCAGTACTCTGTAATGACTTATATGGGAATCAGTTCAGTTCAGTTCAGTCACTCAGTTGTGTCTTTGTGACCCCATGTTGGAATAGAATAAGAAAAAAAATACTGTTGTTATATGTATATGTATAGCTGATTCACTTTGTTCTACAGCAGAAACACACAAGATTGTATATCAACTATACTCCAATGAAAATTAATTAAAAAAAAAAAGGTCAGGCTCATGCCTCTGACTGTTTATAGAATATCCTAAGTGAGGAGTTCAGGGCAGATATGACCTTCCTGAGATAAATAGCACTTAAACTCCTACCCATTGAGGGCAGGAGAACAGGCAGCTAGAGGGCCGCTTTGCTCAAAGGACACTAAAATCAAAAGTACTTAAAGACTTCAAGCTTGTTGAGTTTTGAAACCTACAGAAGGCCTGGCGTGCTGTGATTCATGGGGTTGCAAAGAGTCGGACATGACTGAGCGACTGAACTGAACTGAACTGAATATATTGTTGGCTTCCAAATATACTGAGAAAGTGACAATATCAAAATGTAAAAATATTTAATAAAATGTTCACAAATACATGTTAACTACATCAGATGCTAAATTTAGTTATTGTTCAGTCACTGAGTTGTGTCTGACTCTTTGCAGCTCCTTGTGGGTTTCCCTAGTGGCTCAGAGGTTAAAGCATCTGCCTGCGACGCAGAAGACCTGGGTTCCATCCTTGGGTTAGGAAGATCCCCTGGAGAAGGAAATGGCAACCCACTCCAGTATTCTTGTCTGGAGAATCCTATGGACGGAGGAGCCTAGTGGGCTACAGTCCAAGGGGCCGCAAAGAGTCGGACATGACTGAGCAACCACTCACTCACTCACTTTGCAACCCCATGGACTTCAGCACACCAGTTTATCTGTCCTTCACCATCTCCCAGAGTTTGCTCAGACTCATGTCCATTGAATCAGTGATGCCATCCAAACATCTCATCCTCTGTCATCCCCTATTCTTTCTGCTCTCAGTCTTTCCCAGCCTCAGGGTCTTTTCCAATGAGTCTGCTCTTCGAATCAGGTGGCCAAAGTATTGGAGCTTTGGCTTCAGCATCAGTTCAGTTCAGTTCAGTTCAGTCGCTCAGTCGTGTCCAACTCTTTGTGATCCCATGGACTGAAGCATGCCAGGCTTCCCTGTCCATCACCAACTCCCAGAGTTTACTCAAACTCATGTCCATTGAGTAAGTGATAGCATTCAACCATCTCATCCTCTGTCATCCCCTCCTCCTACTGCCTTCAATCTTTCCCAGCACCAGGGTGTCTTCCAATGTCACTTCTTACCATCAGGTGACCAAAGTATTTGAGTTTTAGCTTCAGCATCAGTCCTTCCAATGAATATTCAGGACTGATTTCCTTTAGGATTGACTGGTTGGATCTCCTTGCAGTCCAAGGGACTCTCAAGAGTCTTCTCCAACACCACAGTTCAAAAGCATCAATTCTTCGGTGCTCAGCTTCCTTTATAGTCCAACTCTCACGTCCATACATGACTACTGGAAAAACCATAGCTTTGACTAGACGGACCTTTGTTGGCAAAGTAATGTCTCTGCTTTTTAATATGCTGTCTAGGTTGGTCATAACTTTCCTTCCAAAGAGCAAGTGTCTTGTAATTTCATGGCTGCAGTCACCATCTGCAGTGATTTTGGAGCCCCCCAAAATAAGGTCTCTCACTGTTTCCCCTCTATTTCCCATGAAGTGATGGGACCAGATGCCATGATCTTAGTTTTTTGAATGTTGAGCTTTAAGCCAACTTTTTCACTCTCCTCTTTCACTTTCATCAAGAGGCTCTTCAGTTCTTCACTTTCTGCCATAAGGGTGGTGTCATCTGCATATCTGAGGTTACTGATATTTCTCCTGGCAATCTTGATTCCAGCTTGTGCTTCATCCAACCTAGCATTTCTCATGATGTACTCTGCATGTAAGTTAAATAAACAGAGTGACAATATACAGTCATGATGTACTCCTTTACCTATTTGGAACCAGTCTGTTGTTCCATGTCCAGTTCTAACTGTTGCTTCCTGATCTGCATACAGATTTCTCAGGAGGCAGGTCAGGTGGCCTGGTATTCCCATTTCTTTTAGAATTTTCTGCAGTTTGTTGTGATCCACACAGATAAATGCTTGGGCATAGTTAATAAAGCAGATGTTTTTCTGGAACTCTTGCTTTTTCAATGATCCAATGGATGTTGGCAATTTGATCTCTACTTTTTCTAAAACCAGCTTGAACATCTGTAATTTCATGGTTCACATACTGTTGAAGCCTGGCTTGGAGAATTTTGAGCATTACTTTGCTAGCATGTGAGATGAGTACAATTATGTGGTAGTTTGAGCATTCTTTGGTATTGCCTTTCTTTGTGATTGGAATGAAGACTTACCTTTTCCAGTTCTGTGGCCACTGCTGAGTTTTCCAAACTTGCTGGCATACTGAGTGCAGCACTTTCATAGCATCATCTTTTAGAACTTGAAATAGCTGAACTGGAATTCCATCACCTCCACTAGCTTTGTTTGTAGTGATGCTTCCTAAGGCCCACTTGACTTCGCACTCCAGGATGCCTGGCTCTAGGTGAGGGTTCATACTATCATGAGTATCTGGGTTGTGAAGATCTGTTTTTTACAGTTCTTTTGTGTATTCTTGTCACCTCTTCTTAATATCTTCTGCTTCTGTTAGGTCTCTACCATTTCTGTCCTTTATTGTGCCCATCTTTGCATGAAATGTTCCCTTGGTATCTCTAATTTTCTTGAAGAGATCTCTAGTCTTTCCCATTCTATTGCTTTCTTCTAGTTCTTTGCATTGATCACTGAGGAAGGCTTTCTTATCTCTCCTTGCTATTCTTTGGAACTCTGCATTCAAACGAGTATCTTTCCTTTTCTCCTTTGCCTTTTGCTTCTCTTCTTTTTACAGCTATTTTTAAGGCCCCATCAGACAACCATTTTGCCATTTTGCATTTCTTTTTCTTGGGGATTTCCTCTAATACTGACTGATTTAATCTCCTAAAATTTTATTCTGTTTAAACAAAACTTTTTTATTTCAGATTTTTTTCCACTTTATTAGAATTCCTGAGAATGCATGATGAATGCCAAAACAAGAGCCCATCATAAATTACACACAAAAAATCAAAAGTAATGTATAAATATGTTTTAAATAAAATATTGTATTTAATGTGATTAAGGGAAAACTGGTATTTTCATGATTCACAAATAGGAGTATGAGTTTCTCTCCCAGATCATAATACCGTCTTGGAGAAGTGGTCAGTTCCCTTGAAAAACAATTTAAGTCAGTTTTACACATACAGTCACTATCCTTCCAACCTTCTCAACTCCTCTTGGCTGTATGCTACCGTTTCACTATAGCCCTTAGAGAAATAGACCCTAAATGATGCTGATCCTATACAATTAAACTGTTACTGCCAATTTTAGAAGTAGGTCCCAGACAAATGAAATGATTTGCCTAACTGATCCACAGCTAGTAAATAGAAGAAAGGCCAGAGCTGGGACTCATGTCTCCTGAATTCTGCGCTCTTTTTCCCCCCTGTTTTCCCCATCAAAGCTCCTTTAACATTCATTTTATTTACATGTTGAAAATCATTGTTGGTGTCAGGAAAGATACACCATGCAATTGTCCCATTCTGCTGGGACATGATTCTACACCAGTTGACCAAGGAGTTAGGACTGTGCTTTGGGGGAAAAAAATGAAGATGTATAAGGCTACACAGAAAAGAGTGAAAAGAAGAGTTTGAGTTAAGAAGCACAAATAACAGCAAAAACCAAAACCTAAACTATTTCATAATGTTGTCTTTATACATCTTATAAATAGATGTGGTTCAGGGCAGAGGTTGGAGTGGAGGAGTCACAGTAGTTTTCTGTGATTGGATCCTGGGGGTGGGAGACAGGAAGGACAGAATATTAGAGACAGTCTTGACTGTCCTTGGAAAACTTTAATTTTTTTTTCCCCTCTCTTCCAATCAAATCCAGTTCCAAGAAAACAATCTGCTCTTGGTCACTTACACAATCCATGTCAGAAAATGACCTCAAAGGGCATTACATTTCAGCTGTCTTATTTTGGCTGCAAGAAATAGAACTGAATTTTGGCTCACTTTCGTTAATCCTGTAGGACTTCATGTTGGATCTCTCTGTTTACTCACAGCCCTCTGTTTTCATGTTGAAATTTGACCTTCATGTTCCTTTCCTTTAAAGGCTTTATTGTAAAAACATGTATATTTTAAGGTACATCAGAACCTATTTGTTGCTAGACAGATTTTTTTTTTTGATGTGAACCATCTTTAAAGTCTTTACTGAATTCATTACATGTCGCTTTTGTTTTTTTATATTTTGGGTTTTTGGCCATAAGGCACAGGAGGTCTTAGTTCCCTGACTAAGGATGGAAACTGCAGTCACTGCATTGGATGGCAAGGTCTTAACCACTGAACTGGCGCGGAAGTCCCATGCTAGACAGATTATAATTTATGTAGTTGAGAAATATCTATGCCCCCAGCAACTGAGAAACATTTATTTTCCCTAAGGCACTTTTACCTCTTAAATCACACCATTTAGTCATATAATCCTGGCCTATTTCACGAACAGAAGGGAGTGTCCTGACCTTACTAACCCCTCAAAGAGGCTACAGCAGCCCCTCAACCATGGAAAGTCTTTTCTGGAGCTCCAAGCAAGGGAAAAAAATACCATGTGATCTATATGCTTGGAAGCATATGGAAAATCAAGCCAAGAAGCAGAGGAAGAAGAAACAACCCTTCAGAGAATTTAAAGGTAAACAAGTCTTCTCCTTTTGACTATTTTGACGTGGAAAAGTTAAATAATCCCAAATAGTAAGAAGTTAATTTATTTTGCCATCATGTTACTTCCCTGATGGTTCTACCAATTCTCTCTTTACTCCTTGCTTCCTGTTGAGAGTTTCTTTTAGCTTCTCCACCCACTGGGTAAAGGTCCTGGAGTTATCTCACGAACATTCCTGCAGCAGAGTCCCCCTAGTCCACTGGAAGAGAATCCAGGGTGGCTTCCTAAGCTCAGCAGTGTGACTCTCTGTCTTAAATGCGCCTTCCATCTGGAGGCCACTGTAACTGGATTGTAAGAACTGAGTCCTCCCCATTGGGAGGGCAGGACTACCAGTTCCTGTTGCCCCACAGTAACCTCTAAGTCTCCTCAGCCTTGCTGTACTGGAATAACCTCATCCAGCTCTCTGCATCAGACAGAAATCAGAGCTATCAGTAAATTGTCATTTGTCTTGTGCTTGGTGAAGATGATATGCAAATAGGATAATGAAGGGACCTTTAAGCAATTTCCATAGAAGAGCATGGCCCAGTGACCTAGTTTCAGAGCCCAGACACAGAGCCTGGACCTCTGTAAAGATTCTGTAGTTCATCATTCTAGTTCCTTCTGCCCTATTTCCTTCTTGCTTCAGGCTTAGCTGAGATGAAACATAGCTCTTTGCTATTATTTTCTTCACACAATTGAAAACAACTACTTTAGACTTCACTTCCTCAGATGAAATAATGCCAAATACATAAATATTTCCTCCATGTTCCATTTTTCATCCTCAATGTAAACATCTCATTTGGGGACTTGTTTCTTGAAGGGCAAATATTCAAGTTAGGTACTGTTATTTTTTTTTGGTGAAGTACAGTTGATTTAACTTATATGCAGAGTACATCATGTGAAATGCCAGGCTGGATGAAGCACAAGCTGGAATCAAGATTGCCGGGAGAGAAAAATCAATAACCTCAGATATACAGATGAAACCACTCTTATGCAGAAAGCAAAGAGGAACTAAAGAGGCTCTTGATTAAAATGAAAGAGGAGAGTAAAAATCTGACTTGAAACTCAAAAACATTCAAAAAATGAAGATCATGACATCCAGTTCAAACACTTCACGGCAAATAAATGGGCAAACAGGTAATAGTGACAGACTTTATTTTCTTGGGCTCCAAAATCACTGCAGATGGTGACTGCAGCCATGAAATTACAAGACACTTACTTATTGGAAGAAAAGCTATGATAAACCTAAACAGCATATTAAAAAGCAGAGACATTACTTTGCCAACAAAGGCCCATCTAGTCAAAGCTATGGTTTTTCCAGCAGTTATGTATGGACCTGAGAGTTGGACTATAAAGGAAGCTGAGCACCGAAGAATTGATGCTTTTGAACTGTGGTGTTGGAGAAGACTCTTGAGAGTCCCTTGGACTGCAAGGAGATCCAACCAGTCAATCCTAAAGGAAATCAGTCCTGAATATTCATTGGAAGGACTGATGCTGAAGCTGAAACACCAGTACTTTGGCCACCTGATGCAAACAGCCAACTCATTGGAAAAGACTGATGCTGGGAAAAATGGAAGGCAGGAGGAGAAGGGGACGACAGAGTATGAAATGGTTGGATGGCATCACTTACTCAACGGACATGAGTTTGAGTAAGCTCCAGGAATTGGTGATGGACAGGGAAGCCTGGCATGCTGCAGTCCATGGGGTCACAAAGAGTCAGACACGACTGAGCGACTGAACTGAATTGAAAGAGCCCAGGTGCCACAACTAAGACCCAGTGAAGCCAAATTTTTTTTTAAAAAGTCTTATTGACACATTTACTGGTTGCACATAAAATTCACTGATTAATTTAGTGATAAAATATATTTTTATGATGATTTTAAATCTACAATGCTAATCAAGACTGTGGTATATCATTCCATTTGTTCATTCTCTTTTGTGTCCCAAATAATAATTTAGTGATATTGATAAATAATGTGTATAATAATAAGGTCTATTTTTATTCCTTGTTAAAGTGGTTCCTAAATACTTGATTGTTTTTGTTGCTGTTGTAAATAGATTGGTTTATTTCATTTTATTTCAATTTGTTGTTTGTAAATATGAAGACTGTAGACTTTTTGTATATTAATCTTATCCCCAGCCAGAATACTGAATTTTGTATCATGTATAACAACATTTAAATTTTTAATGTTAGGGTTTTCAGATACATAATCTTTTCATCTTCATGTTATCATAATTTTCTCTTCATTTCTAGCATTTATATAGCCTTGTTTTTTTAACAAGGTTCTAAAATTTATTTATATAGAGTTCAGCAAAGTAGTCTCATGATTATTTATGATAATTTAAATTTCCTCTAGATCTGTGGTTATTTCTCCAAAATCCTTTCTTGTCTTCTGAATTTATGAGTTTTCATTTTTATATTAAGTTAGCTAATTACATACTCAATCTTTTAATAACCAAGCATTTGGATTTATTTATTCTATTTTTTTCTTGTTTCCTACTCACTTTCTGTTTTTCTCTCTATGGTTTCCTTGTTTCTGTACCTTTAGATTTATTTTGTTATTATTTTTCTCATCTCTGAGTAAATATTTCATTTATTTTCATTTCTTATTTTTTAAGATAGGTACAAACATTGTTTTAGCTGAATTCGATTAGAAAATGTTTTTTTTTTTTATTTTCACCTCTTTATTGTAGATTTTGTTTCTCTTTCTTTTCTAGTTTTAGTTTTATTTTACTATGATTATGGCTATCTGTACCATGTCTACTTTTTGGAATTCATCAAGATTTAATTAATAGCACAGCATTTATGGGCAATTATTTTTATAGTGTTCCATGGGTACTTGAAAAGAAGATACTTTTCCTATATCAAGGAGAAAATTATAGAGATAACAAACAGTAATAATAGCCTCATTTCATTGTTATTTGGGCCTTTATTCTATTATCTAATTGTTTTTTTTTATTGTGAAGATGATTGCTATACAGTGTTGTGTTGATTTCTGCCATACAACAACATGAATCAGCCATAGGTAGAATTATGTACCCTCCCTCTTGAACCTCCTTTCCAACCCCCACACCATTCCACCCCTCTATGCTGTTACAGAGCACCAAGCTGAGCAACTGGTGCTCAACCAGTTATACAGCAACTTCTCACCAGCTATCTATCTTACATGTGAAAGTGAAAGTCACTCAGTCGTGTCCGACTCTTTGCTACCCCAAGGGCTATATAGTCCATGGAATTCTCCAGGCCAGAACACTGGAGTGGGTAGCCTTTCCCTCCTCTAGGGGATCTTCCAAACCCAGGGGTTGAACCCAGGTCTCCTGCATTGCAGGCGATTCTTTACCAGCTGAACCACAAGGGAAGCCCCTATTTTACATATGGTAGTGTATATGTTTCAATGCTAACTGTCTCAATTCATCCCACCCTTCCTCCCCCTCCTCCTGCTGTGTCCACAAGTCTGTTCTCTGTGTCTGCATCTCTATTCCTGACCTGCAAATAGGTTCATCTGTACCATTTTTCTAAATTCCATTTATATGTGTTAATATACGATATTTATTTTTCTCTTTCTGACTTACTTCACTCTGTATAATAGGCTCTAGGTTAATCCACCTCACTAGAACTGACTCAAATTCATTTCTTTTTATGGCTGGGTAATATTCCATTGTATATATGGACCACAACTTCTTTATCCATTCATCTGTTGATGGACATCTGGGTTGCTTCCATGTCCTGGCTATTGTAAATAGTGTTTCAATGAACATTGAGGTGCATATGTCTTTTTGAATTATGACTTTCTTAGCTACTACCTAATTTTTGACCACTTGAATATTCACAGATTGAAACAGTGATTTAAAGTTTTGATTATGTGTATTTTTTATTTCATATGAAGTTTTCTATGTGAATATTAATGCTGTATGGTTTGATATACTAGAAACTGTTAGATTTTTATTTTAGGTTGTGCATTTTATTATTAAATAGTATCTTCATCTCACTTTATGCTTTTTGGCTCTGAAAATAACTTAGTCTGCCATTAAGCTTATGACTCCTGATTTTGTTTTTAATTGCATGGTATGTCTTTGCTAACTCTTTTATTCTCAGCATTTTTTAGTTCTTTTGTTTTAAATATTCATTGAGCATACTGTGTAAGGTTGTATTTTACTTTGTGATCATAGGTAAGTCATTTCCTTTTTTAAAATTTACAATATTATATTAGTTTCAGGTGTACAACATAGTGATTCAATGATTTTGTGGATATACTCTAAAGTTAGTATAAAATATTTACTATATTCCATGTGCTGTATATTACATCTTTGTATCTGATCTATTTTATACCTCGTTGTTTGTACTTCTTAATCCCCTTGCTCTATTTTGCTTCTTCCCCTAGTCCTCTCTCCACCGGTAATCACTAGTCTGTTCTCTGTATTTTGAGACTGTTTCTGTTTTGTTATATTCACTCATTTGTTTTATATTTTTATATTCCACATGTAAGTGAAACATATCTGGAGACTGTTAGCTTGGTGGAATAAGCCAGACAAAGACAAATATTGAGTCATTTGCTTTTAATAGGGGAGTTTATATCAAGTATTTTCCTTTTCTGAAGTTATAATGCAACATGAAAGATAGACTTCTAGGCAGTTAAATAAATGTTTCTGTAAAGACATTCAAACTTTTACAATGTAGAAGCCATGACACATCAGTTCTAAACTTTTTACCCGAGTATTGAAGAACAATTTTGATGTATTTGATTATGAGGATTCTGAGACATATTCCTGTTCAGTTTTCTCATGTTCAGAACAAAGCTAAATGTTTAACTGCTGCTGCTACTGCTGCTGCTGCTAAGTCACTTCAGTCGTGTCTGACTCTGTGCGACTCCAGAGACGGCAGCCCACCAGGCTCCCCCGTCCCTGGGATTCTCTAGGCAAGAACACTGGAGTGGGTTGCCAATTCCTTCTCCAATGCATGAAAGTGAAAAGTGAAAGAGAAGTCGCTCAGTCATGTCCAACTCCCAGTGACCCCATGGACTGCAGCCTACCAGGCTCCTCTGTCCATGGGATTTGCCAGGCAAGGGTACTGGAGAAGTATCCCTTAAATTAAATGAGAGTTGAAAATATCTGACATAGACATATATTGTTAGCATATATATATATTTATATTGATAGATATATTTTATTTAATTTTTGATCTATTTTAAATTCCCCAATTTTTAAAAAATGCAGTGTACAACATGAGTTTGGCTTAAAACTCAAACAGAACAGAGGACTTATAATGAGCAGGGGCAATTCTCTGCCTCAGAGGCAACCACTTTAAATCACTTTTACATTTACATCTTTAATTTTTCAGATTTCTAAAAACACTTTTACTCACCTATTTCTTTGTTTTTTTAATTTTAGGCATTATCAATTTATAATGTGGCAGATGGAGGTTTTGCTCATTTACACACACATCATCAGCCTCCCTCCGTACTCCCATTATCATCATTCCACCGTATTTAGTTGTTGATTACCTTTGTTACTCATTAAAGTACTTAAGTCTCTTGAATTAGCTGTTTCTTTCGCCAATCACAGTAAAATTTAGTGACTCACAATAGCAATGAATGTTTATTATCTCATTTCTGTAGGTCAGGAACTTGGGGGTAAATTAACTGTGTGGTCCTGGCTCATGAGATTGTAGTCAAGTCATCAGCTGGAGCTGCAGTCATCCAAAGACTTGACCAGGGTTGAAGAATTTGCTTCCAAAATGGCTTACCCACATGGATGGTGAGTTGATACTGACGGTTGACAGGAGGTCTTTGGTCTTTGCCATCTGCCCTTCTCCACAGGGCTGTTGGGCTGTTTAAGTGTCTTTTCTAGAAGATATTGGCTTCCCCCAGAGCAAGCAATCCAAGCAACAGCCACAGGAAAACTTCTGTGTGCTGTATAACCTAGCCACAAAAGCCACATACTATGACTTCTGTAATGTCCTCTAGATTATACATGTAAACCTTGTTTCATGGGGGAGGGGACTGCACAAGGTCATAGGTAACAGAAATAGGGTGATCTTGGAAGCTGCCTACCCAGTCTTACCTCTGGCCTCCCATAATTGACATCTCCCCCTGGCCCACCTACCCAAAAATACACTTACTCCTTCTCCAGAAGTCATATGACTTGACCCTTTGTGGCATCTACTGGAAGTCTAGGATCTTGCCCTCTAAATCAGTGTAAGTGTAGGCGTGATTACTTGTGTATAGGTCTTAAAGTACAGGTCCTGTTAACCTAAATACCTGTAAACTAAAGAGACAAATTGTTTGTCCCACATATTCAACATGTTTTGTAACAGTGGGACAGACACAGAATAAACCACTAAGTGCATGCCAGCTCAGTCGCTTCAGTTGTGTCTGACTCTTTTGACCCTGTGGACTATAGCCCACCAGGCTCCTCTGTCCATGGGATTTCCTAGGCAAGAATACTGGAGTGGGTTGCCATGCCCTCCTCCAGGGGATCTTCCCAACCCAGGGATCAAACCTGGTTCTTCTGAGTCTCCAGCATTGCTGGCAGATTCTTTACTGCTGAGCCACCGGGGAAGCCAAAACCACTAAGGCAGTTTCATTTTAAAAGAGGGTAAAAATGGTCATTGATGCATATCAATTCTGAAATTCAGTTGGAACTGTCTTGATTGGGAAGTTTCTTGACTCAGTTTTGTTCCTTTCCTGTAGCTCTCTAAGGTCTGCCTTTTGGGCTACTGTTGCCATCCTCTGAGTTATCCTATTTTTTCTATGAAAAGTTGCCTGTGTTTGCAGCTGAATCAGAGAAGGCAATGGCAACCCACTCCAGTACTCTTGCCTGAAAACTCCCATGGACGGAGGAGTCTGGTAGGCTGCAGTTCATTGGGTCACGAAGAGTCATACATGACTGAGCAACTTCACTTTCACTTTTCACTTTCATGCATTGGAGAAGGAAATGGCAACCCACTCCAGCATTCTTGCCTGGAGAATCCTAGGGATGGAGGAGCTTGGTAGCCTGCCGTCTATGGGATCACACAGAGTTGGACATGACTGAAGTGACTCAGCAGCAGCATCAGCAGCTGCGTGGTCTCTTTGTTTGCTTCTTGCCTATAAGTTTGTGGGTTCAGTGCTTCTTTCTTTTCTTTTCTGTTGTTATTCAGTTGATAAGTCCTGTCTGACTCATCACGACCCTGTGAACAGTAGCCTGCCAGGCTCCTCTATCCAGGTGATTTTCCAGGCAAGAATCCTGGAGTAGGTAGCCATTCCCTTCTCCACGGGATCTTCCTGACCCAAGAATTGAACTTGGGTCTCCTGCATTGCAGGCAGATTCTTCACCATCTGAGACACCAGGAGATCAGAAAATGCCAACCCAAAAGATGCCACTGTAGCATAATGATTATTTCAAGCTGAAGGCAGTTGAGAAAAAGAGCACAGGACGAACTCTCTACCTTCCTACAATGTACCTGAACGCAGGATAACAAATTCCTCTCGTGACAGTGTCCCCCTTCCCCTTTAGGTACCAAGGAGGGAATAGCAATCTTATCAACAGAGATGAGCAGGCACTGAGAGTCTACTAACTTGTCATTATATACGATCAGCTTCCCATATATTTGCCCTCCTACAATTTGCCATCCCTAGAAGCTTACATTTCTTTGTCTTCATATTGTCATTTCTCTTTAAATGTATCCTTCTTTGTCCAAATGATACAAAAGCCTCCACTTTTAGCTATATCTTTAGAATTTTTCTCTTCTTTTTGTGAAGACTGCCCCATTCTGCCCCATGCCACATAAAACTTTTATCATCAAATAAACGCATATACTTTTTGATGTTAATCTTTATGTTTTCAGTTTATTTCACAGGTCCAGCTGGAGAACCTATGAGAGTGAGAAGAATTTTCTTCCCCCCCAGTCTGAAGTCATAAAGAAAAAAAGATGAAGAAATATGAATGATGTGATAAAGTTTGCACTAATGGAGCTTAATTGGATGTGGATGAGATAATTGGATAAAGAACAAACCAGGGAAACAATCAACTTTCTGGCTGAATGAATGACTGGGCTTTGATGCCATTCACCGAAGTGTCAAACACAAGAGGAAGAGCAGCAAAACATTTTAAGAGAAGACAATGTGGTTTTTCCATTAGACAGGGTTCTTGGCCTTCCCCAGTCAATAGAACTTGACTAGAGGCCAGACAGGAAATACAGGCAAGGCTTTACTGGGGCCTCTGATGCAGCAGGGGGAATGAGAACAAACGACAGGTGTCCTTGCTGGCTCCCTGAGTTGGGGGCAAGCTGGTTTCTTATACAGGGTGAGGATACAATGTGTCCAAGGGGTGTCCGAGGGGTGGCCTAGGTGTTTTCCCCACCCCTTTGGTGTTGTTGAGTGCAGAGGGCATGCACAGTATCCTGCTTTTGCTCCTGATACCCTGTTTTTCTTCCAGGTTATTCACAAGTGGCAGTATGGTCTTTTTAAAATCTCTTTCTATCTTTTTAAAAAAATTATTTATTTATTTATTTGGCTCCCTTGGACCTTAGTTGCATCATGCAGGACCTTCTATACGTCATGCCAGATATTTCACTGCAGCGCTTGAACTCCCTAGCTGTGGTGCATGGGTTTAATTGCTCTATGACACACGGGATCTTAGTTCCCCAACTAGGGGTTGAATTCTCAGCCCCTGCATTGCAAGGTGTATTCTTAAGGGCTGGACCACCAGGGAAGTCCCCTGATCTCTTTGTATCTTGTTGTCCATGATTTGCCCCAACTTTGCATGCACACAGTTATTTTTAGTCCTTTATAATTTCTTTGTATTTTGTTGCTCAAGGAGAGGTTTGTCCAGGTGCAAGCAAGGCAGCACTGCCTTGGGTCCCAGTCTCAGCTTTTTTGGTGTGTCATGTTCAATTCCGTATACCTGTATGACATCCAATAGACATCCAGTTGTATGTGTTTGCATGTACACACACACACACACACACACACACACACACACACACCCTTACAGCTCAAGAAAGCTCACTGGACTGAAAATAAAGATTTCAGATGAATTTAGCTTTTATTAGCAGCAAGTCTGATACCTACCCAAGAAGATTCCTTCTAATATCTGAATTTGAATTTAAATTCTAGTCTATTTCTGCCCCCCTCCCCAACCGGAGATGCTAGTACTAGTGTCTAACTAGTTGCTCAAGCCAAAAAAAAAAAAATCAAACCTGAGAGTCATTCTTAATTCGTTTTTGTCCTTTATTTCCCACCACACATGCACTGCATCAGCAAGTCTTATTAACTCTACCTTTTCACTTTTCTCCATAGTCACTACTATCATCACTACCACTGTTAAGACATTATCAGCTCATGCCTGATCAATTGCAATGGTTTACAAATTTCCTATTTTGACTCTATTCTCCATGGATTTTATTTATTTATTTATTTTATTCTATATACAATCCGTTATCCAACATCATCTTTTTTAAAAAAATATTTTTAATTGGAGAGTAATTGTTTTACAAAATTGTGTTGGTTTCTGCCATACAACATGAGTCAGCCATAATGATACATATGTTCCCTCCCTGTTGAACCTCCCTCCAACACCCGCATTCCATTCCACCCCTCTAAGTTGTCACAGAGCACCAGGTTGAGCTCCCTGTGTTATGTAGCAACTTCCGATGAGCAATCTACTTTGCATATGGTAATGCATACGTTTCAATGCTACTCTCCCAACTTGTCCCATCCTTTCCTTCCCTCCATGTGACCACAGGTCTGTTCTCCATGTCTGCATCTCTTTTCCTGCCCTGCAGTTAGGTTCATCAGTACCATTTTTCTAGATTCCACATATATGTGTTAATGTACGATATATGTTTTCCTATGACTTACTTCACTCTGTATAACAGGTTCTAGATTCATCCATCTCACTAGAACTGACTCAAATTTGTTCCTCTTATGACTGAGCAATATTCCATTGTATATATGTACCACAACTTCTTTATCCATTCATCTGTCAATGGACATCTAGGCTGCTTCCATATCCTGGTTATTGTAAATAGTGCTGCAGCAAAATTATCTTAAAAAGGTAAATCAAATTATGTTATTCCTATTTAAATGCCTCTAGGGCTTCCCTTTGTACTTTGAAGAAAATTAATGTTTGTACCATGTGCAACAAGGCCTTCATTTCTATTTACTTCTCTTGACCGACCTCCTCTATCAGTGCTGGACTGTGCTCTAACTCTAGTCCACTCCCCAGCTACAGACCTCTGGGAAACACCAAGCTTGTTCCTACCTAGTCTAGGGCCCTTCCCCTTGCTCCATCCATGACATGCCCTTTCTTGCTATTTTAGATCTTAGTTTAATGTCACCTCCTCACAGAAACCTTCCTTGACCCTAAACTGAAATAGCACCATGTCTGTAATTTCATCCTAGTCCTCAGCACTCCCTGCTATCTATCTATCCATCTACCTACCTATCTATCTATCGCCAAAGACAGAATACTCCAGACAGTGAAGGAGACTGTTTTAGTCAGGCTATTACAACAGAAAGAGCAGTCATTAATGAGGATTGTCTCAAATGAAAAGAAAGAGATCTGGAGTTTTATAGCGATAGGAAAAGGAGGAAGCCAACGGCAATTCTTACAGAGTTATGAAGGAGGGGAATATGTGAGAACTGAGCAGTGGGCTGTTTCTCACAACACAGAAAGTGATTCCAATACTGCTGCTTAGATAAAGTTCAACGTTCTCTTCCTCTGTCTCTTAAATGAGAAATTTATACATATTTGAAATAAAGCTTTTAATAGTTTCAATTTGATCAGATGCCCAACAGGTCACTTGCCCAAGACATTACTTTTTATGACTTAAAATCAATTTTTAAAAACTTTTCACGAGCTCATCTGAACCCCCACCCCGCCCCCACACCCCTGGGCAGGGTGACTATGGCTGAGGGTGGCACTCAGGAACTCAGTCTCATCTGAACTGCCCCCCCCACACCCCTGGGCAGGGTGACTATTGCTGAGGGTGGCACTCAGGAACTCAGTCTTCCCTGTATGAACTAGGAGCTGCCTCCTGGGAATGTGGGATGAAGGCTGATCAAGGAAACTCTCTGTGTCCATTCTACTTCCAGGAAAACCAAAGTTTAGGAAGGAGGGAACTTCAGCTGGGGGTAAAAGTACCTGTAAAAGATGTGGCAAAACTCTCATAATGTCCCCCCCACCCCCAGCCCCCTTTGCTGCTGGTCCCAGTGGCCACCTGCAAAGCTTCCCACCAACCACAAAATGAAGACTGCCTTAAAGTCAATTTTGGATTTAATTATATTTTATCTACATATTACAGGTCTTTAGATTAATATGCTGAACTGAAAGGATTCAATTATAGATCCAGAGATTAATCTAACTTTGAATTTGGGAGGAAACAGTGGAGATGTTAAGTTTAAAAGACAAACCTTCAAAGGGTTCAAATATGATAGAAAGTTAGATTTCCCAACCAATACTCTATATAACTACATAAAATCACAGAATATTAAAGCTGATGGAGACCTCGGCCAGTCCAAACCCTATTTTTACAAATGAGGAAACTGAGGACCAGGCTCAGACTCCTGATTTCTAGTCCATATTTCTTTTCAATACGTTATCTCTCCACTTATTAAAACATGGAAACAAAAGTCAATAAAATTATTTTATTATTTTTCAAAGAAAAATCTTAAACATTCTCTGTACTGGATTGAATAGAGTGGCACTATTGGTAAAGAATCTGTCAATACAGATTGATGCAAGAGACATGAGTTCAGTCCCTGAGTGAGGAAGATCTCCTGGAGTAGGAAAAGGCAACCCACTGCAATATTCTTGCCTGGAAAATCCCGTGGACAGAGGAGTCTGGCAGACTACAGTCCGTGGGGCTGCAGAGAGTCAAACGTGACTGAACGACTAAGCAGCAGCAGAATACACGTTCTTCTGGAACCTCAACAAGAAACCTTATCTGAAGTAAGAATTTTTGCCACTGTAGCTTAGTAATGGATCTTGAGATGAGATTTTTTTTTCCACTTGGAGTTGCCCTAAATCCATTGACAAGTATTCTTATAAGAGAAAGGTACAAAAGACACAGAGAGGAAGGCAATGTGAAGAGGGAGGCAGAGATTGGAGTAATGTGCCTACAATGCAAGGGACACCAAGGATTGCTGGCTAACACTGGAAGCTAAAAGAAAGGCATAAAAGTTTCCCTCAGAACCTCCAGAAGAAACCAAACCCATAGTCATTTTGATTTCAGATTTCTAGGCTCCAGAACTATGAGAACAAGTTCTTTTTGTTTTAGGCTGCCTGATGGTTTTTCTTGGTATTGTTAGGGGAACCAGCCACTGACTGAAACCACCTGCCTGACCAGACACAACAGTAACCACTTGCATGAGCTATCTTACAATAGGAGGTCCTAGTAAGGAATGTGAAACTAACAAACTAACCCCAACCAGAAGAATTCAGGGAAGGTTAAAAGGAGAGAGGAGACACCATGTGTCCTACCAACCACCCAGAATCATTCTCGCTGAAATCCATCTGGTTTGAGCATTGCATGCACCACCAGGAAGGAGCCTGAGTCAAAGACATTAGCCAGAGATAACCCTGGAAACGAATTCCATCACCATAAAACCTGAGGCAATGAGCCGCATGGCAGAGCAGTTCTCCTGGATTTCCTTACGCTGCTGCTCTCCACTGGGTACCCTTTCTCAATAAAATCTCTTGCTTTGTTAGCACATGTGTCTCCTCGTACTATTCATTTCTGGGTATTAGACAAGAACCTGCACTCGGGCCCTGGAAGGGGTCGCCCTTCCCGAAATAATGACTTGTTATGCCATCCTAGGAAACTAATGCATCTCCCTGGTGAGTCTCCTTCCCCTGCACGTGGCCCCACAGACATCAGAGTGAT
Source organism: Bos taurus (assembly GCF_002263795.3). Taxonomy (NCBI): domain Eukaryota; kingdom Metazoa; phylum Chordata; class Mammalia; order Artiodactyla; family Bovidae; genus Bos; species Bos taurus. The sequence goes on along the minus strand of NC_037335.1, from coordinate 67,073,221 downwards.
CCTTCCAGAACCCAAGTCAGAACATGCCTTTGCTTTACTCAGAGCTCTCCAGTGGCTCCCGTCTTAGAGCAAAAGCCAATGTCTGCTCTAAGACCTTCAAAGCCTTTGCCATTGGGCAGTGATGCTCTGGTCCTAGTTACCTTTCCAGCCACATCTCTTAACCAACCCTCTCATGAGTCCTCCCAGCACCTCCAGAACAGCTCTAATCACATGGAAGCATTCCTGGAACTCATTTCCCAGGAATGAGTTTTTTCCCCAGGACAAAAGCTTAGAATGCTGTGGTCCTCAAGATGTTTCTCTTGGCTTATTTCCTTACTGTTGTCAACTCTTGAATATCACAGTATCAGAAAGAGGCCTCCTAAGAACACCCTACCCTACCTCCCTCTTCTGTCTTCTCCTTACTCTGCACCTGGCATCTGGTAAACATATAGGCAAATATGAATATAGACATGGATGTAGATTCTTTGTTATACAATTTGTCTCTCTCAGTAGAATGCAATGTCTTTGAAGATAAGAATTTTTTTTTTTTGCTGCTGGATTCTCATTACCTATGTCTGAAATGTTATATCTCTGTGTTTTTCCTGTCCTTTGACACATCACAATTAGTTTGCATTAACAATATTTCTTTACATGTCTCATCTCTTCTAGTGGATTGCAAGCTTCTTAAAGTTGAGAACTCGGTTTTAGCCATACCTATCTCAGTTTCTCCCTCTTGCATAAGCCAAGAAAATACTCTGTAGTCAAATAGTCAAAGCTGACTCATTTGAAGTTTCATTGTTTTGAGATTTCGTCACTGCCAACAGGCAGGTGTGGCATGGGCTAAAGTACTTTATCTAAATATATAAAGAAAACTTTTTCTTTCATTATTTTAACATCTCAGGGAAGTTGTCTGAACCATTTAAGTTGTTCTCTAAGATAACTATTTCTATGTACCATACTTATAAATTTTCAAGTTAATTTTGTGAAAATGAACCTGATCTGCCAATTAAAATCTTGTTTATTCACTACTCTAAGTCCCTTAGGACTTTTGGAAGCAGAACTCTTAGCTATCCAAAATAGAGGTGTCAGCAAGGCAAAGACTTGGTCATAATAGGGACAGAATGAAGGGACAAAGTAGGTGATTAGAGTTAATCCCACTAGGGGATTATAAATCAAAAAACATGGGAAACTTCTGTAAATTAATAATTACTCAAGAAAGCATGTTGGCTTAACCACAAAACCAAGCAGATTTGCTTAGCAACAAACCATGCAACAGAAACATGAAACATGCCCCCAAACAATAAAACAATGGTGGCATGAGCCCCACACCCTGTCCAGTGAGCTCAGTAAGTTAATGACCCCCTGCTCCCTGCCAGATAGGCTCTGTGCACACAAAAAAACAGTCATTTATGGGAAGATGATTCTTCAAAATGAAAGACTCTCGTTGTACTGGTCCCTGAAAATATTTTTCCGAACTGCTGTGACAGTTCTGGCCTGACCATATAGGGAGGGACAAATAAACTTCTCTTTTCTATCTGGGGGAGAAATTGATGATGGAAACGTGATGCTACTGAAGAAAAACAAAGAAGGTCTTCTCACCACTTTTCCTTTGATTATAAAACTGTAACCAAGTAAGTTCTCAGGGTGAGGCATCTGTCACTCCCCTGTTAATAAGCCTCATAAGCATCGTATTTTAATAAATCACTTCTTTTTAAAATATTATTTATTTACTTTAATTGGAGGATAATTACTTTACAGTATTGTGACGGTTTTTGCAATACATCACTATGAATCAGCCATAGATGTACATGTATCCCTTCCCTCTTGAACTCCCCTCCCACTTCCCTTCCCACCCTGTGCCTCCAGGTTGTCACAGAGCACCGGCTTTGTTGCCCTGCGTCATCCATCAGACTAGCACTGGCTATCTGTTTTATATATGGTAATGTATATGTTTCAGTGCTATTCTCTCAAATCATCCCACCCTCTAGCTAGGACATAGAAGCAATGTAGATGTCCATTGGCAGGTGAATGGATATGGAAGTTGTGGTACATATAGACAATGAAATATTACTTAGCTATAAAAATGAACACATTTAAGTCAGTTCTGATTAGGCGAATGAACCTAGAGCCTATTATATAGAATGAAGTAAGTCAGAAAGAGAAGACAACACCATATTTAAATGCATATATATGGAATCTAGAAAGATGGTACTGACGATCCTACATGCAGGGCAGCAAAGGAGACACAGAAGTAATAAATCACATCTTATCCACCACTTTGCTCTTGCTGAATTCTTCTCTGCATTGAGACATAAAGAACTGTGGTGGCAGAGCCCTTCAGAACCCCTCTGAAATGACACTAATCGGTTTCAGTCAGGGGCACGGGCTCTTGAAATTTTTCCAAGGAGGATTTGTACTGGGCATAACACATCTTTGAATTAGGACTGGAAATTCAAAGTTTAAATGAACTTTATTAAGCAATCATGCCAAATCTGTATGAGTTTAAAATATAAGAAGAATCAGGAAGGATTAACCCTTTTTTAATTTTACTTAAATTTTAGTTTAAAATGATGACACTCTGAGTAATTGTTTGACTATAATAAGACTAAATATAATTTGAGTAATCAGACCAAAGATGTTAGAGTAATAGTGGGAGAGGTAGGATTCTAAGACCCTTGAAGGCAAAGAGCGGGGTGGGGGGTCAGTTGTATGTTTTATTTACTTCATGTTTTCAGGTCCCTGGACAATGCCTGGCACACATGCTGTGCTGTGCTGTGCTGTGCTTAGTCGGTCAGTCATGTTCAACACTCTTTGACCCCATGGACTGCAACTCACCAGAAACTCTGTCCATGGAGATTCTCCAGACAAGAATACAGGAATCGGTTACCATGCCTTCCTCCAGGGAATCTTCCCAACCCAAGGATCGATCCCAGGTCTTCCACTTGAAGGTGGATTCTTTACCGACTGAGCCACCAGGGAAGCCCTAGAATACTGGAATGGATAGCCTATCTCTTCTCCAGGGGATCTCCCTGACCCAGGAATTGAACTGGGGTCTCCTGCATTGCAGGTGGATTCTTTACCAGCTGAGCTACCAGGGAAGCCCCTGGCACACATGAAGTATTCAGTAAATGATTATTGAAATAACCTGGGTTTTAACCTCCACTCATCAGAATAAAAGGCATCAATAATAGTCCCAGGTCAGGAAATCCCCTTGCTTCCCAAAATATGCAAATTCAGTTCACGCCCTTTCCCACAAAACCCTCAAAGACTTCTGTCTCTTCTCTAACCTCATGTAACCCTGACTGTCACTTCATAAGTGAGTCCTTGGGATGTTAGTTCAGTACTCTGCACAAATTCTTAATCTCAAATCTTTTATCAATTTATCAACTTCCAGAGGGCAAAGAGCATTTCTTATCTTTGCATTCAATGGAACAAAAACTGTTAACATCCTGTAGCTATAATCCCTTTACACTTGGATTGTGTAATGATTGATTGTATGATTCAGAACAGTCTAGGAACCTAATGACCATTGACCTTCCTAATCACCCCCGGAGGTGAAGTGGGTGCTTGTCTAGAACTCATGAGTACCTATGTCAAGTAATATGATTAGAATTGTAATCTGTGCTGAAGATTCTCTCTCTCTTATTTGTGGTTTCTCTCTGAATCAGGGGAGAAGGCCATTCCACTCCTGAATTCCATCCCTTAATTCCATTTTTGTCATTGTTCAATCACTAAGTCATGTCTGATTCTTTATGACTCCATGGACTGCAGCCCATCAGGGTCCCCTGACCTCCACTATTTCCCAGAGTTTGCTCAAACTCATGTCCATTGAGTTTGTAATGCTGTCTAACCATGTCATCCTCTGCTGTCCCCTTCTCCTTTTGCCTTCAATCTTTCCCACCATCCAGGGCTTTTCCAATGAGTTGGCTCTTCACATCAGGTGGACAAATATTGGAGCTGCAGCTTCAGCATCAGTCCTTCCAATGCATAGTCAGTGTTGATCTTCTTCAGGATTAACTGGTTTGATCTCCTTGCTGTTCAAGGGACTCTCAGGAGTCTTCCCCAGCATCACGGTTCAAAGGTATCAATTCTTTGATGCTCTGCCTTCACAGTCCAGCTCTCACAGCCAGCTGTAGTCACGTGTAAATCACAGTCAGGAATTATAAGGAGAAATTTGCCCCAAAGTAACCTTCTCTAGCCTTCCCCAACTTGGAAATTTAATGTTTTAACTCTATTTTTCATGCTCAGACTACAATAAGTAACTTGATTGGTTTTCAGGAGACAGCCATTATAAGAGTTAAAGTAATATAACAATATATTTCCTTTTGGGCTTCTCTGGTGGTTCAAATGGGTAAGGAATCTGCCTGAAATGCAGGAGACCTGCATTTAATCCCTGGCTCAGGAAAATCCCCAGGAGAAGAGAATGGCTACTCACTCCAGTATTCTTGTCTGGGAAATTCCATGGACAGAGGAGCCTGGTGGGCTACAGTCCATGGGGTTGCAAAGAGTCAGACACAACTGAGTGACTAACACTTTCACTTTCCATAAACATATCACATCTTCTTAAGCCAATCATCTGCTGACTGGCACATGGGTAGTTCCCATGTCTTGGGTATTGTAAATATTGCTGCCATGAACAGTGGTGTACATTTATCTTCTCAGATTAGAGTCTTCTTTCCAGGTATATATCCAAGAATAGAATTACTGGATCATATGGTAGTTCTATCTTTAGCCTTTTAAGAACCTGCCATACTGTTTTCCATAGGGGCTACACCAATTTTAGCTATACACACTTTTATCACAAGTGTGGGTTGCTTCCACCACTGCAGTCAATGATGCTGAACAATTCCAACACCACAAAGATCTCTCATGTGTCTTTTTATAAGTGTATCTGCCTACTCCTCCCTTTCTACCACTCCATCTATGTGATTTTTAGCATTTTATGATCATTATATAAACAGACTCATTATGTAAATGAAGTCATACAGTAAACAACAGCTTTTTGTGACTGGTTTTCTTCATTCAGCATAATTCCTTGTCGATTCATCCAGGTTGTTATGTTTGTAAAGAGTTCCTTCTTTTTATCACTGCTGTTGCTGCTAAGTCGCTTCAGTCATGTCCGACTCTGTGTGACCCCATGGACTGTGGCCCACTAGGCTCCTCTGTCCATGGGATTTTCCAGGCAAGAGTGCTGGAGTGGGGTGCCCTCCAACCAGTCCATTCTGAAGGAGATCAGCCCTGGGATTTCTTTGGAAGGAATGATGCTAAAGCTGAAACTCCAGTACTTTGGTCACCTCATGCGAAGAGTTGACTCATTGGAAAAGACTCTGATGCTGGGAGGGATTGGGGGCAGGAGGAGAAGGGGACGACAGAGGATGAGATGGCTGGATGGCATCACTGACTCGATGGACGTGAGTCTCAGTGAACTCTGGGAGTTGGTGATGGACAGGGAGGCCTGGCGTGCTGCGATTCATGGGGTAGCAAAAAGTCAGGCACGACTAAGCAACTAAATTGAACTGAATATTCCATAGCATGGATGTACTTCAGTTTATTTAACCTTTTCCCATGTGAAAGAACATCTGGGCTGTTTTTAGATTTTACATATCAAGGTGCTGCTATGAACATTCAAGTACATGTTTTTGTGTGAATATAGTTTTTTATTTCTCTAAGATCAATTCTCTAGAGTACAAGAACTGTATCCCACATGAATCAGAGCTACTGAGCCCAAAGGTCACAACAAAAGATCTCACGTGACTTAATAAAGATACTAAGTACTGCAACTAAGAACTGAAACAGTGTCCATTAGACAGATCAAAACTATAATCTATTTTTAAAATTAATTAAAAGACATCAAGGCTAGGCTAGGCATTGTGACCAGTCAATGAGACATGAGTAAATGACATGCAAGAGGAGGGTTAATAAGTGCTTGCCTATTGAGATTTATCCTCTTGAAATGCTAGCTCCTTGTTAGAATTCAGCTGCCATTCTGTGAGCAACTTTACTCAACGTGTGGAGAAGCTGTGCAGGAAGAAAACTAAGATGCTGGCTGACAGCTCCAGCTGAGCTGTGAGGTGATCAACTTTCCATCCATGTGAGTTATCTTCCAGCCCTGGTGGAGATGCCTCATCTGAGATTGTGTGGACCAGACATTCATAGTCCACACCAAGCCAAACTGCAGAATTGTGAGAAAATAAGAAGTTATTGTTGCTTTAAGCCATTATATTTGGGGAGAGCTTATAATGTAGCAGTTGATGAAACAAGTCTAGAAACACTGATATCTTGGTAACAGTAAGCATCCCTGGCATTCATATTGTTACCTTGAAATTTCATTTCACACTAAAAGAAGCCAAGGGTTTTTTGCTTTGTTTTTTTTTTTTTTTTTTTTAAGAAATGGCTAATTCCACTTCTGGGGCATGAAACAGAACATCTGGATATACCAGAGAGCAAGGAAGAGCCAAAGGGACAGGTCAAAAAGACAGAGTCCAACTTGAAGAAGGTTCCACTGGCCAAAGATGAAATACTTAGAGTGTTAATAAAAAATATGCCTTGAAGCATACAAAATACATTTAAATTCAAGTGATATATTTCGAAATATAATCAATCACATTCTGAGAATAACAGGAAATGAATTTGTTATCTTGAAAACTGTGACAAAGGGAAAGAAAGAATTCAGCATAATTCCTGCCTTTCATATATGAACTGTATTATTGAATCATCAAATAATATATGAGGGAAGCATTTCATGAGAATAAAATGATAAAAAGTATCACCATTTTACAACCCTATTTATTTAGGTGATGATCATCAGAGAAAGAGAAAGAAAGAGAGAGCAGAATATTACTCACATAGAAAAGAGAATGAGCTAATGCCTTTTGCAGCAACACAGACCTAGAGATTGTAATACTAAGTGAAGTAAGTCAGAGAAAGACAAGTATCTTATGATATCACTCATATGTGGAGTCTAAAATATGATACAGATGAACTTTTTACAGAACAGAAACAAACTCACAGACATAGCATAACTGTGGTTGCCAAAGAGAAAATATGGTGGCAGGGGAGGGATAAATCAGGAGTTTGGGGTGAATAAACACACATACTGCTATATATAAGATAACCGACCAGGACCTACTGAATAACACAGGGAACTCTACTCAATATTCTGTGATAACTTATATGAGAAAAGAATATAAAAAGGAATGAACATATGCATATGTATAACTGAATCACTTTGCTTAGAAAACCAAGACGCTGGCTGACAGCTCCAGCTGAGCTGCTAGGTGACAGCATCAACTTTCCATCCATGTGAGTTGTTCTGTTTCATGCCCCAGAAATGGAATCAGCCATTTCTAAAAAAAAAAAAAAAAAAAGTAAAAAATCCTTGGCTTCTTTTAGTGTGAAGTGAAATTTCAAGGTGACAATATGAACACCAGGGATGCTTACTGTTACCAAGATGTCAGTGTTTCTAGACTTGTTTCATCGACTGCTACATTACAAGCTCTCCCCAAATATAATGGCTTATATGAAACTAACACATTGTAAATCAGTTACACTCCATTAAAATTAAAATTAAAAACAATAAAATTAAGAAAATGGTTACTTTTTGAGAAAAGAAAAGAGTTTTGATTGGGACAAAGCACTTGGCCAGAGCTCTGGGGCAGAGTTCTACTTATTGATGATTGAAAAAATAAAAACATGAATTACTAATATGTGGAATACTATAGATTATTCTCAAAAATATGACATAAAGTGAAAGATACCAGAATCTACACATAGGGTATATAACATATGCTTCCAATTATATGAAGAGCAGCAAACCCAAATAAAATAAATTTATGTGTGTGCACGGAGAAGGAAATAGCAATCCACTCCAGTACTCTTGCCTGGAAAATCCCATGGACAGAGGAGTCTGGTAGGCTGCAGTCCACGGGGTCGCGAAGAGTCAGACACGACTGAGTGACTTCACTTTCACTTTTCACTTTCATGCATTGGAGAAAGAAATGGCAACCCACTCCCGTATTCTTGCCTGGAGAATCCCAGGGAAGGGGAGCCTGGTAGGCTGCTGTCCATAGGGTCTCGCAGAGTCGGACACGACTGAAGCGACTTAGCAACAGCAGCAGCAGCATCATTAGTCATTTGGAGGTAATGTATATATCCTTTATATTGATTATGAAGATGGTTTCCTAGAGATATAAGCAATCATTAGCAGGAAATGTATGGAATTAAATGCTATATTAGAAGACAAGTTATAAATAAATGATCTTACTTTACTTTCTGCCTTAAGTATTTAGAGGAAGAAGAATAACCTCCAAACATATGTGTGTTTATATATCTATATCTATCTGGGTCCCAGGACTGGCTACCCCAAACTTGCATCAATGGCATATTAATTATTTTCCATTAAAGTTGCTTAGAGGCTTCCTTGGTGACTCAGACATTAAAGAATCTATCTACAATCTGGGAGACCTGGGTTTGATCCCTGAGTTGGGATGATCCCCCGGAGAAGGGAATGGTTACCCACTCCAGTATTCTTGCCTGGGAAATCCCATGGACAGAGGATCTTGGCAGGTTACAGTCCATGGGATCGAAAAGAATCAGACACGACTGAGTGACAAACACTTTCACTTTCAAAGTTACTTAAGAAAGAGACTATGTAAGAGGGACATTGGACCTTCTCTCTGTCTCCTTGAAAGCAAGAAAGGGGCCCTCCCTGCATCTGGAGGTAGAAGGTCCTCCTTATCACCAGAGACAGGAAATTCAAGGCTGAGAAGCTTATTTAATTTTTTTTTTTTTTTGAGGTGGGTGTGGGAAGACTGTGCTTTGTGGCATGTGGGATTTAAGCTTGCAGATCAAGGATTAAACCAGTGCCTTCTGCAGTTCAAGTGCAGAATCTTAACCACTGGATTGCCAGGGAAGTCCAATAAACCAATTTAAACAAACCTTGTTACTTCTTTAATTTATCGAAGCCCAAACTCTGTTTAAATTCTTCACTAATTAAGTACCCAAAGCCCAAGTGTCTTTGTCAATTTCTCACAAATTTATTGTTTGTCTAAAAAGTATAAAAGCAGTCTGCTTTGACTGCTTCTTCCATTGTATTTCTATATTTGTGCACATGACTCACATTTCTTTTTCTCCTATTAATGTGTCATGTCAATGTTATTATTAATACAGCCACAAGGACTCAAGAGGGATAGAGGGGGAATTTTCCACTTCCCCTGACAATATCTATCTATGTTTGTACTTTAAAAACTGTATACTTTAAACATGTGAAGCTCATTGCTTGCCAAATACAGCCAGATAGTGTGGAAATGGAGATAGCTGTGAAATACTGTATCCTTAACCCACTTATTAGTCACAAAAAATCCTCTGAAGCCTTGTGTTTTCTTTTGCAATGATTTTACTTAATAAGAAGTGCTTTTTAAAATTTTTTAACCTGAAGAGATCTCAGCTTGTAGTCTCAGCTTGATTCTATGAGTGAAACTGAAGCGACCACATTTATATTTTAATCAGTTAAGCAACTGGTACTTTTTGAACATCTATCATCCATTATGAGAAGAATTCCCAAGAAGTGTTAGACTTCTCTTAACTTTAGTGTCTGAGCAAACAAGATGTATAAGCTAGTGTTTCAAAACAATGCAAAGCAGTTACGTCCAGTGTAGAATGAGTGCGGAACAATAGCATCCATTGAGCTAAGGGAAAGCAAGAATTTCGCCTCAGTCTGAGCCTGAAGGAGGAGATGTGCATTAAACAAGGATTTATATGCTGGGGAGGATTGGCTGAAGAAGCAAGAAGAGAAAAAGCACTTGCACTAAGGGGAGGTTTGCAATCTGGAATAGAGCAGCTGGCCAAACAGGATTTCATGGGAATAACATATAGGCTGTCCGAGCTACTAGATGAGTTATCTTTACAGTATTGTAAAGTATCTTTACAGTATTGTGCATTATTTACATGCAGGAGCACACACACACACAGAGATGGAAAGAGAGGCTGAGGCACAGAGAGAGAGAGTGAGTGGAGGAAATGCCATCTTTTTGAGATATTTAATTTTTGGTCATTTCCTCATTGAACACATATTCTTTTTTTTTATTTTATTTTTAAACTTTACATAATTGTATTAGTTTTGCCAAATATCAAAATGAATCTGCCACAGGTATACATGTGCTCCCCATCCTGAACCCTCCTCCCTCCTCCCTCCCCATACCATCCCTCTGGGTTGTCCCAGTGCACTAGCCCCAAGCATCCAGTATCATGCATCGAACCTGGACTGGGATCTCGTTTCATACATGATATTTTACATGTTTCAATGCCATTCTCCCAAATCTTCCCACCCTCTCCCTCTCCCATAGAGTCCATAAGACTGTTCTATACATCAGTGTCTCTTTTGCTGTCTCATACACAGGTTTATTGTCACCATCTTTCTAAATTCCATATATATGCATTAGTATACTGTATTGGTGTTTTTCCTTCTGGCTTACTTCACTCTGTATAATAGGCTCCAGTTTCATCCACCTCATTAGAACTGTTTCAAAAGTATTCTTTTTAATGGCTGAGTAATACTCCATTGTGTATATGTACCACAGCTTTCTTATCCATTCATCTGCTGATGGACATCTAGGTTGCTTCCATGTCTTGGCTATTATAAACAGTGCTGCGATGAACATTGGGGTACACGTGTCTCTTTCCCTTCTGGTTTCCTCAGTGTGTATGCCCAGCAGTGGGATTGCTGGATCATAAGGCAGTTCTATTTCCAGTTTTTTAAGGAATCTCCACACTGTTCTCCATAGTGGCTGTACTAGTTTGCATTCCCACCAACAGTGTAAGAGGGTTCCCTTTTCTCCACACCCTCTCCAGCATTTATTATTTGTAGACTTTTGGATCACAGCCATTCTGACTGGTGTGAAATGGTACCTCATAGTGGTTTTGATTTGCATTTCTCTGATAATGAGTGATGTTGAGCATCTTTTCATGCGAACACATATTCTTTGTCCCGAAAAACTAAAAGGAAGTCATTGCATTCATTTGTTCACCCACAAACTTCTTCCAGTACCTTCTGAAAATCCAGTAACATCAGAACAAACACATAGGTCAATTTTGCCCTAATTCAGTGCTGTCACACCTTCAAAAAGAAACAGATATCACATTTACCAATGTATGTTCCTTCTTTGGAACATACAAGATTAGAATTTGATTGTAATTTTAAAAGGAAAGCAAAGTACGTGTTTTTAATTTCTTTCATGTCACTTTCCACTCCTGGCAACTTGCATAAGCCTTTGCCAGGCTGACTGCACTGCTTTCCAAAAGTGAAGACAGTGAACAGACTCAGGGCTATCAAATTCAGAAAAAAATCAAGCTCAGAATTAAGTGTTCAGGGGCCACTTTGCCCACAAGAAAAGTCAGACATAGACTGAGTAAATACACTTTGAGTAATAGTATATTTAGTTCGGCACTTCCCTTGTGGCTCAGTGGTAAAGAATCCACCTGTGATGCAGGAGCTGCAAGAGATGACATGGGTTCCATCCCGAGTCAGGAAGATTCCCTGGAGGAGGCCATGGCAGTCCACTCTAATATTCTTACCTAGGAAATCCCATGGATAGGGGAACCTGGTGGGCTACAGTCCATGGAGTCCCAAAAGAGTTGGACATGACTTAGCAACTAAACAAACAAAACACACTTAGTTTTAGGGATCTAGAGACTAATAAGTGTTATTAATTGAACTGTGCATTAGGTGTAGATTTCTGAGAAGAGAAAAGAAAATTCCAAGTTGATTTCTTACACTTTTCTCCACTTACCTCCTCAACCTTCTTCTGTCTCTATGAGTTTTCAAGACTGTAGCTTTGGGGAAAGAATTCTTACTGCTGAACATTTTATAAGTATTTAGTGACTTCTGTTGATTTTTGGATAAAGTCTAAGTGGTACACAGTTCTTCCACGGCTTTGACCTGACTCCTCTTGTGTCTTGCATGCTGCTGGAAACATTAGTTTTCTCTTTGTTCATTCTCCAAATGAACTCCTATATCAGCCCTTTGCACATACTTTCTCCACTACTTGAAATACTCTCTGGAGGCTGAGGCAGCTTGTCTGACAAGTCTATTAAATGAAAAGAGAAAGAAGAAGCTATAATGGGGAGATGTCCAGAGCTAAGAGATTTTTCGTTTCTAGGGGACAATTGACTGTACCAGATTCAAAGAAGTATCAGAACCACACAAAGTCAGCTTTAGGAATGGAAATGCCCCTTGGCCTTCCCTTGCTTTTTTGTACTTTGCCACATGATTTCTTTCCATCAGGAAGACTTTCTTCAAAGGTCATTGTAAACAGGCTTCTCTTGGATAAACCATAAAAATAAAAGCACATTGCTGTTATCTGCTAGAAATTTAATTTTCTAATGATGGTCCTGATCTCTCTAGGGACATGGTCTAGGGATTGATTGTCACACATTTCTCTTCCATTTTTCTGCTCTCAAGAGCTGACATTTCCTACCAGCCTCTGACCCCTCTGTTCCTTTCTTGTGGAGTCAGGGACAGTCGTTCCCCCAGTTTTCAAGAGCAATAATAATCTATGCAGATTCAGCCACTGTTGCTGAAATTTTGGCCCCCTGTCCCCTGGAGCCAAATAAAAAAAATACAGAGACAGAATTTGGAGAAAATAGAAATATGGTTTTGTCTTTGCCTGGAAAAAGGGAGTACACAGAAGGCTATTACCTCAAGAACTGGGCTCCCTGCCCTGGGGAATAGGGAGAGGTTTCATATTTTCATGAAGGTCTTGTGTAATTTTTTTTTTCCTGCAAGTTTACAGCCAAAAGCAGGTGTCAGATGGCTCAGCAAGCTGGTCTGGTGTACCTTTTGAGATGTAGGATCCTACAAGGGTGGGTAGAGGGAGAAGAATGCCAGGTGCAGAGTCTAATTTATACTGTGGTTGTGGTGGTTTAGTCACTAAGTCATGTTCGACTCTTGCGACCCCACGTACTGTAGCCTGCCAGGCTCCTCTGTCCATGGGGTTCTCCAAGCAAGCATATTGGAGTGAGTTGCCATTTCCTTCTCTAGGATATAATTTAAACAGAGTCAGAGAGTAATTAGCTTTGTGAAGGATAAGTACAGCTATAAATGTTATTAGTAGTAATAGCTAAAGAATAACCAAGATTAACTCTTGCAAGACTGCTTGGCTAATATGTGCCAAAGGCTCTTCACTTATTTGTTTTTGCTGCAACCCCATCCTCATGAACATCATGCACTTTTGGTTCTCTCTTAGTCTCTTAGAGGTATGCATTTGAGTATATACTGCAAGGATGTTATTCAGGCAGTAAATCACTGCAGGTGGTGATTGCAGCCATGAAATTAAAAGACGCTTACTCCTGGGAAGGAAAGTTATGACCAACCTAGACAGGATATTAAAAAGCAGAGACATTACTTTGCCAACAAAGGTCTGTCTAGTCAAGGCTATGGTTTTTCTAATAGTCATGTATGGATGTGAGAGTTGGACTAAAAGAAAGCTGAGTACCGAAGAATTGATGCTTTTGAACTGTGGTGTTGGAGAAAACTCTTGAGAGTCCCTTAGACTAAGGAGATCCAACCAGTCCATCCTAAGGGAAATCAGTCTTGGGTATTCATTGGAAGGACTGATGTTGAAACTGAAACTCCAATATTTTGGCCACTTGATGTGAAAAGCTGAATCATTTGAAAAGACCCTGAAGCTGGAAAAGATTGAAGGCAGGAGGAAAAAGGGATGACAGAGGATGAGATGGTTAGATGGCATCACTGACTTAATTCACATGAGTTTGGGTAAACTCTGGGCGTTGGTGATGGACAAGGATGCCTGGCTTGCTGTAGTTCATGGGGTCACAAAGAGTCAGATACGACTGAGCAACTGAACTGAACTGAACTGAAGTCATGTCCAACCCTTTGTAACTCCATGGACGGGAGCACACCAGACTTCCCTGTCCTTTGCTATCTCCCAGAGTTTGCTCAAACTCATGTCCATTGAGTCGGTGATGCTATCCAACCATCTCGTCCTCTGTCACCCTCTTCTCCTCCTGCCTGCTGTCTTTCCCAGCATCAGGTTCTTTTCCAGTGAGTCAGCTCTTCGCATTAGGTGGCCAAAATATCAGAGCCTCAGCATCAGTCCTTCTAATGATTATTCAGGGTTGATTTCCTTCAGGATTGACTGATTTGATCTCCTTGCTATCCAAGGGACTCTCAAGAATCTTCTCCAGTACCACAATTCTAAAGCATCAGTTCTTCAATGCTCAGCTTTCTTATGCTGCAACAAGTCCATTTTAATGGTTTGAATGTGTGAGATACAGCAATGATTTTTTAACTGAATGGTCTGTATATGATTACATTTAAGATAGTCATCCTGAAGGAATGGGTTTCCAACGTCCTAAAAATTTTTATTATTACATTACAAGGTACTTGGGTACATGCTATTATGGAAAACTGTACCTTGATAAAAAAAGAACAGCTGATACATTCATTACCTAGTATCCTGCTTAACCTTCTGCTACAAAGAATGATCATTGGTTTTATCCAGAATATTGTGCTTTGATGGAAGCAAGGTGAGCTAATGAGAATTCAACTGGATAACTGTGTTGTTTTCTTTTATACTTTGTATTTACTTTATGAAGAGATAGTGTAGCAAAATAGTTCAACAAATGAAACAGCATTGAAAAGCTATATTTGGGAACATGCTTAGTGGTCCAGAGGCTGAGACTCCATACTCCCAGTGCAGGGGCATGGGTTTAATCCATAGGCAGAGAACTAGATCCTACATGCTACAACTGAAGAGTTTGTATGCCACAGTGAAAAGATCTCACATGCTGCAACAAAGACCTGGTGCAGCCAAATAGATAAATGCATACATATGTTTTTAAAGAAAAGATATTTAGAGGAATATATTCTACATTATTCTATAGAATACAGTTCTATAACCCTTCTCACCATGGGTAACATTTGCTAATTTATTTTGTGTTCTTCTGGAGTTTTTTATGCTTAAATTTTGTCTGTATAGCATCCTATTTGATTTTCTCAGAAAAAGAAATCTGCAGCTTATACTAAATAATGGCGTCCCTGGTGGCTCAAACAGTAAAGAATCTGCCTGCAATGCAGGAGACCTGGATCAATCCCTGGGTCAGGAAATGTCTACCCACTCCAATATTCTTGCCTGGGAAATCCCATGGACAGAGAAGCTTGGTGGTTACAGTCCATGGGGTCGCAAAGAGTCGGACATGACTAAGCAACTGACAGACAGACATGCTTAATATACTAAATTTTTAAATCAAAACCAAATGATTAAGTTAAAATAATGAATGATTATCTTTTACAAGAGAAGTGCAATAATAAGTGTTATATAATATGATGTATTCATTTCCTTCTTTTATTCTTAGTGGAATTGGTGTTCAGTGTTTAGCTACAAAATGGATATTCACAGCCATGAAAAAGGGAAATACGCTGCTTTTTTTGTTGACATATATTTTGTCTCTTGAAGGCCTAATAAAGCCAGTCAAAGGTAGTGACAATGTTATATGTTCTAAAGACCTTCAATAAAGATGAAATAACTGACTAATAAGAGCCAGATCTGTTTGAATAAACATGAGTAACCATATATATATTTGACTTCAGTTGAAAATTTGATGCAGATGTTTTCATGTGCATTTGTGGGTATAACAAGAAAAAGAGTTTCAATAATGTTCTTTTAAAGTTTTTTTGTTGGGAATGAACTATGTGTGTGTATGTCAAAATGTCTGTCCAGAAACTTAAATAAAATCTATAGTCAAAATAAAATCTGTATATTTTCTCTCTACCTGCATGTCATCTAGTTTTCCAAGGCTCTATTAATTACTTCCATCCTTTCCTGAAATCAATCTCTTTCACTCCACTAATGCATAAGACTAAAAACATATCCAATTTTTTTTCTTAAAATAGAGCAAAAATATTACCTCTACTGCTCTGCCCCTTGGATTGCCAGCTTCTTTCCCTCTTGAGTTCCCGGCAAACTTCTCAAAAGGTCATTGACCCCATTTGTGAAAATCCTTCGTGTTCTTTGCCCTTAACAATCTGGTTTTTGTTCCTTGTCACTCCATGGAATTTATACACTAAGCAGTCATCTGTAGATTTCCTACTGCCAGATCCAGAAGCTTTTTTTGACGTTAACTGGCTTTCTTTACTTGTGGAACACTCTGTGTATCAGACGATAACTTCTACTTAAGTCTTCTTGGAGCCTCTTTTCATGGAATCTTCTCCACCTCCTCTATTATAAACTTAGTTACCCACAAAGATTTCATTTTTGCTTCATATTTCTTTCTCACTGTTATTTCTTCTTTAGTTATCTTATTTATTTATTTCTAATATTTTATTTTTATTTATTTCTTTGACTGCACTGGGTCTAGTTGCCACATGCAAACTCTTAGTTGCTGCATGTGGGATCTAGTTCCCTGACCAGGGATTGAACC
The DNA here is from genome assembly GCF_002263795.3 of Bos taurus. NCBI lineage: Eukaryota > Metazoa > Chordata > Mammalia > Artiodactyla > Bovidae > Bos > Bos taurus. Next base: position 67,056,805 of record NC_037335.1, on the reverse strand, counting down.
TGGGCCCCCTGCATTGAGAGCTCGGAGTATTAGCCACTGAACCACTGGGGAAGGCCCATCAGTTATTTAATTGGCTCATGTTTGTATGAGTTCAGCTCCAAAATCCACATCTCTAGCCACTACTCCTCTCCTATGCTCCTAACGTCCATCTCCATGTGAATGTTCCTTCACACCTTCATGGTCAATTACTTGAAACTAAGCTCTCTGTCTTGCACAAAACTGAATTTGCTCCAGTGTTTTTTAGTTATATTACATATAGTTATCCTGTCATTCAGGCTTGAAATCCATTTATGGGTGTTTCCTTTCCATTACTAAGCTTATCATACATCCTCTATCTGAATTACTGTTTGTTTGTTTTTTCCCCCGAAACACTTCTCTTTCCTTTTCTAATTATATCAAGATTGACTGTTCTCTCAGTCTCAACCCTGCCCTGATTTTGAACTATTTCTATACATTCCTTCCAGAAAAATCATCCTAAATACAGCTTCTTGAGTCTATTTTTTAAATATATATTTTCCTAATGTCTACTATGCCAAAGCCTTTGGCTGTGTGGATCATAATAAACTGTGGAAAATTCTGAAAGAGATGGGAATACCAGACCACATGATCTGCCTCTTGAGAAATCTGTATGCAGGTCGGGAAACAACAGTTAGAACTGGACATGGAACAACAGACTGGTTCCAAATTGGAAAAGGAGTATGTCAAGGTTGTATATTGTCACCCTGCTTATTTAACTTATATGCAGAGCACATCATGAGAAACACTGGGCTGGAGGAAGTACAAGCTGGAATCAAGATTGCCGGGAGAAATATCAATAACCTCAGATATGCGGATGACACCACCCTTATGGCAGAAAGTGAAGAACTAAAGAGCCTCTTGATGAAAGTGACAGAAGAAAGTGAAAAAGTTGGCTTAAAGCTCAACATTCAGAAAACTAAGATCATGGCATCTGGTCCCATCACTTCATGGCAAATAGATGGGGAAACAGTGGAAATGGTGGCTGACTTTATTTTTCTGGGTTCCTAAATCACTGAAGATGGTGATTGCAGCCATGAAATTAAAAGACGCCTACTCTTGGGAAGGAAAGTTATGGCCAACCTAGACAGCATATTCGGAGAAGGCAATGGCACCCCACTCCAGTACTCTTGCCTGGAGGATCCCATGGACGGAGGAGCCTGGAGGGCTGCAGTCCATGGGGTCGCTGAGGGTCGGATACCACTGAGTGACTTCACTTTGACTTTTCACTTTCATACATTGGAGAAGGAAATGGCAACCCACTCCAGTGTTCTTGCCTGGCGAATCCCAGGGACGGGGGCACCTAGTGGGCTGCCATCTACGGGGTTGCACAGAGTTGGACACAACTGAAGTGACTTAGCAGCAGCAGACAGCATATTAAAAAGCAGAGACATTACTTTGTCAAGAAAGGTCCATCTAGTCAAGGCTATAGTTTTTCCAGTAGTCATGTATGGATGTGAGAATTGGACTATAAAGAAAGCTGAGTGCTGAAAAATTGATGGTTTTGAACTGTGATGTTGGAGAAGACTCTTAAGAGTCTCTTGGACTGCAAGGAGATCCAACTAGTCCATCCTAAAGGAGATCAATCCTGGGTGTTCATTGGAAGAACTGATGTTGAAGCTGAACCTCCAATACTTTGGCCACCTGATGGGAAGAGCTGATTCATTTGAAAAGACCCTGATGCTGGGAAAGATTGAGGGCAGGAGGAGAAGGGGATGACAGAGGTTGAGATGGCTGGATGGCATCACTGACTCAATGGACATGAGTTTGAGTAAACTGCGGGAGTTGGTGATGGACAGGAAGGCCTGGTGTCCTGCAGTTCATGGGGTTGCAAAGAGTCGGACATGACTGAGTGACTGAATTGAACTGAATGTCTACTAAAAAAGTCTCAACTTCTTATAAGAATCTCTTACTTTAATTCATTTGTTTATTCATAAATTGAGCAAACATCCACTGAGATTCTTTTATTTAATGGGCTTCCCTGGTGGCACTAGTTGTAAAGAATCTGCCTGCCAACGCAGAAGACAAAGAGATGTAAGTTCGATCCCTGGGATGGGATGACCCCCTAGAGTTAGAAATAGCAATCCACTCCAATATTCTTGCCTGGGAAATCCCATGGACAGAGAAGCCAGGTGGGCTATTGTCCCTGAGGTTGCAAAGAGTTGGACATGACTAAGCACACACACCTTCCTTTAGATTTATTATTCAGTAGACATATCAAGAATCTGATCAATTCTTCAGATTGATGCCAAAGAATTGATGGTTTTGAACTGTGGTGTTGGAGAAGTCTCTTGAGAGTCCCTTGGACCGCAAGAAGATCCAACCAGTCCATTCTAAAAGAGATCAGTCCTGGGTGTTCATTGGAAGGACTGATCCTGAAGCTGAAACTCCAATGCTTTGGCCACCTGATGCAAAGAACTGACCCATTTGAAAAGACCCTGATGCTGAAAAGATTGAAAGCAGGAGGAGAAAGGGATGACAGAGGATGAGATGGTTGGATGGCATCACCAACTCAATGGATGTGAGTCTGAGTAAACTCCAGGAGTTGGTGATGGACAGGGAGGCCTGGGATGCTGCAGTCCATGGGGTTGCAAAGAGTTGGACACAACTGAGCGACTGAAATGAACTGAGACATGTGATACATTGGATGTACATAGGTTTAGTTCCTGCCTTGAAGTAGCTCATGGTCTAGTAGTAAAGGCAGCCAAAGAAGTATTTGAAGAAATTAACATTCCCCATGATGGATAAATACTATGTGAAATTTAGATATTCAAGGAAAGGGAGTGAATTTCCAGATAGAGGCAACAGCATGGCCTTTGAAGGCTTGCTGGGATTTGACTTTAGCCCACTTTTTTCAGTTAAATCTCTCACTGAGCCCTTTAGAAACTCCACATACGTTATAGCCAAACCAGACAACTCCAGGTACTTTCCTACTTTGGGGAGTTTGCTCCACCCATTCTATATGCCTTTTGTTGTTACTGTTGTTGTTTTGTTTGTTCTTGCTGCACCAAATGGCATGCAGAATGTGAAATCTTAGCTCTGCAAGTTGATTGAACCCAGGCTGTCTGTATTAGGAGCAAGGAGTGTTAACTACTAGACCACCAAGGAAGACCCTCTAAATGCCTTTTTGTTATCTCTCTGTCCATCCTTTAAGACTCAGCTCAACTACCTTCAGAGAAGGCAATGGCAACCCACTCCAGAACTCTTGCCTGAGAAATCCCATGGACGGAGGAGTCTGATAGGCTGCGGTCCTTGGGGTCGCTAAGAGTCGGACACGACTGAGCATCTTCACTTTCATTTGCCACTTTCATGCATTGGAGAAGGAAATGGCAACCCACTCCAGTGTACTTGCCTGGAGAATCCCAGGGACGGGGGAGCCTGGTGGGCTAGGGGGTCTATGGCTATACGGGTCTATGGGGTCGCACAGAGTCTGAGACGATTGAAGCGACTTAGCAGCAGTAGCAGCAACTACCTTCAGCTATGAAAACTTTCTCATTTCCTGAGGGGGAATAAATCTTTCCATTCTCTGTGCTTTTGGAATATTTGGTTTATGTATTTCTTATAGCATACCTGCCTCATATTCTATTAATGTCCCATCATGTTCCTTTTTTCATTTTTTTGTATGTGTGCACTCCTTGAAGACAGTGACAATGTCTTCTGTCTTCTTCACTTGTAGATATTTGATAAATTTAGGTTGTTTTTTTTTAAGACACTAGAATCCCCAAGATCTTTTAAGACAAAAGAAAAGATTGATTCTAATAAGGGTGATGAGGTTGGCTGACTGACTCAAGACTGAGTAAGCAGTTCCCAAACTATTGGACTTCACAGCTAAAACACAGAAATTTCCAGGCAAACCCAGATGGCTGTTCACCCTACTTCTTGATTCAAACAGTGAATGAATGGTAGAGCTGTAAAAATGTTTGGAAAGCAGTTTTAATCATAATCATTGTTAGAATAGATAAATAGCAGAATAACTCAAATTGATCTGAAAAAGTCTGGTTGACAATCAGAGGCATCCCATAGCACCAAGGTGGCAGGGAATGTAACTGGCTCTGATGAGGATTGCTTTACTATGCATTTTGCTCTTTTTGCTGGTCCTAGAGTTACGGAATACAGAGGACTGGAGATTTCCTCCACTCTTCCTTCCTTCTTTCTCCCCCTTTCTCTTCCAAACTGAGGCATAATTTACATAAAGTACACAAATCTTAGAGGCATTTCATGGTATATTTCCTTTTTGGAAAGGCTTTATAGTAGTTCCTTCTTCAAAAAGGACAGAGAATATTGCCAGTAACCTGTGGCGACTTATTCATCAATATCAGCACTTGATCTGGAAGTCATCTTTTTTTTTTTTTGTCAGCACTAACAATGCATGATTTGATCTCAGCAAGATCATAAAATGGCACAGCACCCACACAAACCTGTTTCACACTGACTCATTTTCATTCCACTTACCATTTTTATTCCACTTACCATTTTTATTACTTGTCTAATAAGTTGTTTTTATATTTGTATGAATACATAAGCTTTAAGCAAGAACAAAACACTCTAAATATTCTCTTGTTCATCATATTGTCCAAGGAATGCTTTCCTTCTATCTTTAATGTTAAAAAAAAAAAAGGATAAAGTCACTCAGTCACCATGAATGGGGGCTCTTTAGGGCTTTGCCTGATCATCTGTCATACTTTTCCCTTTGATTTTATCCCGTTCTCAAAGGAAACCTAATGTGAGCCTAATCTCCAAAACAGACAGTGTCTATACCCTCACTTAAACCAGACACTGAGAACCAAAACCCTACAATTATCTACATGAATTCAGCTCTCTTCTGTCTTTATTATTAGCATGGCCTTATTCTTTCAGGGCTTTCCTGATGGCTCAGAGGTAAAGAATCTGCCTGTAGTGCAGGAGATACAAGAGATGTGGGTTCAATCCCTGGGTTGGGAAGATCCTCAGGAGGAGGACATGGTAACTCAGTCCTGTATTCTTGCCTAGAGAATCTCATGGGCAGAGGAGCCTGGCAGGCTGAAGTCTAAAGGGTCTCAAATAGTTGAAGGTGACTGAGTAAACACTTAAGCATGCATTCTTCCAGGAATGTCCTGCAAAGGCAGTTTGATCTATCACTATGGAAACTTCCCAAAAGTTTTATTAATTCTTTAGTAAAAAGCATCAACAAACAATATACACTACATATTCCTCATTTTGCTGTTTCCAAGCCTGGATGATTGGATTGTGATTGTAAAGGAAGAAAAGGTTTTTCTTAAATCTGTTAGGGTTCCTGGCCGAGTCTGAAAATTAAGCTGACAAAGACAATTTATTATAACAGAATAAAAATGCACTGTTACTAGATGTAAGTTTACATGACATGGGGAGTATCAAAAGAAAATGAAGACCCACAGAAACAGACCTGAGTAATTTTAGGCTAGGTATGAGAAAGGGTGAGCACTCACATAGAAGTATGGTGGGTCAGAGTGTGAGGTAAGTTTAATAAGCTGAGGAATACTTAGCAAGGCCTTTTTGTTGGGATTCTTCCCAGTGTTCTTTTGTTTTCAGAGATAATGATGCTCCTTTTCTTTGGGTAAAGGAAGGGCACTTGTTACTTGAACATTTTATGACCTGCTGCAAAAGATGAGGACAGGGAAGTTCAGCAGACCTTTCTGCTCTGCCATTTTCTCAAACTCCTTCAACTAAAAATATTCAAGATGTCAAGGTGCCATATTTGGGAGGTAGAGTATCTTGAACCTTATCACAATCCTTACTGAATATTCTTCAAATCTTTGCTTTTAAAGTTCTATCTTAAATCAAACTTCCATTCTCAACAAATTCTGACCTTATCATTCCCTGCTCCAAGACACTGCCAAAACTTTGCTATATGACATTCTTCCTCACTGAAGTAAGCAATATACTCAACTTTGTTTTACCAGCAGATTGTGTTAATACTCTTTGGGGAACCATCTTTTGACATTCCATAGGAGGAGCTTAAATCCATACTGAGCTTACTGTACCTGCCTCCTGAGATTACTCAGATTCCTCTTGCCTCTTCTTTTAAAAAATGTACTACCTGTCTCCTAGTCTTCCCCTTTAAAACTCCCAATCTTTTTGCAGAATGGAAAGCATATTTTTCAGTTAATTGATTAATAAATTTTTTAAAATTGGGGTATAGTTTCTTTACAAAGTTTCTGCCATACAATTAAGTGAATCAGCTATACACATACATATATCCCCCCATCTTGGACCTCTCTCCCACCCTCCCCTCTATTCCATCCATCTAGGTAACCACAGAACACTGAACTGAGCTCCCTCTGCTATTCATAGGGAATGAATACTTTTTTAAACTTCATTAAAAGGGCAACAACTGAAGTATTGGCTTATTAGTTCAACAAACAATTATTCAGCATGTACTAAATGCTGGGTACCATGCATTTGGCTATAAAGATATGATTAAAAAGGAGACTATGGCAATTTTTCTCTGCTACTCATACCACATTGTAAATTTTCCAAGTCTCTGTGCCTCAGCATTACAAGTGGGTTGTGGGTTCAACCCCCAGGTCTAGAGGATCCCTTGAAGCAGGAAAATGGCAATCCACTCCAGTATTCTTGCCTGAAAAATTCCATGGACAAGAGGAGCCTGGCAGGCTATAGTTCATGGGGTCAAAAAGAGATGGACATGACTGACCACACACACACACACACACACACACTTGAGGGTATTAAGGTTATAGTTAGTTCAGTCACTCAATCGTGTCCTACTCTTTGCGACCCCAGGGACTGCAGCACGCTAGGCCTCCCTGTGCATCATCAACTCCTGGAGTTTGCTCAAACTCATATCCATTGAGTTGGTGATGCCGTCCAACCATCTCATCTTCTGTCGTCCCCTTCTCCTCCTGCCTTCAATCTTTCCCAGCATCAGAGTCTTTTCCAATGAATCAGTTCTTTGCATCAGGTGGTTTAGATGAAATTAAAGTTGCTAATCAGCTGACCTTAAAATGAAATAATCTTGGACTATATGGATGGGCCCCATATAATCACAAGGATTCTTAAATGGGGAGGAGGGAGGCAGAAGAGTCAGAATCAGGCATGGTGGTATAGAGAGAATCTACCTCCCATTATGGCTTCAAAGATGGACAAGGACAGTGGGTCACAGGATGCAGGCAGCTTCTAGAAAAGAAGCAAGAAAGTAGATTCTTCTCTAAAGCCTTTAGAAAGACTAGAGCTATACTGACACCTTGATTTTATCCCAGTGAGACTCATTTCAGACCTCTGACCTCCTTCAGTGTAAGATAATACATTTGTGTTGTTTAAGCCAGTGGTCCCCAGTTCTTTTGGCACCAGGGACTGGTTTCATGGTAGACAGTTTTTCCATGGACTGGGATGGTGGGTGGAATGGTTTCTGGATGATTCGAGTGCATTACATAAATGTAAGGGATTCTTGCTTCTATGAGAATCTAATGCCATTGCTGATGTGACAGGAAGCAGAGATAAGGTAGTAATGTAAGTGATGGGAAGTGGTTGCCAATACAGATGAAGCTTTGCTCCCTCAACCGCTGTTCACCTCCTGCTGTGCAGCCCATTTCCTAACAGGCCATGGACCAGTACCAGTCTGTGGCCCAGGGGTTGGATACTCCTGGTTTAAGCCACTAAATTTGTAATAATGTATTGCAATAGCAAAAGGAAATTAATATAATAACTATAGTAAATTGTGGATAATCATGACATATGAACTTTTCAATAATATCTCCTGGGTTTTTGATGGGGCACATGGTCTGGATAAATTTATGTTTTAAAATGTACCTGTGACTTTGTTTTTATTTAGGTATGTTGAGGTCCACAGACCAGAAGGCAATTGCCATTTCTTGCTCACAGTTTCCAAGAGGAGAAGGCACGCCACACCATGCAGGACCACATGGGGAAGCACCTGAGTTGACGTGAGGCGGAAGAAGTGTGATGAAAATACCAGCAAAAGACTTTATTGTGTTTTTATGCAAGAAGAAATGGAGGAGGCAAGGTAAGGAGCTGAACAGGTTTAGGACTGGCAATTTTGAATAATTTTCTTGGGATCTAGGCTATCGGGGTGTTAGTTATTTGGTACCAGGCTCTGGGGGTGATTTAAGGAAGGAAGCTTGTCTAAACTACAGAAACCAGTTAAAAGAAGGTAGATGGGATGGCATGAACTCTGACTTGGTTGGTTTATATATTAAAGTCACGTTCACAGGCAAGCTGTTTCCTCACTCTAGGGATTATCTAGCTCTGGGAGGGGTAGTATCTCCTCAAGTCTGCAAGGCCTGATGGTATTCAAATCACCATAAAATATAGAAACATTTTTAAGATTAATACAGGTTAACATCCTGGATCCAAATGTGAACCATGAGACTCAGGCTGGAATCCAGTCAACGTATCCCATTTTTCTGACAATAGTAACAGTGGTTAGTGTTTGTTTTGGGGCCTGAGCCAATCTTAATGAGCTGAATTTCAAAACTTTTTAGATATTGGCTGGAAAGTAATCAGTAACATTTTTGGAGGGTCCTCTCCACTGATCTTGGAGCTGTGAATGTAAGACCAGCCAGCTGTCTTCTTGAGAGTGGTAAAAACAAAGACCAAGAAACTTAAAAAATAGAAGCACCTGTATCAAGCTGTATCTGAAACCAGAACTCCTCTTGGATTTTTCAGGTATAAGATTCAGAGAGTTACTTTTTCTGAAATACTACTGTTTTAATTTTCTTCATCTATTACTGAATAACAAGATATCCCCAAAGTCAGCGACTACAACAGTTTTACTATAGCCCACAATTCTGGGGGCCAGGAATTCAGGCGGGGCTTGACAGGACAGTTCTATGTCTTGGGGCGTCAACTGAGGTCATTTTGGCAGATAGGATTCTCTGGAGTGTGCAAGCAGTAAGAAAAAAACAATATCTCTCAGAAAGCACTCTTCATGTTTTTCAATCTTTTTGGCATAAAATTTTCCTCCCGGGAGAGATACTTTTGGCATTGCTTAACCTGTGGAGGTAGTATGGGTTTGATCTGAATCATTTCCTCTAATGTGTTCTTCTTGTCACTGGGGTTCTTGCCAGTGTTGAGGGAAAAAGCACTCGGAAGGATTTTAGAATCTGTACCCTAAAGATGATTTGTTTCAGTGATATTTATGGAGAACTGGGCGTGTTCCAGAATAACCTGAGGGGCCATCAAGGGAGACTGCCCCTCTTGCTCTTTCCCCTCTGGGGGAGTGAGAATAATTTTCTTTTTACCTACAGGTTCTTGGCTGAATCTTCCCTGTAATAAAAGACAGATTAACAAGAGAAAAACAAACAGAAGCTTAAGGACATGTGTACTCCTTTCAGGGCTTCCCCAGTAACTCAGTCAGTAAAGAATCTGCCTGCAATGCAGGAGACTGCCTGCTGTGCAGGAAATGTAGGTTCAATCCCTGGGTCAGGAAGATCCCCTGGAGAAGGAAATAGCAACCCACTCCAGTATTCTTGCCTGAGAAATCCAATGGACAGAAGAGCCTGGAGGGCTACAGTCCATAGGGTTGCAGGAGTCTGACATGATTTAGCAACTAAGCCACCACCCGCACGACTCCTTGTATACAGAAAACTGAATAACTCTCCAAAATGACCCAAGCCACGACCTTAAACATCATCTCAAGCTAAAGACCGTCAACTGAATAAAAAGGTATGGTCTAAAAGTTTCAAGTTAAGTCTTATTCAAGGATCTTACTGAGGATTAGCTTGAAGGGCTAATTCTCAGATAGCTCTGAGGAACTACTCTGAAGAAGGGAAGAGCCAGGATATACTGGAATTTTTGATGGAAAAAAATCAGTTGAACTTCGAAAGATTACTGCTAATAACAAGCAAGAATACTGGAGTGGGTTGTCATTTCTCCCTCAAGGGTATCTTCCCTACCCAGGGATTGAACCTGCATCTCCTGTGTCTCCTGCATTAGCAGGCAGATTCTTTACCACTGAGCCACCTGGGAATCCCAAAGAATAGGCATCTCACATTAATTATTTTAGTGCTTTTTCTATGTATGGGAAGATGTAAGAGTCTGGGCTCATAGAAATTATTCCTTAGATATATGTCTTAACTATCTCATGGCCAGTATCTGAAGCAGAGAAAACTTTCTGTTTTTCTCCATCATGAATTTCCCTAAGGGCACACTATTGAGGGTAGCAGCAGTGGCTGATGGCTTGACCTTTGTAGAACTGGAATGGACAGGCAATAATTTTTTTATTTCCTGGAATAACAAGTAACATTCCTTGTCCACAGAGCCCTCTGTTGGTCAAAAAATTGGGGATGTATTTTGGAGCTTCCCAGGTAGCTCAGTGAGTAAAGAATCTGCCTGTGGTGCAAGGGATGCCAATTCAATCCCCGTGTTGGGAAGATATCCTGGAGAAAGGCATGGCAACCCACTCCAGCATTCTTGCCTGGAGAATCCCATGGACAGAGGAGCCTGGCAGGTTACAGTCCATAGAGTTCCTAAGATTGGACATAATTTAAGTGACTGGGCATCCACATGGGAGGTATTTCATGATCAATTTGTCCTACAGTGCCAGGAATTCTCATTCCTAGGTCAGACAAGGATTTTGTTGATGGGTCATTCAATGTGTTATTCTTGGATTAGGCCATGTTGGTAACCTAAAATTCTCTGGATTGTCTGTTTTTCTAGTATATTATAATCCAAGAAATGTTTTCCCTTGTTGTTTTCTTCCATATCTAGAGTTGCACTATTACAATTACCCTATATAGAGTTATATATATGATCAGTTGCCTCAAATCATTTAGGTATCATTAATTTTGTCAGAAACTTGGTTTCACATTGAGAAGTCATGAACTCTCAGAACAAAACCAGCTCATCAAAACTAGGAAGTGGATCACTTAAGGCAATAACTTAATTTTTCATGTGGGTCACAGCATAAGGGGAGAGGTTTTTCTGAAAAACAAAGATTAAAAGACAATAATATTTTAGACCAAAAGCCATACAATTATAAGTGATATTGATCAGTTCATTTATCCCTTGTAATTAATTCCTATTTACCTGGATGAAGCCATCAGATATTTTATTAGTTTTATAATTTCTTACTCAGTTCAATGGCATGATCTAAAAGTCATCAGAACTTATATTTGTCAAAAAGTCCTTTCTATGGATCTCCTTTTTTTTTTTTTTTTTCTAACTTTTTTTGGGATATAGCTGATTAACAAACAACGTTGTGATAGTTTTAGGTGAACAGCGAGGGTACTTTGCCATACAGAGACATGTGTCCATTCTCCCCCAGACTGCCCTCCCATCCAGGCTGCCACATACCATAAGATTGAGCAGAGTTCCATGCGCTATACAGCAGGTCCTTGTTGGTTATTCTATGGATCTTCTTGAAGATCTTCATTTTGTAAATGCATCAGAGTATGTGTCTGATTCTTTGCGACCCCATGGACTGTAGTCTGCCAGGCTCCTTTGCCCATGGGATCTTCCAGGCAAGAATACTGGAGTGGGTTGCCACTTCCTTCTCCAGGGGATCTTCCTGACCCAGGGATGGAACCTGGGTCTCCCGCATAGCAGATTCTTTTACTGTCTGAGCCACCAGGGAAGACCCCCAAACAGTAACTGTCTATAAAAGACAAAAGATTTTAAAAGGCATAGTTAAATATCTGATTGCAGTGCAGTTGACAAATGATTATATCTGTGTCATACAACATTTAAAGATAATAACTAAAATTATGACTACCAACATTATACCAGGACATATCAGAGTTTTAGGAATTCCATATAATTTTTTGGAATATCTACATTAATGACATTTGACCATACCATATAATCTAAGAAGGTTTATCATCGCTTATTTAACAATGTTTCCCATGAAATTTAGCATATCAAACAGACCTAATTCTCTTTTTGGGACGTTTCAGTGGCCCACTGAAGCATTTCAAAGTTAGTTAAAGGTCAAAAGAAGTTTATTTAAAATTTGATTTTGAGAAGTTTGTCAGACATAAAAAGTTTGTAAAATACTTGGTCAAAGAGGATTATATGTAACTGTGAAACTATACTTTTCACTCAACGAAAGTGACAGTAAAATATTTTAAATGCAAATATAGCAAGTTACAACAGCTTACTTAAAAGGTAAAGAAATTTCACATATTATTATCAAAAGCAGATCAGTAGGCAAAAAAAAAAAAAAAAAGCTTTGTTTTCAACACAGAGAAAAAATAAAATTCTAGTTTTTATCAACTTACTTTTAATATTAAAATTTATTTATTTTATCGACTGAATTTTATCTTAATCTTAGTCCTGACCATGCACAGAACTCTTTTCTCAGCATTCCATTCCCACAAATCTTTAATAAATCTTACTTTACCTTTAGATTTTGCCCTATGCTTTCTTTTACCTTTTTCTCTCCAGTACACAATTACTTCCTTTTCCTTAGCAACATGGATTTCCATTCCTTATGCCTTTTTTCATACAAAATGTTTTCCTTATTAATTTTAGTAGTTTTAATTATATATGTTAATTAAGTTCTTAACTTTTAAAACCTTAATTGCTGGTGAAAACTAAGAAGACAGAAGTTATGGACAGTGTTTTACATTACCATGCTATAGATTGTAATATTGTAAATACTATTTATGATTTTTAAAACATGCTTTTTTATAGAAAATTTTTCAATAAAATTTTCAAACATTTTTATTAATAGATTCAGTATCTTTGGTTTCTCTGTAAAAGGAGGCCTATGTTTGGTAAAGTTTCACTATCTTATTTGGGAATGACCTAGATATTTAAATAATTTCCATCATTCAACTTAATTTAGCAAACTCTAAAATTTCAAATTACCAAAAATTTGGACAAACTCTTCTTTCAAGTAGACATACCATAAAACATAATAATTTCTGAAGAGTCAAAAAAAAAAAATTTCTGAAGAGTCCACTTAAAAGCTCTTACCCCATTTATATCTGTTGAATTTGTTCCCAATAGTTATGGTAAGATTAGTCATGAAAACTTTATGAGATATTAGACCAGTTCATTCATCATTCCAAGCTACTTTCTTGCTGATAAATTTTACAACAGAGATAACATGACTTTATCTGACTTTTAGTAAACCTAGGTGCAATAAACATAAGACATGTTTGATTTAATTATACCAACAAACAAACTTTAATACTGAATATTAATTTAATACTAAATATTTTCCGGATAGCATGAACCTGAAAGTAATTTGGGCTCTTCTCTGTTACATCTAGAAATAATTACTTTGTAAATGCTTTAATGTTAAATTGATCATAAATTAATTTTGAAAATACTATCTGAATGTAAAGATATATCATTTGTATAATATACACACAGATACATAAACAGGCATAACTAGAAATCTCATAGTTTCATTTCAAAACTTAGTCATGAATCAGGTATTACAATATAAACTTGCTGCTGCTGCTGCTGCTAAGTCGCTTCAGTTGTGTCCGACTCTGTGCGACCCCATAGACGGCAGCCCACCAGGCTTCCCCATCCCTGGGACTCTCCAGGCAAGAACTCTGGAGTGGGTTGCCATTTCCTTCTCCAATGCATGAAAGTGAAAAGCGAAAAGTGAAGTCGCTCAGTCGTGTCCGACTCTTAGCGACCCCATGGACTGTAGCCCACCAGGGTCCTCCATCCATGGGATTTTCCAGGCAAGAGTACTGGAGTGGGGTACCATTGCCTTGTCCAATATAAACTTACTAGCTTATAAATAGGAGAAGGCAATGGCACCCCACTCCAGTACTCTTAACTGGAAAATCCCATGGACGGAGGAACCTGGTGGGCTGCGGTTCATGCGACTGAGCGACTTCACTTTCACTTTTCACTTTCCTGCATTGGAGAGGGAAATGGCAACCCACTCCAGTGTTCTTGCCTGGAGAGTCCCAGGGACGGGGGAGCCTGGTGGGCTTCTGTCTATGGGGTTGCACAGAGTCCGACAGGACTGAAGCGACTTAGCAGCAGCAGCTTATAAATAACAATTGGAATAAGTTAAAGTTATTTGCTCAGATATGACGAAGGCTTTTTAATATTTGTAGAAAAGGCTTTCAAGATTTGTATTTTCCTTGATAAATCTTTAAGGAGGCTGTGAATTAGATTTTGAGGGAGGGAGTCTTTCCAGTAGTTTCCTCTTTCCTCCCCCCTCCTCCTTTTTTTCTTTTGGTCACAGGTTTTACCTGATTGAACTAGTTAGACTGAGTCTCAGGTTATTGTGTGCTGTATTTCAATTTCTGATTTGTAGAGATTTTCAAGACAAATACAGTTGCTTTTTAATTCCCTGAAGAATTGGTCTATTACCTAAATGATATAAAAAATTGATTTGCCCTGCCACGTTTTCTTTAATTTGCTTTTTAAAAGTATATATTAGCAAGAAGATTTCCAATTAAACTGGAACTCAAGATTTCTATGTTCTAGAACTTTAAGGTTAAATTTATAATGACCTCAAAAGTTTGCCAGAGTAACTTAACTCTCAATTTTTGCTTTTATTTCATGTATGCTAAGTCATTTCAATCGTGTCCGTCTCTTTGCAAGCCTATGGAGCAGACTGGGCTCCTCTGTCCATTAGATTCTCCTGGCAAGAATACTTAGTGGGTTGCCATGCCCTCCTCCAGGGGATCCGTGCCCTCTGATCCAGGGATCAAAAGCTCATCACTTACATCTCTTGCATTGGCAGGTAGGTTCTTTACCATTAGTGGCACCTGGGAAATCTTGCTTTTATTAGTCCCCAAATATTAGCTCCTGATTTTTATTTCACACTCTGTGGGCTCAGGTAACCCTATTGGTTTCCCTTAGTATGTTTAATTAATATTATGTTAGCAGCAGATTTATATACCCTGTCTTATAATACCAGGCAGGGCAAGCATCCCTAGTGAGATATAATGGCTATTCCAAAATATAATTAGGCTAAATGAGATATAACCATCTTATATAAAGCCTCTTTAAATATATCAGTTCTTATAAGCTTTCATTTCTCTTGTGTCAACTCTGATACCTAATTTTAGCCTCCATTAAGACTCCATCAACAAGTCTGATGACAAGTAGTCCCACAAACTTTCCTTTTTGTCCTCTGGCCATTTTATGTACTTTTGTATAAAAGGCTTTGGAGCTCCCAATGAGGAATTGAGACAAGGGACTCAGGGGGATCCTTTTATCAATCTCTTAACTTAATTGACCTAAATGTTAACCCAAGAAATTGTTGTTCAGTGTAATTTTCTTCTTATTTTTTTTTAAACTAGGGCAAACAGAGTTGACTTCTTTGGGGTCCTTTAAGGCTGGGGGAACCAAAAGGAGGTCCCTTTGGCTTGTACAAACTTAGATATAGTACTATATCAGAACTTTGTTTTAATTCCATGAATATGAATATGCTTTGTCTCTATTTTTAAATAACTATCTGAAGGTTACCATTCTGTTGGAACAAGTCTCTTTAAAATTTTCACCTATTGGGAAGAAGTCTCTAGATTTTCTCTCAGCTTCTTATTCCTCTGTGAAGCTAATGAACATTAATCTAATGTTTTTAATAACATCTGTAAGATTCATTGAGGGGAAACCAAGACCACAAATAAGGCTTCCCAATTGATTGTTCCTTTTTGTTTTAAAAAAGGGGAGTTCTTAAGCTTCAGTTCAGTTCAGTTCAGTCACTCAGTCGTATCTGACTCTCTGCGACCCTGTGAACCGCAGCAAGTCAGGCCTCCCTGTCCATCACCAATTCCTGGAGTTCACCCAGACTCATGTCCATTGAGTCGGTGATGCCATCCAGGCATCTCATCCTCTGTCGTCCCCTTCTCCTCCTGCTCCCAATCCTTCCCAGCATCAGGGTCTTTTCCAATGAGTCAACTCTTAAGCTTAGTCATTATCTATTTGTATGCACATTCTAATTTGATCTTTTCATAGATACCAGTAAAGCAGCTGTTTATAGCAAGAGCTTTCTAAAATTTTACCAAATTTAGAAACTTCTCCAACCTAAAATATTTATCATCTTGCCATTGACCAGTAGTATCTTAATAGCAATTCAAACCAATAAAAAGCAAGAAGCATTCCCATAAGAAAGTGCAAAGGATGCAACCTTCGTAAGATCTAGAAAGTTTACTCTCCGAAATACTTTAAGAAAGTAAAGATTTTCATTGTACACAGGTGGACACAACTGAGGCCAAGATAACGAAGACTCCTCACGGCCTGCGACCCCATCAGCCAGGTTTTCCTGAGAGCTGGCATAACCAGACAAAAGGACTACTTGGAATCCTAATCCATTTGACTGACTGCCAAATGCACACCATATGTGTACCTTTAGGATGGCAGAGATAAAGCCCTCAGAACACGGAACAAAATGCTTAAGAAGATTAGAAAATTCACATCTCAAAGGCAGAGAGAGAGAAATACAAGTTCCTCCTAGAAGGAAGGAGGAGTTCTATTGTTCTTTTAAGGTCAGAATTCTGAAAATATGTTTTTTCCTAAACTAGGTTTTTTTATATGTGCACACACAAAAATTAATTTTGGAATGTCCAAAAAAAAAGCAACTTTATAACTTTTAGGGCAAGATTTCCTTTCAGATGAGATCAGTCGCTCAATCGTGTCTGATTCTTTGGGACCCCATGAGTCGCAGCACGCCAGGCCTCCCTGTCCATCACCAACTCCTGGAGTTCACTCAGACTCATGTCCATTGAGTCAGTGATGCCATCCAGCCATCTCATCCTCTGTCATCCCCTTCTCCTCCTGCCCCCAGTCCCTCCCAGCATCAGAGTCTTTTCCAATGAGTCAACTCTTCGCATGAGGTGGTCAAAGTACTGGAGTTTCAGCTTTAGCATCATTCCTTCCAAAGAAATCCCAGGGCTGATCTCCTTCAGAATGGACTGGTTGGATCTCCTTGCAGTCCAAGGGACTCTCAAGAGTCTTCTCCAACACCACAGTTCAAAAGCATCAGTTCTTCGGCACTCAGCCTTCTTCACAGTCCAACTCTCACATCCATACATGACCACAGGAAAAACCATAGCCTTGACTAGACAAATCTTTCTTGGCAAAGTAATGTCTCTGCTTTTGAATATGCTATCTAGGTTGGTCATAACTTTCCTTCCAAGGAGTAAGCATCTTTTAATTTCATGGCTGCAGTCACCATCTGCAGTGATTTTGGAGCCCAGAAAAATAAAGTCAACACCGTTTCCACTGTTTCCCCATCTATTTCCCATGAAGTGACGGGACCAGATGCCATGATCTTCGTTTTCTGAATGTTGAGCTTTAAGCCAACTTTTTCACTCTCCTCTTTCACTTTCATCAAGAGGCTTTTGAGTTCCTCTTCACTTTCTGCCATAAGGGTGGTGTCATCTGCATATCTGAGGTTATTGATATTTCTCCCGGCAATCTTGACTTTAGCTTGTGTTTCTTCCAGTCCAGCGTTTCTCATGATGTGCTCTGCATATAATTTAAATAAACAGGGTGACAATATACAGCCTTGACGAACTCCTTTTCCTATTTGGAACCAGTCTGTTGTTCCATGTCCAGTTCTAACTGTTGCTTCCTGACCTACATACAAATTTCTCAAGAGGCAGATCAGGTATTCTGGTATTCCCATCTCTTTCAGAATTTTCCACAGTTTATTGTGATCCACACAGTCAAAGGCTTTGGCATTGTCAATAAAGGAGAAATAGATGGTTTTCTGGAACTCTCTTGCTTTTTCCATGATCCAGTGGATGTTGGCAATTTGATCTCTGGTACCTCTGCCTTTTCTAAAACCAGCTTGAACATCACGAAGTTCACGGTTCACATATTGCTGAAGCCTGGCTTGGAGAATTTTGAGCATTACTTTACTAGCTTGTGAGATGAGTGCGATTGTGCGGTAGTTTGAGTATTCTTTGGCATTGCCTTTCTTTGGGATAGGAATGAAAACTGACCTTTTCCAGCCCTGTGGCCACTGCTGAGTTTTCCAAATTTTCTGGCATATTGACTGCAGCACTTTCACAGCATCATCTTTCAGGATTTGGAATAGCTCAACTGGAATTCCATCACCTCCACTAGCTTTGTTTGTAGTGATGCTTTCGAAGGCCCACTTGACTTCACATTCCAGGATGTCTGGCTCTAGGTCAGTGATCACACCATCGTGATTATCTGGGTCATGAAGATCTTTTTTGTACAGTTCTTCTGTGTATTCTTGCCACCTCTTCTTAATATCTTCTGCTTCTGTTAGGTCCATACCATTTCTGTCCTTTATCAAGCCCATCTTTGCATGAAATGTTCCTTTGGTATCTCTGATTTTCTTGAAGAGATCCCTAGTCTTTCTCATTCTGTTGTTTTCCTCTATTTCTTTGCATTGATTGCTGAAGAAGGCTTTCTTATCTCTTCTTGCTATTCTTTGGAACTCTGCATTCAGATGTTTATATCTTTCCTTTTCTCCTTTGCTTTTCGCTTCTCTTCTTTTCACAGCTATTTGTAAGGCCTCCTCAGACAGCCATTTTGCTTTTTTGCATTTCTTTTCTATGGGAATGGTCTTGATCCCTGTCTTCTGTACAATGTCACGAACCTCATTCCATAGTTCATCAGGCACTCTATCTATCAGATCTAGGCCTTGAAATCTATTTCTCACTTCCACTGTATAATCATAAGGGATTTGATTTAGGTCATACCTGAATCATCTAGTGGTTTTCCCTACTTTCTTCAATTTAAGTCTGAATTTGGCAATAAGGAGTTCATCGTCTGAGCCACAGTCAGCTCCTGGTCTTGTTTTTGCTGACTGTATAGAGCTTCTCCGATCTTTGGCTGCAAAGAATATAATCAATCTGATTTCGGTGTTGACCATCTGGTGATGTCCGTGTATAGAGTCTTCTCTTGTGTTGTTGGAAGAGGGTGTTTGCTATGACCAGTGCATTTTCTTGGCAAAACTCTATTAGTCTTTGCCCTGCTTCATTCTGTATTCCAAGGCCAAATTTGCCTGTTTCTCCAGGTGTTTCTTGACTTCCTACTTTTGCATTCCAGTCCCCTATAATGAAAAGGACATCTTTTTTGGGTGTTAGTTCCTAAAAGATCTTTAGGTTTTCATAGAACCGTTCAACTTCCAGCTTCTTTAGCATTACTGGTTGGGTCATAGACTTGGATTACTGTGATATTGAATGGTTTGCCTTGGAAACGAACAGAGATCATTCTGTCATTTTTGAGATTGCATCCAAGTACTGCATTTCGGACTCTTTTGTTGACCATGATGGCCACTCCATTTCTTCTCAGGGATTCCTGCCCACAGTAGTAGATATAATGGTCATCTGAGTTAAATTCACCCATTCCAGTCCATTTCAGTTCACTGATTCCTAGAATATCGACATTCACTCTTGCCATCTCTTGTTTGACCACTTCCAATTTGCCTTGATTCATGGAGCAATTAAGCAAGTACTTGTCAGTATAAACACTGTACATTCATAATGAAATCTTCCCAGTGTCTCTCAACCTACTTAACCTACTTGAATGTCTTTAAACTGAACAAAATCTTCTCAGAATTTTTCAACTGGACTATATTTAAGTTCAGTTCAGTTCAGTCACTCAGTTTTGTCCGACTCTTTGTGACCCCATGAACCACAGCATGCCAGGCCTCCCTGTCCATCACCAACTCCCAGAGTCCACCCAAAACCCATGTCCATTGAGTCGATGATGCCATCTAACCATCTCATCCTCTGTTGTCCCCTTTTCCTCCTGCTTTCAATCTTTCCCAGCATCAGGGTCTTTTCAAATGAGTCAGCTCTTTGCATCAGGTGGCCAAAGTATTGGAGTTTCAGCTTCAACATCAGTCCTTCCAATGAACACCCAGGACTGATCTCCTTTAGGATGGACTGGTTGGATCTCCTTGCAGTCCAAGGGGCTATCAAGAGTCTTCTCCAACACCACAGTTCAAAACCACCAATTCTTCAGTGCTCAGCTTTCTTTATAGTCCAACTTTCACATCCATACATGACCACTGGAAAAACCATGGCCTTGACTAGACAGACCTTTGTTGACAAAGTAATGTCTCTGCTTTTGAATATGCTGTCTAGGTTGGTCATAACTTTCCTTCCAAGGAGTAAGCGTCTTTTAATTTCATGGCTGCAATCACCATCTGCAGTGATTTTGGAGCCCCCCAAAAATAAAGTCAGCCACTGTTTCCACTGTTTCCCCATTACACTAGCATTTTTCAACCAGAGGGGCATCCTTCAGTATCTTCCAACTGGGGAACCACATATTTGTTATGCATCAGTCCCCTGGAGGAGGGCATGGCAAGCCACTCCAGTATTCTTGCCTAGAGAGAGAATCCTTGGACAGAGCAGCCTGGCAGGCTACAGTCCATAGAGTCCCAAAAAGTTGAACAAGATTGAAATGACTCAACACACATGCACCAAACAAAACTCAGGTTCATCAAGCAATAGTTGGGATATCTGAGAACCAGGAGATACTTATCCAGATTCGTCTGTTCTCACTAATGAGGTAAATGGACACAAGAGGCCTTTGCTGGTATCAAGGCTCTGGATACTTGGAGAGTTCAGGTGAAGGAGAGAAGTCTGCTCTGAATCCCTTCATGGTTATCAAAACTGTCAATTGAAGAAAAATGCACAACTTAAAAGTTGTGAGTTAATTTTTATTCAGGGATCTTACTGAAAACTATAACCTGGGGAGACATCCTCTCAGTTACCTCTGAGGAACTACAACAGAGAGGTAAAGGAAGAAAAAGATATATAAGAGGTTTTTCTGAAAAACAAAAAAAAAAACCCCCCAAAAAAACCCAAAAAACATTTAGTGCAGCATTGAAAGATTACAGTAAGTCCCTTATATATGAACAAGGTCAATTCTTAGGGCATATTTGTAAGTCCAATCTGTGTGTAAGTCCAACAAAGTTAGCCAACTAACACAATTGGCTAATAGTACTCTAATGTAATAGGTTTGTTTCACACAAATAATACGTAAAAAAACAAACAAACAAAAAAAAACCCCACAAAGAATAAAGAAAATATTTTTAATCTTATAGTGTGCCTGCATGCTCAGTCGTGTCTGACTCTTTGTGACCCCATGGACTGCAACCCATCAGGTTCCTCTGTCCATGGGATTCTCCAGGCAAGAATACTGGAACAGGTACCCATTCACTTCTCCAGGGAATCTTTCTGACCCATGGATGGAACCCAGGCAGATTAGGTTTCTTTACTCCAGGTAGTAACCCTGCAGTAAGGAAACTGCAGACAGATTCTGCACTGTCCGAGCCACCAGGGAAGCCCATAAATAAAGCCATACAGAAAGAAAACATTTTTAATCATTCAGTACCTTGAAAAGTACAGTGGTACAGTACACCAGCTGGCATACAGGGATTGGCATCAAGTGAACAAGCAAGAAGAGTTACCGACTGGAGGAGGGAGAGAAGGTGGGAGATGGTAGAGCTGAGACATCAACAGCAATGGGAGATGGAGGGCAAGCTCTAATTTTAGTAATGTCAGAACTTGTTGAAACTCAGGCTAAAAATTTCATAACTTGAAGTTCATAACTTGAAGGTTCATAACTTGAAAAGTTCATAACTTGAAGGTTCGTTTGTTTGTAGGGGACTTACTGTACTGCTAATCACAAAGAATGAGCATCTCAAGTTAATAGCGTCTCAAGTGCTATGAGAAGATACAAGAGTTTGGGTTCATTGAAAGTATTCCTTAGATATACAACTAAACTGTCTGAGGATCAGTATCCAAAGCACAAAATTCTTCCTGCTTTTCTCCATCCTGAATTTCTATCAGAATCCACCATCAGGGCAGCTAGAGACTGATGACTTGATCTTTGTAGAACTGCAATTGTGGGCAACATTCTTTATTTACTGGAATAGCAGGGAACATTCCCTGTCCACAAGACAAAAGAAAAAGTTGAGGTGAGGTGGAGTTAGGGGAGTAGCTAGCTATGGGAGGTTATCACACAGAGCACAGTGAAGAAGGGTTTGGCTCTAATGCAGATTGTAGTTGGTGCTTAGATGATCCTCTCCATTGATAAGAGTTTCTAAAATGTTTGTCGTCTTTCTCTTCAGGGAACTGAGAGGGAAACACCCTTACAAGTAAAAGTTGCCCTTGTAAATGTAAATTTCCCTTACAAAATGGTTATTTATACTCAGTTTTCAGAGCTTTCCCTGTGTTTGCTGTTCCTTAAAAATACTAACTCAAAATAATCCATACACCAAATAGGCATATTTTGGGATGGCGTAAAATATACACACATATTTCTTATAATAGTTCATATACTTCTTATAGTTCATATACTACTTATAGTTCTACATGTGTGACTTCATTTGAAGAAAGGGTTCTGCTAAAACTAAAAATTTCAAAAATGCTGTGATATTGTGATTTATTCTAGGAAATAAATATTTGGTCTTTGATTCCATTCCTAGCACAGAGCTCCTAAAATACTTGGAATTTTGTAGGGAAGATGTTTTTGGTTATGTTAATGTGAGGAGGAGGGCTGGTTGCTAGTGGAGCCAAGGTGGTTTGAGTGTTGAAAACTTTCAATTCCTCCAACCACTTGCCTGCCCCCCCTTTCCCTGAAACCTTCTGAGAGGAGACAGGGACTAGAAATTGAATTCATTTGCCAATGGTCTATAATTTAATCAATCATATGTAAGAAATGAAGCCTCTATACAAACCCAAAAGGATGAAGTTCAAGATCTTATGAGATGGTGAACAGGTAGAGATTTGGAGAGAGTGGTATGCTCAGAGAAGTCATGGGAGCTTCAGGCCCTTTTCCCTACACCTTGCCCTATGCATTTATTCCATCAACCTGTTCCTGAGTTATATCATTTTATAATATACCAGTTAAGTAGTAAGTAAAATGTCTCTCTGAATTCTATTAGCGACTCTAGCAAGTTAGTTGAACCCAAGGAGAAGGTCATAGAAATTTCCAACCTGCAGCCAGTCAGTCAGAAAGACAGGTAGCAACTTAGGCTTATGATTGACATTTGAAGTTACAGGACTGAACCCTTCACTTGTGGGATCTAAGGCTATTGCCAGGTAGATAATGTCAAGACTGAACTGAATTGTAAGATACCTGGCAGGTGCTGGAGAATTGCTTGGATGTGGGGACACTACACCCTCCCCTATCACTACAGTGGAAATGAGGCAGGAGATAGATGGGTCTCTTCACTAGACTTCACCCATAGCCCTTTTCACTAGAATCCATCTTGGCTAAGAGATGCATGCACACATATAGCGGAGAAACGAGATAAACCAAGCATGGACTCAGAACCAGGCAAAGCAAGATGATTGGCCAGAGGAAACCCAGAAGATATCGCTCCATATAATCATTTCATACCATGAGAGTACAGCTCTCTCTCTGAACTGCCCATGTGAGTCTATCCACATATACTTTTTCCCTCCTAATAAACACTTTACTTGTTTCACTAGTTTCTGGCTTTTTGTGGAAATTCATTTCTACAAGGCCAACAGAACAGGATCACTTTCGCTGGTGGTCTAGTGGCTAGGATTCAGCACTCTTACAGCTGTGACCTGACTTCAGTTTCTGGCCAGGGAACCAAAATCCTGCTTCTAGCCATTTCAGGCCAAAGCTGCTGGAGTTCAGATCCAGCTAGGTTAAATGACTTGCTCAAGGTCCCACAGTTCAAGAAGTAAATAGATGAGAACTTAGGTCTCCTGAGTATGGTTATCTAATGTGTGTCCTCTCCTGTTTGATTCTAATAACCTAAGAAGCAAGTCCTAAATCTACTTAGATGTGAAAATGGGATTCAGAGAAGTTAAATGATTAGGCCAAATGCATAAGGAGTAGAGTTGGATTTTAGAATATAGGTTGCCTAAAATATTTTTCCTGCCAGTCTGGTGCACCATATGTTACACTAGTGATTCACACGTTTTTTGGTTTGTTATATTCTTTCAGAATCTGATGAGTGCTATGGACTACCTCACAGAAAACTATACTGTGTGCTTGTGGATGTTAAATATAATATAATGGACATTCTGAAATTCATCTGTGGGCAAAGGTCTAGGAAGAGGTTGCAGATCTTAGGTTAGAAATAATAGTGTTAGTTGCTCAGTCATGTCTGATTCTTTGTGACCCTATGGACTATAGCCCTCAAGGTTCCTCTGTCCATTGAATTCTGCAGGCAAGAAGACTGGAGTGGGTTGCCATTTCCTTCTCCAGGGGATCTTCCTGAATGAGGGATCAAACTCAGGTCTTCCATATTGCAGGCATATTCTTTACTGTCTGAGCTACCCTTGTAAATATTTAGCAATCTCTCTACATGTACTTCTGCCATAAATATTTGTTGATATTTTCCTTTATTCTAACAAGTAAGATGAAAGTGAAATAATGATGTATGTCAAAATTTCATTTGTTTCTCTAATGACACAAGGACATTTTTTTCCAAATTAGATAACAGTTTTTAAATATTAGAAAAATATTCCTCAATTCTTGTGCTATTCACAAAGTAATGGCAACAGTCACAACTTACCTTTAGGTTTAATCTGCATTAGTAACACTTCTCCTTCACTGTTTCATGTGAAAATTAATTGTAAAGTGATTAGCAGAAAATGAGGAAAGAATTAAAAACCATGGAGAATTTAGTCTCCACCAAGGACATCATAGGCGATGTCCTTGATGTAAAAGAAGTGGCTTGATGTATTGCCCTTCTTTTCAGTTAACTAATTTTGTGCAGGAAAGAAAGTGGGGCTGGAGAGGATGGTCACGTCCCAGTTTTCAAGCAAGTCCCTGGGATGGCCACCAAGTGTGATTTCTTGACTTTGCACAGGAAAGAATTCAAGAGCAAGCCATAGTAAAGTAAAAGAAGATAGGTTCAGATACACAATCCACAAGGCCTTTCCTGATGGCTCAATGGTAAAGAATCTGCCTGCCAATGCAGGAGACACAGGTTTGATCCCTGGTTTGGGAAGATCTCCTGGAGAAGGAAATGCAACCCACTCCAATATTCTTGCCTGGGAAATCCCATGGACAGAAGAGTCTGGTTGGTTATAATCCATGGGGTCTCAAAGAGTCGGACATGACTTAGTGACTCAATAATAACAACACTCCACCGACAGAGCGTGGGCCATCTCAGAAGGCAAGACTACCACCAGGGTGGAGGGCGGTCAGTTTTTATAGGGGTGGATTATTTCATAGGCTAATGAGTGGGAGGATTATTCCCACTATCTTAGATAAGGGGAGGGATTTTCAGGAATTGGGACACAACACACTTCTTGGTCTTTGATGGTTGGCCTCAATACTGTCATGGTGCCTGTGGGTGTGTCATTTAGTGTGCTGATGTATCACAATAAGTGTACACTGAGGTTCAAGCTCCTCTGGAAGTTGACTTGTCTGTCATCTTGGACCCAGTTGGTTCTAACCAGTTTTTGTCATGTCCTTTGTCTATGTTATTCTTTTGTTAGGTAGTTAGAACAGGGAAAAGGAGTCTGAAATGGCGGTGGCTAAAAGACAAGGAAGGGAAAAGCCTGCAAAAATAGAACAGAGGAAGGTCAAAGGAAGGTCTGAGGACCGGAATGAGGACTTCAGGTAGAACAGCACTCCTGACTAAGTACAATTTGCATAGGGCAGGCCCAGCGGAAAGAAAAAAACATAAAAAGAGGAGACAAAGCTAGCTGTCTGTCTCTCTTCCGCGAGCTGGGCTGCTCTTCTCTTCGCATCTTTGTATGGACATGCCCTCATGCCTCAAAGATGGATTTCCTGCTATCTTCTAAATAAAGGGAGGGGGGTTCAGGATTGGGAACATGTGTACACCCGTGGTGGATTCATGTTGATGTATGGCAAAACCAATACAATATTGTAAAGTAAAAAAAAAAAAAAAAAAGATCTGTAACACTGAGCTGTAACACTGATTTGTCTAAGAGCTATAACATGGTCTGTTTGAGACCTGAGAGCTATAACACGGTCTGTCCAAGACCCGAGAGCTGTGACCCGCCGAGGGGGCTTTAATGTCCATCACTCCAAATCTTTGTTGTGACGAGACAAAAACCGAGGAGCATACACTCGCCTGATACTTTTAAAGGTTGTGCCATGCCCCTCCCTTCTTGTTTCAGTTGGAAGTGTGTATGTGTGCACACATGCACATTCATATCAGCACAATGAGGAGCACCCAGGGGACAATGTGAGCACTAGGATGTATTTTGGTAGAATTGGGTGGAGAGTAACTTCACATTCATCTGGAATCCCTTAATTTACTGTGTGACCCTGAGCAAGTCACTTCACTCCTGGAAGTCTCAGTTTTCTCATTTGTAAGATAAAAGGATAGCACTGAGTCCCTACCAGGTTTAATGGTACTATAAATGTATTTAAATCATTAAGGTATATGTGTTGGAGGGGTGGGGAGGGACAAATATCTCAAAACACATATTTGTAGAAGAGAAGTAGGATCTGTTCTTGCTTATCACAGTCAAGGGAAAAACACAGGAAAGTAAACCACCATTTCCCATTTCAATTATTGATGGAAAGTGTGACCTGTCAGAAGAAAGAGGGGGAACTGACTGAGAGATTGAAACTTTTTTGTGTAATTTGTGTTTAAATTCAGGCAATAGCTTCCTTTTGTTGCAGGAATGGGGACTTCCTCCAGGGCCCGAAGATTGTTAGACAATCTTTCAAATTGTCTAACATTTGGAAATGAATTGTCTGAGGAGACACACGAGCTGACAAAGCAACAGACTTTATTGGGAAGGGGCGCCCAAGGGCAGAGCAGCAAGTGAGAGAACTCAGAACTGCTCTGTTACATGGCTTGCAGTCCCAGGTTTTATAGTCATGGGTTATTTTCCAGGTTGTCTCTGGCCAATCACTCTGACTTAGAGTCCTTCCTGGTGGCACAAGCATCTCTCAGCCAAGATGGATTCCAGCAAGGATTCTGGGAGGTTGGTAGAATATAAGGACAGGCATCTCCTCTCTCCTTTTGACATTTCCTGAATTCTTTTGGCTGGTGGTAGCTTGTTATAATAGTTCCATGTTCCTTACCAGGACCTCCTGTTGTAAGATAACTCATTCATGTGGTTACTATTGGGCTTGGCTAGGGGTTGGGGGTGGAATTGGGGGGGTGAGAGAGTGAGGGGCAGTTTTAGTCAGTGATTCCCCTAATACTTTTAACCCTTTATAACGGATACTCAGCATCAATAGCATTGTTATGCTAAATTATTTTTTTCTCCATAAAAGGGGGTATGCCCTTCTCAGAAGAAACATTCCAGTGGTAATTAAGTTCTAAATTAAGTTCTATTTCCCTCTGCTAGGCCTCTCTGTTCAACCCCAGACTATTTTTTTCTTACTCTCTTTGCTATGTTAATCAAGGTTTTCACAGATTTTCCAACCTTTTACCCTCATAGGCTGCTATTTCTTACCCCACCATCTAATTTTTTGCCAGAATTCTCTAAATTCCTTCAAATGCTGAAGGAATTCTCTAAATTCCTTCAACACTTCTCCCAGCCCCTTTGTCCCTTCTGTGTTAGAGCCCAGTCCACACCTTCAGCAGTGACCCTATTGCCTTCATCCATGGACTTCACCTGTGTGGTGAAGCATGAGCTTGGAATTGTGATGGAAAATCAAGGTGGAATGGATATTACTAAGAAAGCTCTATAAAATAGAGCTGAGAGGCTTGCATCAGAATCAGTCATAACTCTTGTAACTTTAACAGTCGTATGCCTTTTGCCTTTATAAACTCCCGGCTGTTTTTCTTTCCTGTACACTCTTGGTTTTACCCAAATCTTTGTCTTCCAAATTGCAGTTCCTACGACCACACATGAAACTCTGTTCTTTGTAGCTTTGTTATTGATTGCTGTTCTACAAAATACCAACTTTCTACTTGCATCACCTCAACCTAGTTATTTAATTTTTCTGTGTCTTGATTTTCTCATTCATCAAATACAGATAATAGGCACTTCCCTGGTGGTCCAGTGGTTAAGATTTCATGCACCCAATGTAGGGAGCCCAGGTTCGATCCCTGGGCAGGGAACTAGGACCCACATTCCACAGTGAAGATCCCGAGTGCTGCAACTAAGACCCAGTGCAGCCAGATTAAAAAAACGAAGAAATATAAATAATAAGGGAACTTTCTCCATACCTTTTTTGTAAATATTAAATCAGTCTATGTGCATTAAAGACTTAGCACAAAACTGGCAGACAGTAAAGAGTAAGTAGATATAAGATATATGTTTATACAATTATATTTTATATATTTCTGTGCCCACTCCAAAAGCAGGGTTTGTAGGCAGTACAAACACTTTTATTCCAACAGCACAACTGACAAACTTTACTGAAAAGCTGACATTTTAAAAATAAAGTTGGTTCTTTTGCATCATGTAAAAACCCTTCTCCTATCTATCTCCCTTCAAAAATCAAAGGTTTCTGAATTTGTACCTATATTTCTGTAACAATTTGTAATTGAACTTATCTTAGTAGTCAGTTTTATCTCCCCAATCTGGATGCCTTTTACTTTCTTTTTTGTTACCTTATTGCACTGAATGGGGCCTTTAGTACAAGGTTGAGTAGAGTGGTGAGGTGACCCTTCTTGCTTTGTTCCTGATCTTAGGGAAAATGAATTTAATATTTTACCAGTAAATGGTATTAGCTCTAAGATTTTTCTACAAGCTCTAAGCTTGTAGGTGCCCATGATGGTTAGCTTTATGTGTTAACTTGACCATGATAAGGGATGTACACATAGCTGGTAAACCTTATTTCTGGGTATGTGTGTAAGAGTATCTCCAGAAGAGGTTAGCATTTGAATTAGGAGGTTGAGTAAAGATAGTTCTCACTAATGCTGGTGGCATCATCCAACCCATTGAATGTGTGGATAGAACAGAAGGCAGGCCAGTCTACTCAACCTGAGACATCCATCATCTCTCATCAGACAGTGTCACTCCTGGTTTTGGGGCTTTGGGATTCAGATCAGAACTAGTTTACACCACTGACTCCAAATTTTCAGGACTTTGAAACTGAACAGAATTGCACTATCTATTTTCTGGGTTTATTTGCTTTGTGGACAGCAGATTGTGGAACTTCTCAGCCTCCATTACTGTTTGAGTCAATTCCTATGAATAAATCTCTTCTTATATCTATCTATATCTGCATCTAATCTATCTATATCCTATTGGATATATCCTATAATCTATCTTTTTCTCTTGGAGAACTCTGATTAAGCCAATGCCCTTCATCAAATCCCCTTCTACTCCTAATTTTCTGAGAGTTTCTTTTAAAAATCATGAATGGATATCAAATTTTGCAAATGTTTTTTTTAATCCTCTTTTTTTTTAATGGTTAGAAAATAATCTTAATTAATGGACACATATGCTATTTACAAATTTTCAATTACAAACACGATCATAATAAATGGCATCAGGCTAATATCCTAAAGATAAATTTCCAGGAGCAGGAATATTGAAAAGGATGTGTATTTATAATTTTGATAGTATAAACAATTGCCCTTCCTAGGAACTTTACAAATGTATATTCCCACTATCAGGTAAAAAGTTTTTACCACAAGGTAAAACTCTTTTCAGTAAATGTATAAATTGCATCTCTTTTTATGAGTGATCATAAATATCTTTTCTTCTATTTAAGGAACTTTTTATATTTATTCTTCCCATCTTTTGCCCATTTTTTTACTCTGTGTGTATGTGTGTGTGTATCTGTAAATGACTTTTTGAATTGATTTTTAGGATATTATTTTTTATATATCAATATTTCTTAGTCAATTTATTATTTTTTGACTTTGCTTTTGATATGTGTGTAAAGGTGATATTTTAACCTGAATCTCATTATTTCCATTAACTTTTCTGATGAGCTAGAAATGGACCTTATGAGAAAATGTGGGAAATACTGTAGTTTTATCAATTCCTTTGACAAATCATCTTGTGGAAAGTTGTCCACAGTGGTAAAACTTATAATAATAGTGAGCTGATTCGT
The DNA here is from genome assembly GCF_002263795.3 of Bos taurus. NCBI lineage: Eukaryota > Metazoa > Chordata > Mammalia > Artiodactyla > Bovidae > Bos > Bos taurus. The sequence continues at coordinate 67,026,949 of NC_037335.1, read as the reverse complement.
GCTAATTTTTTTTTTTCACAGAAAGTAATGAATATAACTTGTTTCTTTTTTAATTGGTGTGGATAAAAGCTATTATCCTTACTTATTCATATCATTTCTTTAGTATTAGAGAAGCAGTAAAGATAAAGGAACTGGGTGATACTATTTGATGCATATGGAGTTATTATGTGCCCTTGACTCAAGATCACCTTGAAATGATTAGTAGTCTGGATTCAAATAGAATATTCCTTATTTCCAATAGTATGCCATTCAATGATATCTTAGCCCAAAGGTCACATGTGGTGGTAATAGGGGAGTCCCAAGGCCTCATTTCCAACCTAGACTCTCCAACTTGGGGATTTTTGAGAGCCTAATTTTTTTAGCCCTTACTTGGATATCAAAGTGCTGAGTTCACAGTGATGAATTCAACCAACTCTTTATTTAACTTGTACTGTCATTGCATTCTGTGTACAACACAATCTCACATGATGTTGGCACATACGATGGAAACAAAAGTTATTTTTTCTTTTAAAATTAATTTAAAAAATAGTGTTATGACATAATTATCTTCCTTCCTTGTCTTTAACTTCTGTTTTCTGTTGCTTTTTTGTTAACCTAAACTCAGCTCACCCACTCTTTCCTTAGCTTTTTTTGGATCCATATCTCAGTTCCTTTTTTCTTCTTCTTAAGACATACAGGAAAATCTCTTTCTAGGGCTAATTATGTTCATGTTTGCTACACTCTTGAGCAATTTATTTCAGTAAATCAAAGAAGAATGTATTTTTAGAACATCCCAGGAAGAATGCATATACTGGTTAAGTTCAATTACACCTACTGCTGAAAGAAACCTACAGAAGTGGAGGTACAGAGAGTGGAGTAAAGAATTTTGTTCATTTGTACTATTCACCAAGGTTTTAACAGTACTTAATTATCATATTTATCATCATTCACTTATTTATGCTTCTATTTAATGAATAGTTGTTAAATAAATACATGCAAAATTATTTTCATACTCTGAGGTTTTTTGTTTTTTAAGTTGATGGTTGATATAAACACTATCATCAAGATTGCTGGGAGAAATATCATTAACCTCAGATATGCAGGTGATACCACCCAAACGGCAGAAAAGGAAGAGGAACTAAAGAGTCTCTTGATGAAGGTGAAAGAGGAGAGTAAAAAAGCTGACTTAAAACTCAACATTCAAGAAACAAAGATTATGGCATCTGGCTCCATCACTTCATAGCAAATAGATGGGGAAACAATGGAAACAGAGACAGACTTTATTTTCTTAGACTCTAAAATCACTGAGGACAATGACTGAAGCCATGGAATTAAAAGAAATTTGCTCCTTGGAAGAAAAGCTATGATAAACCTAGACAGCATATTCAAAAGCAGGGACATTACTTTGCCAACAAAGTTTTGTCTAATCAAAGCTATGGTTTTTCTAGTAGTCATGTACTGATGTGAGAGTTGGACCATAAAGAAGGCTGCACGTTGAAGAAATAATGTTTTCCTATTGTGGTGCTGGAGAAGATTCTTGAGAGTCCCTTGGACAGCAAGGAGATCAAGCCAATAAGTCCTTAAGGAAATAAATCCTGAATATTTACTGGAAGGACTGATATTGAAGCTGAAGCTCCAATACTTTGGCCACCTGATTTGAAGAGTTGATTTATTGGAAAAGACCTTGATGCTGGGAAAGATTGAGGGCAAGAGGAGAAGGGGACAACAGAGGGTGAGATGGTTGGATGGCATCATTGACTCAATGGACATGAGTTTGAGTCAACTCTGAGGGGTAGTGAAGGACAGGGAAGCCTGGTGTGCTGCAGTCCCTGGGGTTGCAAAGAGTCAGGCTCAACTGTACAACTGAACAGCACCAGCAGCAGTTGCCGATAACCTTAACAAATGAAGGTTCATTCGTTTTTGAAAATGGAGAGAAGAAGAAACAGCAAGTGGAGACACATCAGGCAACTTTGCTGTAAAGGAGAATATATACATAGCATGGTAGTTGGAGATAAATGTGGGATCATGGGACTTTTGTTTGGTGTTAGGTAGAAATTGAGGCAGGAGATAGAGGGACCCCAGGCTGAATAGCTAGAGTTTGCCCCCTGTGGATAAATACTCCAAGATGAAGAGGAGGAGGAGTTAAGCCCTGCCCAGATATGAAACTATATATTTCTCATTCTAAAGGTCAAGGAGACCTTCCTTGAAAGTTAAAAAGGAGGGGGCGACACCCCATAGTAGGTGATGTCAACCTACCCATAGGCCTCTTCACAAGAATCCGTCTTTGCTAGATGCACATGCATACATGGGAAGGCCCGGAGATAAACCAAATATGGACTCAGAACCAGGCAAAGCAAGATGATTTGCCAGAGGAAACCTAAAAGAAATGCCCCATATCAGTGATTCAAACTATCATGATGCCACAGTAAATTTCATTTATGTGCATGGAGGTCTCATATCAATAAGATCTAAGATGTGACCAGAGCAGGGAGACTTTATACCTTTTTAGACAAAGAAACAATGAATATATATCTATGGAAAACTGAGAAGACAAGGAAAGTTAGGTTTTGGGTGCTTAATTAGTGAAGAATCTAAACAGAATTTGAGTTTAGGTAGTAAATTAAAGGACTAAAAATGTTTATACAGACTTCTTGGCCTGAATTCTCTGTCTCTGGTGAGGATGTCCTTCTGTCTCCAGATACAGGTAGAGAATTTTCACACAAGTGATTTATTTCCTACTTTAAGGGAGACAGAAAGGATGATCAGAGTGTCCCTCTTGCATTGGCTATTTCTTCAGTAAAACCATCTACATGCCACAGAGGAACATTTTAGGATGGCCCACCCTGAAGTAAAAATTGAGGGACAGGGGAGAACAGGGATAACTTTAGAGAGATGTCTGAGTAGGAAAGAAGGAATTCTTTTTCCTGAACAGTCAATCTGTGCATGAATTGGCCTTAGATAGAAACAGGGAAAACATCCCTCTCTTAAAAAAAAAAAAAAAAGATTTATTTATGGCTGTGCTGGGTCTTCATTGCTGTGCTGGCTTTTATCTAGTTGGGGGGCTACTCTCCAGTTGGTGGGCAGGCTTTTCATTGAGGTGGCATCTCTTGCTGCAGAGCACAGGCTCTAGGGCATGCGGGCTTCAGTAGTTGTGGCTCCCTGGCTCTAGAACACAGACTCAATACTGTAGTGTGTGGGCTTAGTTGCTCTGAGGCATGTGGGATCTTTCCAGATCTGGGCTTGAATCTGTGTCTCCTGCATTGGCAGGTGGATTCTTTACCACTGAGCCACCAGGGAAGCTTTCAAACATCTCTTTTATCTGGAGGGAAAGTGGCAGGAATGGAGCAGGAAAATTGGTACCATTAGGAGTGGTGCACATAGACGTTCCTTTATGATTGCCTCCATATTCTCAGTAAAATCAGAAGTGTAGCTATCAGTTGGGACTGAGGAGAAGTGGGGAATTATTGGAGGTTTGAGGTGAAATAATCGTCGGGGAGAATAAAAGAATGTTTGTAATTGTAGGAGGGATGTTGGACAGTTATAAGGTGGTGACAAATTTAAAGTAGACAGCCAACAGGATGTGTGTGTGTGCACGTGTATACACTGGAGTGCTTCCAGTCACATTCTCAGATGCAGTTACTGAGAAAGTGATGTTTGGATTTGTTTATGTTTTGCCTGTAAAGCTCAATTCAGGGAGAGAGAGGCAAGGGCCTTGAGAGTTTTGGCAGTGGAGTAATAATGACGTTGGGCCTTGAAATCTAAGCTGAGTAAGGATTGAAGTGAGACTTTGTAAGGAAGCAAGAGATGGATAAATCAATGAATTGGAATTCCTAGGGCATTTGAGGAATTATTGGATTAAATTTATTAACTAAAAGGCAAGTCGTAGTGGTCAAAGAGAGGAGAAATTTAAATGGAGTATATGAGTTATTAGTAATGATATGATGTAGTATTAAAATATGACTCAGATTCAGACTTAAATTGAAGAAAGTAGGAAAAACCACTAGACCATTCAGGTATGACCTAAATAAAATTCCTTATGATTATACAGTGGAAGTGAGAAATAAATTTAAGGGACTAGATCTGATAGATAGAGTGCCTGATGAACTATGGAATGAGGTTCGTGACATTGTACAGGAGACAGGGATCAAGACCATTCCCAAGAAAAATGAATGCAAAAAAGCAAAATGGCTATCTGAGGAGGCCTTACAAATAGCTGTGAAAAGAAGAAATGCAAAAAGCAAAAGAGAAAAGAAAAGATATACCCATATGAATACAGAGTTCCAAAGAATAGCTAGGAGAGATAAGAAAGCCTTCCTCAGTGATTAATGCAAAGAAATAGAGGAAAACAATAGAATGGGAAAGACTAGAGATATCTTCAAGAAAATGAGAGATACCAAGGTAACATTTCATGCAAAGATGGGCTCAATAAAGGACAGAAATGGTACAGACCTAACAGAAGCAGAAGATATTAAGAAGAGGTGGCAAGAATACACAGAAGAACTGTACAAAAAAGATCTTCACGACCCAGATAATCATGATGGTGTGATTGCTTAGCTAGAGCCAGACATCCTGGAATGCGAAGTCAAGTGGGCCTTAGGAAGCTATGGCCGAATCACTATGAACGAATTCCAGTTGAGCTATTTCAAATCCTGAAAGATGAGGCTGTGAAAGTGCTGCACTCAATATGCCAGCAAATTTGGAGAACTCAGCAGTGGCCACAGGACTGGAAAAGGTCAGTTTTCATTCCAACCCCAAAGAAAGATAATGCCAAAGAATGCTCAAACTACCACATAATTGCACTCATCTCACATGCTAATAAAGTAAAGCTCAAAATTCTCAAAGCCAGGCTTCAGCAATATGTGAACCATGAACTTCCAGATGTTCAAGCTGGTTTTAGAAAAGGCAGAGATCAAATTGCCAACATCTGCTGGATCATCGAAAAAACAACAGTTCCAGAAAAACATCTATTTCTGCTTTATTGACTGGTCAAAGGCCAAACAAAGAAGACGATGGCACCTCACTTCAGTACTCTTGCTTGGAAAATCCCATGGACGGAGGAGCCTGGTAGGCTGCAGTCCATGGGGTTGCAAAGAATCAGACACGACTGAGTGACTTCACTTTCACTTTTCACTTTCATGCATTGGAGAAGGAAATGGCAACCCACTCCAGTGTTCTTGCCTGGAGAATCCCAGGGATGGGGGAGCCTGGTGGGCTTCCGTCTATGGGGTCGCACAAAGTCAGACACGACTGAAGCGACTTAGCAGCAGCAGCAAGAAAGGCCAAAGCCTTTGACTGTGTGGATCACCACAAACTGGAAAATTCTGAAAAAGATGAGAATACCAGACCACCTGACTTGCCTTTTGAGAAATCTGAATGCAGGTCAGGAAGCAACAGTTAGAACTGGACATGGAACAACAGACTGGTTCCAAATAGGAAAAGGAGTATGTCAAGGCTGTATATTGTCACCATGCTTATTTAACTTATATGCAGAGTACATCATGAGAAACGCTGGGCTGGATGAAGCAACAAGCTGGAATCAAGATTGCCGGGAGAAATATCAATAACCTCAGTTATGCAGATGACACCACCCTTATGGTAGAAAGTGAAGAAGAACTAAAGAGCCTCTTGATGAAAGTGAAAGAGGAGAGTGAAAAAATTGGCTTAAAGCTCAACATTCAAAAAACTAAGATCATTGCATCTGGTCCCATCATTTCACGGCAAATAGGTGGAGAAACAGTGGAAATAATGGCAGACTATTTTGGGGGACTCCAAAATCACTGTGGATGGTGACTGCAGCCATGAAATTAGAAGACTCTTACTCCTTGGAAGAAAAATTGTGACCAATCTAGACAGCATATTGAAAAGCAGAGACATTATTTTGCCAGCAAAGGTCCATCTAGTCAAAGCTATGGTTTTTCCAGTTGTCATATATGGATGTGAAAGTTGGATTATAAAGACAGCTGAGTGCTGAAGAATTGATGCTTTTGATCTGTGGTGTTGAAGAAGACTCTTGAGAGTCCCTTGGACTGCAAGGAGATCCAAGCAGTCCATCATAAAAGAAATCAGTCATGAATATTCATTGGAAGGACTGATTTGAAGCTGAAACTCCAATACTTTGGCCACCCGATGCAGAGAACTGACTCATTTGAAAAGACCCTGATGCTGAGAAAGATTGAAGCAGGGAGCAGAAGGGGCCGACAGACAATGAGATGGTTGGATGGCATCACTGACTCAATGGACATGAGTTTGAGTAAATCCTGGAGTTGGTGATCGACAGGGAGGTCTGGTGTGTTGCAGTCCATGGGGTCACAAAGAGTCAGACATGACTGAGAGACTGAACTAAACTGAAAATATGACTCAGGAAGTCTATATAAAAGTAGTCTATTGAAATACAAGATCATGGGAGGAAAGGATGTAAAGAAATTATGAAGGACTTCCCTGGTGGTCCAGTTGTTAAGAATTCTTACTTCCACTGCAGGGGTCATGGGTTCAATCCCTAATCTGGGAACTAAGATCCTACATACCTCACAGAGCATCCAAAAAAAAAATTCTTTTAAAGAAGAAATTATGAGGCCATTATATTGAACACATTATTTGTATATGTTCCAGTTACCTCTTTTTGTATAACAAAGCTAATCAAAACTTAGGTAAAACAACAATGTATTATCTCATAGTACTGTGGTTAGTTCCAGTGGTTAGCTGAAATTACCGTCTTTTAAACACTCAACTGGGTGGAAGTCCAAGATGGCTCACTCATAGGGCTGACAGTTGATGCTGGCTGCTTGCCAGAAGCTCAGCTAGGCTGTTGCTCAGACTGCCAACATATGGTTGCTTTATGTAACTTGGACTTCTCACATCACAAGCACTGGTTTACAAAGGGAAGTGTCCCAAGAGTGAGTGTTCCAAGGAGCAGAAAGCAGAAACCACAAAGCCAGTACAGGGTTACACCCAAACTAGAACAGTGATAGAGTGTTATTTCACCATATTCTGTTTTTTTTGGCCATGCAGTATGCAGGATCTTAGTTCCCCAATCAGGGATCAAACCTGCATCCTCTGTATTGGAAGCTTGGAGTCTTAACCACTGGACCACCAGGAAATTCCCCATATTCTATTAGTAGAAGCAGTCTCAGGGCCCGCATAGATTCAAGGGGGAGTGAAGGATAGAGACTAGCTCTTGAAAAGGGTGGCAAAGTAATACTGCAGAAGAGCAAACACATGGAATGAGAGATATTGTTGTGGCCATCTTTGGAAAAGAAAATTTTCTGTAGTGTGAATACTGAAATTGATGATAATAGGACTAGCATTGGTGGGAAAGAGGGTGAGTTAGATGTTAAAACGTTGATTAGGAAGAACAACTCAGAGATATTTTGTTGAAGATATCTGCAACAAGGAGAAATAAAAGATAATGAGTTTGTTAGCATAAACTTTAGCTCCCTTTCCTTGGTTTATTAGCTCGAACTATTTTGTAATTTTACTCATTGCCTTACTAATTATGGTGTAAACCTTTACCTTATGACAGCTTTTGTTCTAAAGGTGTTATATGATACAACTTCACTTCAGCATTATAACCTGACAATTGTATATTTTCATTTCTCCCTTCCCAGTCTCTGGTCTATTGTCATCTATTTATTTCTACATATGTGAGACACCCCACTATTCTTTTGTTATTTTTTGTTTTAATCGGGTGATGGTTTAAACACATTTAAATAATAAGAAAAGATCTTACATACTTATTCAAATAGTTACCATTTCTACTGGTCTTCATTATGTTGTATAGATCCATATTTCCATTTGGTACTATTTTCTTTCCACCTAAGGAATATTTAAGATTTCTGAAACATTTCTTGTACTGTGAATCTACTGTTGATGAATTATTTTAGCTTTATATATGGGGGCGACAGAGGATGAAACAGTTGAATTCCATCATTGACTCAATGGACATGAGTTTGAGCAAACGCCAGGAGACAGGGAAGGACAAGGAAGCTTGGTGTGCTGCTGTCTATAGGGTCAAAAAGAGTTGGACACAAATGAGCAACTGAACAACAATGTCTGAAAAGCTCTTTCCCCCACCCACTTCTGTTTTTTGAAAGATGTTTTTATTAGGTATAAACTTCTAAGCAACAGGTTTTTTTCTTTGAGTACTTTAAAGATGTTACTCAATTGTATCTCATGCATTTTTTTTTCAACAAGAAATATTCTATCATCTTTATATTTCTTCCTCTCTATATATCTTATTTCTTTAGCTGCTTTAAAATATTTCTTTCTCACTTGTTTGAGACACTTGATTACTGTGAACCTTGGTGTAGTTTTCTTGTTTCTAGGTTTCATTAAATTTCTTGAATCTGTGGTTTTCATCAGATTTTTAAATATTTGCACCATTTTTTCATTTCATATTTTTTCTCTTCCTTAAGAAGTCCTCCTTTCATTTGAAGTCTCCAATGATACATTTAATAAAACACTTCAAGTTATCCCACAGTTCACTGAAGCTTTGTTTAAGTTTTGATACTTTCTATTCTATTTTACATTTTGTATAGTATGTCTTACAAGCCCTTAACCCTTTCTTCTGCAATGCTTAGTCTGCCATTAATTTCTTCCAGTTTATCTTTTCATCTCAAACAGTATAGTTTTCATCCTTGGATTTTTTATTATTTTAAAAGAGCTTCCATGATTCTACTTCACATACTCAATCTTATCTCTAGCTTTTTAAACATATGCTATATAGTCATTATAACTGTTTTAAGGTCCTGAACTACTGATTCTGTTGTATGGGTTGGTTTTTATTTTCTTTTTCTTTTTAGGTACAGGCCACATTTTTCTGCCTTTTGCATTCTTAGTAGTTTTTGATCAGGTACATTTGTGGATTTTGCCTTTGTGGATGCTCAAAATTCTTATAAATGTTCTTTAGCCTTGTTCTGGGATACAGGTTCTTGAAAACAGTTTTAGGCTCTGAGTCTTTCTTTTAAGCTGCGTTGACAGGACCAGTGAAGTGTTTTAGACTTATTTTTGTTGAATTATTGAAGCAAAGGTCTTTTGTTCATCGTACTTGGTAGCACTAATTATGAGGTTTTTCTTGTCTGTGAATTGGAAACAGGTGCTATCTTATTTCTGTGTGAGCTGTACAGGTACTATTTCCTTTGTTCCTTTTGGTGAGTTCTTTCCTGAACCTTTGGAATTTCACCATTCCCCTCCCCATCCCTCTCACACACACAGACACCCAGTGATCAGTACTCAAAGACTCAAGGGGGATCCTCAGCTGAACTCCAGAGTTCATTATGAAATGATCACCATTATAAGTCTAGTAATCATCCATTCTCATACGAAGTTACTACAATATTATTGATTGCATTCAAATTATTAATCATTTGACATTATAGAGTGGAAATGAGAACAATCAGGCATAGATCTTGCATTTATAAAACTCAGTGGGCACAGCTGGAACGCTAATAGGGTAGATTAGAAGCTTAGGTTGTCCAGAAGTAGCTGATGAGCATGCATGTCATTCAGATTCAGTATAATAATTCTGCTTTCCAAAAGACTTTCCTTAATGAACAAGATAGAGGCTGTGTCTAAATATTAGTAACTGTGTAAATTTCTTAAGAGGTCATTACAGATTTTATAAAACAATACTTATTTTAGTTTAAGGTAACTAGAAAAACAAAACATATAATTCGTAACACTTTAAATGAAGAAAGTGTGGGCCAGGAAGTCAAATCAATAGTAAACTATTCTGAGTCTTAGAACAGCAACCCATTCTCCAACAATTGGTTCAAAAATACTAAGTACTGACTGTACTAAGAAGCAATCCCTACTTAGTTACATGGGTGGGCTGTATGTTGTTCTTTTCCATTATCAAAACAATTCAATGAAAAGGTCTAAAAATGCACCTCCAAAGGGTTCATTTTATTGTACAAATGCCATCTGCTTTATAGCTAATGATCAGATCTCAGAAACAGAGACATTATTCCAGGAAATGGTGAAAGATATTTAGTATTAATCTAACATGTTACTTGTGAAGAAGTATCTGGCAGGCAAGAAAAGTTCTGTGTGTTTTATTTAGGAAAAATTCGGTATCATTTTTCGCTATAGTTTAAATGATCTCTAAGACTTTGTACAAATGTAAATATAAAAATTAAAATATACTGCGCACTATAATTTTAGAAGCTGTACTTTTTACTGAGCATAGGGATTATTCAGTAAAAATTTGCTGAATTAATCTGGCCCTAAGAATAAATTTCTTTTAAGGCGGGTTTAAATGATACAAAATAATGACTTAGCATTGTAATAAAATGTTGTCAATTTTATTAAAAGTAGATTCCATTTCTTCACACAAGTAAGTTTTGTGTTTTTTTAAAGCCCATTTTATTGTATTGTTTCATCAGAGTAAGTTGGCTCAGTGAAACTGTCACTGATAAAAACACGTACAAAATTAGCACCAAACATCTATAAATGCAGATAGCCACAATGACCTTTCCAGTATGTACAATCTCCCTTTACACATACACACATATATTTACAGCTAATAAATAACATTGAAAGTCAAAGCATTGCTGATATATATATAGTGAAGTCTGTAGAAGTCAGAGTTCCCAGGGCCATACACTGACTGAATTTATACTTTCTTAAGTTGATGTACCCTTGCTCAAAACCCAAATCCCGAGAATTAATGAATTATAACAATGAAGGGGGATGCCAACAACAAGTCACACAACATTTTATTTTTAGAGAGAATTCATTCCAAACTGGCTGATGTCAGTCACAGCATTCATTCTACTTTGTACAGGCACAACTGTATCTCTCAGATGAAGGAGTGTTCCGGCACCACTGGAACATTTTCTACTCAGTGTGTTCTAATGTACCTCTTAATCATTTACCTTCCGAGCCATGCTGAGCAATAATCGTGTATGTGGGGCTTCATACGTGAATATGTGTTCAGACACCCACACACATTCACAGTTTGGATTTTCAGTAATAGCCTCTGAAATATTTGACTTCTCTATCATTTGATAATAATATATAGAAAAGCATTCTGAAAATATGAGATCTAGTTTATAAATAAATGTTCACTCACTCTTGACTAGTTGTTAAAAACAACTTTCATGACAATTCACGTGGATATAGCAATTGATCCTTTTCATTGTCCACAATGGTTTTAAGCACTGCCAGTGACTATATGACTGACTTTAACCTTTTCTGTTTCTTTACTTAGTAAAAACAATCTTTGTCTAAAATTTGTAGGACTTTGCATGATGCAAAGTTTCATCTTGAATACGTGTTTTCTTATCAAAGTTAGGGAAGAAAGAGACATGCTCAAAGTCTGACTGAAGCATGGCTGAAATAAGCCTAAAATTGAACAGTAACTATCATACATTAAAGGACTTCAATGAATGTAATTTTGAAAGTCTGATAATAAAATTACAGTATCATTTTTTTTCCTCTGTAGTTAAAATTCTGTATCAGCTGATGATAACAGGCTCAGTTGAAAAGCCTATCTAGGGAAAAACTATTAAAATATAATCTTGAGACAAAGCAGGAAAAGGAAGGGGAAATACTAAACCATAAACTGTTAAGTTTATTAAGATTTAATTGATCTCAACTTTATATATCTCCTTTAATTTGTAACTTAGTTATGATGCAACCAACCGTAGAGGGGGTTTAAAGGTTCAGTGCTTTATCAACTCTATTCTTCATTTCTATCTCCAAGTCACTAGTTCCTGGTTCACTCTTGGACTACATTCCAATGGCAAGAGGAGAGTAATTCCAAGAAAGTAGGGATTTTGATTGACAAGTAAACGGGTCCTACTCACGCTGCAAAAAAACTTACTTCCTGTATTTAGACTCAGAGAAAACTCTGAGAAGGTTATCAGTCTAGAAAACGCAGAATCCCAATTAAAAATGAGATTTTAATCAATTTTAGGCTATGGCTAAACTTACTACATGAAGAGATCTGATTATTTTATCATTTTAAATAACTCATTTTTTTCTCAAAAGGACAGAATGCAGTGCTTTTCATATCTGTTATTTTTTTAATGTTGGAAGATGTGCTATTTGGCCACTATACACCTCAAATTGAATTAGTTTTAGTATTTGAGACTGTCTCCTAAAATAACTAATAAGGCTAGAGCTGGGGTTAATACTCAGGAAAATCCACATTTCACCATCTAAAGCACTGGCGTCTTTTGTAAAAGTTACTTCATTCTTCATAGAATTCATATGCTGTTCTTTCTTCTGTAGCTTTGCCAAGTTTCTGAGAGAAAACAGAGGAAGAATGGCAATTTATTATCTTAGTGTTTTATAACCCTCTTCCGTCCCTCACCACCTTCAAGATGAAAAAGTAGTCAACCAGAAGTTCAGAACAAAGGTTGTGAGAATAAATGTAATCAGAGGAAGTGGCAGGCTCATAGGAGTCAGACAGTCTAGTATTTACTTAGCCATGTCTTGATAAGGAGTTTCCTTTTCTGAAGACTGAATTGAATGATTTCAAAATTTAGCAAGATTTCTTACTTCTAAAACTTGTTAAATAAAATACCTATTTTTTTTCCTTTTCTTGTGGTATGAGTCTTCTAAAGAGTTTTACCGGAAGATGAGAGAGAAGCTTTTATTTCATTGACTTAGTCACAGAGGTGAGAAACAGCAGAAGCTTATTAGTCTGAGTCATAATTACCTCCTAGATAAAGTTCAGGAGTAAAAAAAAAAAAAAAAAAACTTCCCTAAATATCTGTTGTTTCAGTAATCTTATCATCAGATGAAGAACATATCACTAGACTATCCTAGATAAAGTCTTATAACTTACACAAATGTGACAAGAAATACTTGATAAACAGATGAGTTGGTTCCTAATTTTTCAAGATTTTTTTTTTTTTAATTCACATTACAGATTAAAGTCATGGATGACCTTGGGATAATATATACATAAGAATGTTTGTCTACAATGCCATCCCACTCCAGTACTCTTGCCTGGAAAATCCCATGGACCAAGGAGCCTGGTAGGCTGCAGTCCAAGGGTTGCTAAGAGTCGGACACGACTGAGCGACTTCACTTTCACTTTTCACTTTCATGCATTGGAGGAGGAAATGGCAACCCACTCCAGTGTTCTTGCCTGGAGAATCCCAGGGATGGCAGAGCCTGGTGGGCTGCCGTCTATGGGGTCACACAGAGTCGGACACGACTGAAGTGACTTAGCAGCAGTAGCAGTAGCAGCAGTACATAACTTAAATTCATATATAAAACTTCATATAAGAGTTCCTTTTGAAGAGTTAAAACAAATATGAAGAACCTCAGATTTGTGATGAAGAAAAACAAAGCAATGAAGCTCTTAGTAGAAGTATACACTTAGATAAAAATTCAATTATTCTCCCTGGCTCAATACCAGTAACTATTCTCCATTTCAAGTTTATCTTGAGTGCTCTTACATTAATGTTTTTAATCCAGACGGCTTCATCTTGTCCAAAGTATATATGTCATAATGCCATAATGTAAAAAAACTAAAAGAAGGTAAATATTATACATGTATAGAGAAAGTCTGAAATCCATACTTATCCATTGATAAACTGTATTATAAAATACAAATTAAAAATAAAAGAGATATGTCACATAGAACCTTTAATATGCTTTTTCTGATTAGAGAATTCTTCTGTACTTTTGTCTGTAAATGCAACTGGGGAAGACAAACCAAAAGCAATTAGCTTTTCTATTTCCGTATGATGTTGTGACCAACTTTTCCCATTGTTTTCTTGTGTCACTGGCTGGTATGATATGATCTAAGCTTTCCTCCTTTATACTTACAACCCTTCAGCACTTGCACCTGGCAAGGGGATGAGTGGAGGAATGGAAGTGGCATACTTTGGGAATTCCAGGAGGGAACGTGGTGGAGAGAGAGGCAGTCACATGTTCAGTCTCTACTTAGTACTGACGCTCTGGAAAAATTCAGCTGACAGCTGCCATGTGGATTAAAAGGTCAGGTAGAAAAGATCCAGGCAGTTGTTTTGAGGTAGAAAAGACAACCATCTTCTAAACTTTTAAGTCTACAAGCTTTCCATCTTTGGGGGTTTTGAGACGGATGCTTGGTGGCTGCCCCTTTGGCTCCCTGTCCTGGAATCTGCTGGCACTTAGAATCAAGGAGGACTCTGGTTTTGGCTGATGTTTCACTCCCCTGGGTACCTCCTAGGAGGAGCTGTGCCCATAGCCACAGTGATGGCTACAAACTTGTGATATATGCTCTGCACACAGGTCTGTAAAGGGAGCAGGGTTGCAGTACAGGAAAAAGCAGAAGTGAAGATTCTGTGGTAATTCAAGAAGTAAAATAAAACCTATGAAGTGCACCAGAGCTGGCATAAAGAACAGGAAAAAGAAAATAGAGGAAGTACTGCTAAAAGCAAATGGATAGGTCTAATGTGCGTGCGTGTGTGTGCGTGTGTTTGTGTATGCTCAGTTGCTCAGTTGTGTCCAACTCTTTGTGACTCCATGGGCTGTAGCCCTCTAGGCTCCTCTGTCCATGGGATTTCCCAGGCAAGAATACTGGAGTGGGTTGACATTTCCTACTCTAGGGCATCTTCCCGACCCGGGAATTGAACTCGCATCTCCTCCATTGGCAAGCGGATTCTTTACTACTGAGCCATCGGGAAGCCCCCTAATGTGTATACAGAAGACTTTAAGAAAGACCACCTGAAGGTTCTCATCACAAGACTCAATCCAAGCCTCTAGTTCAGGGTGAAGGGCAAAGCATGAAGCACCATCCCTTGGAGAGCAAGTTCAAGATACCCAGAGAGCCTGAGCCCATGATGCTCACCAGCCAGACTTTCTATTCAGGGACTTGTCATGGCATTTCACAAATATCACAGGTGACTTTCCTTTCTGCAGATAAGACATTTTCTCCCGGGAACAGAAGATCACCCTGTGGAAGAAATTGTATGTCAACACAGCATATTGGAACAATAAAATGACTTCAAAAATAAATGCTTCTGTCAGGGTTGTCTGAAACTCACATGATTCTTCTGACTGTTTTGATATTTCCAATAATTAACTATTTATACTCAGGCCATTCCAGTCAGAACACATCTGAATCAGATGGTTATTTGCGGGCTTTATGCACTGTTCGGCAATAAAGCTCGTTCATTAATATAGATTGGCATACAGATAGCCTGGAGCAGGTTTAAAATCACCAGGCTCTTAGAAAAAGATGATACAAGATCAACTTTACCACTTCTTAGTGTCTGCATTAAGGAATTCAGAAATCAGCTTTCAACTGGCCCTGCTAGAGAAACACTACTCTGTATAGCTTCTCCATTCATAACTTCTTTCCCTCCCCAACTTTGGTTATAAAAGAAAATGACAAAAGAGAAATATATTATTGATCCTAATTTAAAGAGTCATTTTTATTTACAATAATGGTATACTGAAGTTTACAAAATCCCTGTACATTCAGTATGAAAGACAGTGAAAGTGTAGTTGCTTAGTCGTGGCCGACTCTGCATTCCCATGGACTGCAGCCTGCCAGGCTCCTCTGTCCATGGAATTCGCCAGGCAAGAATACTGTAGTGGGTAAGCCATTTCTTTCTCCAGGGGATTTCCCAACCCATGGATTGAACCCAGGTCTCCTGCATTGTAGGCCGATTCTTTACCTTCTGAGCCACCAAGGAGGCCCCATTCAGTGTAAAAGTTTTAAATCCTCTGAGGCTCTCCATGCAATTCATTTTATAGATCTATGTGGATTTGGGTGGGGAGAGAGGATGAGATTATCTTGGAATCTCATCCTTCTTGAAGAGGTTGGTTTTTATTTTATTAAAAAAAATATTTGGCTATATCTCTTGGCTTGTGGGTTAGCTCCCCAACCAGGGACTAAACCCACACCCACTGCAGTGGAAACTTCCAATCTTAACAACTGAACTGCCAGGGAAGTCCTAAGAGGTTGGTTTTAATCTCTGAATGTCCCAGTGGCATCACTAAGGTTCTCTGCATAACTGTTTTGTGCTTGCAGGAATCAATGTTAAATGAGAAGTCGAAATTTTTGACGTCTAATCTCAGCTTTACTCAATGATTGTGGCAAATCAGTTTATGTTTTCTTTCCATGAAATGCAGAAATACCATTACTTCTCTAGTATAATAATAAAATAATACTCTTAAAAATAATAATAATAATTTTATAGGTATATAGTTTTAAATGAATTGCAAAGAGAGCCTCAGAGGATTTAAAACTTTTATACTGAATGGGGCTTCCTTGGTGGCTCAGAAGGTAAAGAATCTGCCTACAATGCAGGAGAGCTGGGTTCAATCCGTGGGTATAGGTATATAGTTTTAAAAACAAAGCCTACTAAAGTTTCACCTGAATGTTGGAGGCTCCAGAAATACTATTTCTAGGTAAAGACATTTGAGTGAATCGGAAGTGAATAGAGAAAAATTAATTACTTTTTTTGAGTCTCTCCTGCCTTTACTCTGATCTTCCCAATATCAAAGCCGGGGCTGCTCCACCAGTTGGACCAGCTGAAGTAGGAATCACTAATCCATTTGAGTTTCAACATTAGCAATTCTCCAATATCCACCTCCGTGTAAAGTAGAAAGGAGTATGTCTTATTTGTGGAAACTTCAGGCCTGAATAAAAGATCAACATATTTGGTTAGTTCTGAAAATCAGAATTCTTTCCCTTTTTCTTCCTCCTAAAAGGTAAATAGCTTTATTGTTTGGGGAGTATTTTAAAAATGCAAAAAATGTCCAACAAAATACACAAGATGAATGTCCATGGCACTTAGCATATTTTGAAAGATGGCTACACCCTTTTAAAGTATTCCAAATTTTATCCTAACAATATGAATTACGTAATAGAATTCCTAAGAGAAAAATTCATAAGTCCATCATTTAGAGATATTATTTTCATTTTCATATATTTCCTTCCTTTTGTATTGATAAGTGAACATGTGTTTCCTTTGTCACAATCATAGTGTACATGCAATTCTCTATTTTTTCTTTATTCACTTCATGTTTTACCTTCCACTTTTTAACATGCATTACCTAGTTTTCTATAACTACACTTTTTAGAGGCTAGGTTGATTTTATTGATTTGTTGAACCACAATTCACTTAACCATTGCCTCAGTTTTGGACACTTACTTTGCTTCTAATTTATACTATTATGGGTACCACTGTAATGAACATCTTTTGCCTTTTAAAAAATTTAAAGGTTTTAAAAAAATTTCCTATTGAGTACACCTGTTTTTAGGAGTCCTATGCCAGGGGTCTGGGATCTAATGCCTGATAATATCAGGTGGAGCTGATGTAATAATAATAATCAAGCGCACAATTCATGTAATGCACTTGAATCATCCTGAAACCATCCCCCATCTCCCAGTCCGTGGAAAAATTGTCTTCCACAAAATAGGTCCCTGGTGACAAAAAGGTTGGGGCCTGTTATCCTATGCCCTTTCTGTTCCTCAGACTGATGGTCAGGGCAGGTAACAGTGCCATGATAAGCCCCCATGCTGAAGGTAAAATTCTGTGGCTACTCACAGGGTAAAAGGGATGTTCTCGCTCTCAGCCACAGTGCCATACAGAGAGATCTCGAAGGCCTGGTTGGTGTATGTATTACTCTCAGTTCCAGAAAAATGTATCTTTACTTGGTAATGGAAGACTGTAGAGAGAAAATCAGAACAAGCTCTTATCAGTCTTTATGGAAACACTGCAGCACAAACAAGCAGGCACTCTCAACAGCAGACTGCATCTTACTAGTGATCAACAGGAAGCATTCATACATGACTATAAATGTGACTCAGAAAGATTGCTTCATATCTGTACAGTGCTTACTACTAGAATATTCAGGCTTTGAATTCTACTTCCTTGCAGAAGAGTGTGGTTCTAGTGGATAGGAAGAATCCAGGTATATCTGACTTGGTAAGCAGATCCAGAAAGTAATCATCTTTGATCGGGTACTGGGCTTCCTAAGCAACTCAGATGGTAAAGAATCTGCCTGCAATGCAGGAGACTCAGATTCGTAACAAAATGGGAGTATCTTAGAAGGTTTGGTATATTCCTCCCTCTCAAGACTAGTTCTATTTTCAAATACAGGTGGTTCCTGCCTTCACTTAAAGCAGACTTTGTTGTTTAGTAGTTCAGTTGTGTCCAACTCTTTTTTGACCCCATGGACTGCAGCCCACCAGGCTCCTCTGTCCATGGGATTCTCCAGGCAAGTATACTGGAGTGGGTTGCTATTTCCTTCTGCAGGAGATCTTCCCAACCCAGGGATTGAACCTGTGTCTCCTGTATTGTAGTCAGATTCTTTACCGCTGAGCCACCTGGGAAGCCCCAAAGCAGATTTTAGGAGTTGGCATCCTTTTTCTGCAAAGGATGAGAGTAAAGAGTTTAGGTTTTGCGGGCCACATAGTCTCTGTCTCAACCACTCAACTCTGCCATGGAGGCATGAAAGCAGCCTTAGTCAATACAGAAATAAATTAATGTGGTTACATTCTAACAAAAGTTTTTTTTAAAGAAGCAGATGATGGGCTGGAATTGGTTCAAGGGCCATAGTTTGATGACTGTGTATGAATGGTTTCAAATGAACTCACAGCCTGGTACTAATGTGGTGGCCCATGCTAATGGGCACAAGCACAGAGGATGGTGGCAGGCAGAACTGATGCACAGGGTGGTGCTGTTGTGCCCTGGGCCTTACTAGCAGTGGGAATTAGGAACTCCAGCAACACGGATTAGTGCAACTTCCTCTCTACCAACAGAAACACAAATGAGGGCTCAGAACTTAGCAAAATTGTTTTATCATCTCTATTGCAATGGACAAAATCAGTACATGTGATGCAACAAGCATGATAATAAAAAAAAATAGGATCAAATCCATTTTCCTATTTATAACAGTCTCCAGCCTACCTTTGTAAGGCATCTGAGAACGAGTCTTCAGGTACATCTTGCTGCTTCTTTTGGCTCTGACCTTGTTGATCTCGTAGCCCATGTTGTTGCAACGGTTCTTTCTGCAGCTCAGGCAGAGACCTTTCTCAAAGGCTTCTTTGGAATTGCACCGGTAGGCCTTACTTGGATTTTCTTCATTCAACAGAGAGTCAATGAAGAGATGAACGGAACGTTCGTGGGAGCACTTCACCAGCTGATCCACATCTGGGGAGAAAGAGACACAAGGAACATTTCAACTCTGTGACAGTTCACAATGAGTGTTTCATCTTGCATGTCTAATATAGCTGAGATGTGGTGTTAGAACAAAATTATCTCCTTGATCGTAGGTCCTGTTTAAGGAGGTACTCTTGATAGCAGCTTCTTCCCTACCCCAAGAGTGTTAAAGCTGCCAATTTTATCAGGAACTTTAGATGCTTCTGCTGTCTTATATTTGTGAGTATGTTTACGAAGCTGTAATAAGGACATCCAAGATAGAAGTTGATTTCCCCCAGTTCATCACAACTTTTGCTTATATTGAAAGTATATAATACTTCTAGATGCTTCTGGAAGTATACCCCTAGAAACCACATCATAGGTATAATTGCCATATTAACAGCATTTTATCATAGATACTATGAATAATTGAGGAGTGTGTCACTGTTCATGATTTTTACATTAAATTATAGAAATAATAGACTTAATAATTATTTCTATAATTTCTATAATTATAAAATGTATTATTTCTATAATTTCTATAAATATAGAATTATAGAAATAATCAGCAATGTCATAAAAGTACAGCTTTTTATCATAAGGTTTTTTACAGATTAAAATTAGTAACATTATGCTATAAATTCTATAACATAGGCCCAAAACACCAGAGTATATTGGTTATAGGTAGGTCCCATTGTCCACAAGGTATGCAAAGGTCTGTTAAAACAAATCATAAAATTAACACACACTAACATGATTATTCAACATTAAAAACTAATATTAAACTGTATTTTCTTCTTAAAAAGTTGGAATATTTATTGTTCGGGAATGGTGATTTGTACATCTCTTTAAAAGGCTGGCAAAAGAAATTTGGACTAATTGACATGTCCTTTACTTTTAGTAGAATTAAAAATAACTCTACTGGTTTTGCACTGTATTCAAAGTTTAATGTGTAGCAAGACAATACTTTTTCAAAGGCAAGGCAGTTTTCTTGCCATCTCACTGTTTGTTTGTTTTTCCCTTTTATTACTGCAAGTGCAGTACTCAGTGCAGCTTACAATATAATACAAGATGAAATGTCTATCTGACCCCAGGAAGTATTGAGGCTCCAAGGTGAGCATGCTAAAATGTGACAGACTTCTTCAAAAACACATCTTGGCTAGATGTATATTCAAACTATGTACTTGAGGAGAATGGTAGGGCACTTGGTCAGTAAGAGTTAAGACAACAGCTACATTTAGTTAACTTCTGAATTATATTTACCTCCAAGGCCTCTCTCTGCAATCACACGGAGAGCTTCCCCAATGTTACATCCTGGTTGGAAAGTGCCTCCGTTAGGGTAAATGTCCACATGCCCTACTGGTTTCTGGATTCCGATACTTCGACCTGGTGACCCCCTGGTGAATGTGTGTAAAACGTCTACAAAATCCGCATCATCAGGAGAAAGGCGACTTGGAGCTTCTGCATACTCGAAGTTAGGTCCAGCTGGATCTAAGCCTTAGAGGGAAAACAAAAAGTCCTCAAAGATTTTTATTTATTTATATATTTGGCTGCATGAGGTCTTAGTTGTGCATGTGGGATTTTTCTTTTTATCACATGGGAACTTTCCTTTGGGCTGCATG
Source organism: Bos taurus (assembly GCF_002263795.3). Classification (NCBI taxonomy): domain Eukaryota; kingdom Metazoa; phylum Chordata; class Mammalia; order Artiodactyla; family Bovidae; genus Bos; species Bos taurus. The sequence goes on along the minus strand of NC_037335.1, from coordinate 67,006,257 downwards.
AATTCTCTAGTTGACGTATGTGGGCTTAGTTGCTCCACCACACGTGGGATCTTAGCTCCCCAAGGAGAGATGGAACCTGTGTTCCCTTAATGCGAGGTGAATTCTTAACCACTAGACCACCAGGGAAGTCACTCAGAGATTTTTAAATTCCCATTAGTTTTAGTCTCCATCAGTATCATCTTAGCATTCCATTGCTCATCATTTGAATGTAACTGGCAGTTACAGATTGTTATCAGCTCCAATTCTGTATTGACTGAGTTTTAAATTACTGAGATTCATAAGAGAAGGCTTATCTCTTCTTCAAATAAAATTTGAATTTTTCAAACTAATCATTAAATAACAATTTTCACACAGGATGACTTGATTCCCTTTTGTAAATTATTTCTGTGCCTGGTTAGAAGGCTTGTAAATAGTGTTGGGCTCTTTCTTCCTCTCTACACAGGCCAAACTATCTATTGCCATTGGCCTGGATGACAGGTCTCCTTTTTCCAAATGGCCTCTGGTGCGGGTCCTTTTTCTTTCTCTCCAGTATTGATGTGAGAGGTGACAGATATGTGTGCATACACTATCAAAGCACAGAGCAAAGGTTTGTTTCTGAGATGCCACTGGGCTTTCTGTGTTTAACTCTGCATCGTTTCTCTTCTTCTGCCAGTAGATGGTGAGCCCATGAGAGCAAGGGTCTGAATTTTATTTTATTCCAGAAAAAGAGCCTTCCCATGTGATAATCAAATGGCCAGGCATACCCAGGAGGGTAACACACATATGCTTGTTTGACAAGCATCCTGATTCTCTTTCAGAGCAACAGGCAATGCAGTTCTTTTATTTTAAAAGAAAATGGCACTGCTTTCTTACCGGTTATCCTGTTGACCTTCTTATTGGTCAGACTTCCTGCAATACCAGCAGCATGGGCCCCAAGGCTGTATCCCAAGAGATGCACATTGCCCAGGGGATAGTTAAATTCATCCTTTGGAAGACGAACAGAAAAAGGAGTTTTATAGTTCTTTGCAAAATATCAATGCTAAAAGAAATAAAAGTTGAATAGTGTTTCAAATAAATAAATATTTTCAAAATAGGGGCAATACTGAAACCTAACTCTATTTATTTTAATTTCTTGTTATAGGTAAGAGGAACATAGACTATATTGTTGAGATTTTCTCTTTCCTTACTAATATTTAAATTAGAGTTTTCCAAATGTCTGAAATAGAAATGTATGGAAACATGAATTTCCATACATCTGAAAATATATGTATAAGTGTATATTTATATATTGGAGTAGGAAATGGCAACCCACTCCAGTATTCTTGCCCAGAACATTCCATGGGCAGAGGAGCCTGGCAGGCTACAGTCCATGGGGTTACAAAGAGTTGGACATGATTAAGCGACTGAGCACCATATTTATATATGGTATTTATATATATATATGAGATTCCCTGGTGGCTCAGATGGTAAAGTGTCTGCCTGCAATGTGGGAGACCTGGGTTCGATCTCTGGGTGGGGAAGATCCTCTGGAGAAGGAAATGGCAACCCACTCCAGTACTCTTGCCCAGAACATTCCCTGGGCAGAGGAGCCTGGCAGGCTACAGTCCATGGGGTTACAAAGAGTTGGACATGACTAAGCAACTGAGCACCATATTTATATATAGGTATTTTATATATATATAGACATACACATACAGATATATATTTAACTCATCACTTTCTACTCAAATACCCTGTGTTACTTTATTATTTAAGGTTACTCAAGCAATGACTTAAAATCAGAAACTATTACAAAGGATGGGACACATATGGGCCAGCCTTCTCATTCAACAGATGAGAAGTCTGAGTTCCAGGAATGTGATCTGATTTGCCCAAGTTCACTCTCCTGGTTAGCAAAATAGTCAAGAAAAGAACTTTTATCTTTTAATGATCGATTCAATAAACAGAGCTTATTTTTAAGTACCTGGCTTAAATAATGGCCTGTGAGAGTATTATCTTCATTTCAACCCCAAGATACTTTCCAAAGGTAATTTTCAAAGGATGACCTCAGAGAGTCAAAGTGAATAAAGCTCCTGATCCTCAGCTACTTCATATCCTACACACTTTTCCTGCCATTTTTTTCCCTTAGCTCATCTCCTTCACTCCTCCAACTCTCAACAAAAATCCAGATCTTTAATCCACACTAAGAAATAAGTAATATTAAAATTTTCATCAAAGATTGATATTCTAACAGGTCAAAGCCTGGATAAAATTTCCATGTGCCAGCCAACTGGTAGGGAAGGATTTGGCTGAACATGACATCTTTCCTCTGCCCTGAAATAACAAGCTTTTGTCTGTTCTGCCCACTTAGTTCTTGGTCTCAGCAAATCTATTCACCATGAAAATATCAAAGGACAGTGCAGGGCAGAACTATGCTTTATGGGTTTTATAGCTTTATCATTTTTATCATAATGCTACTTTTAGCTGAAAAAAATAATGACTATGCTTATTCTGAAGATACGAGTTGACCCCAAAAATATCTATATCTAAATGTATAAGAATAAAGGGCTTCCCTGGTGGCCCAGATGGTAAAGAATCTGCCTACAATGTGGGATACCCAGATTCGATGCCTGAGTCGGGAAGATCCCCTGGAGGATGGCATGGCAACCCACTCCAGTATTCTTGCCTGGAGAATCCCATGGATAGAGGAGCCTGGCAGGCTGCAGTCCATAGGATCACAAAGAGTCAGACACGACTGAGCGACTGACACTTTCTCTTTTTTACCACAAAGGAACAAAAACCAGTCGTTAGTTCAGCTCTAGCCAACTGGTCTGTTCTGGATATACAAGGCTCCTTCCCCCAGTCTTACCGCCATCCAGTTCATAAACTTGGCCACATCCTGTCCCACCAGCTTGGTGTACCCTGCAGACACTGGATAATGCTGCTGGGCCCGTGACAGCCAGTCCACCACGATGACGTTGGAGTCCGGTTCCCTCTTGTACAAGGCAGCCACGAGTTTTGGCACCCAACTCTCATACATTCCTGTCACCTGAAGAGGATGATACAAGCATCCTTAAAATGCCCACCTACAACTTGTTGTATTAATAGATACATATGTCAACCCCATACATTAAATGGGGGGGAAAAATCCATAGGAAGCCCATGGCTCATCAGTAAAACTTCAATAATTTATAGTATTGAAAGGAAAGATCAACCTGAATAAGTTAAAATTTACAGTAGAATGATGGACTATTTTTTTTTTTTTCTCTCATTTGGAAAGATTTTTTTTTTCTTTTTTCTAATTTTTAAAAGAAAATCCATCCTGAACCCTCCTCCCTCCTCCCTCCCCATACCATCCCTCTGGGTCGTCCCAGTGCACCAGTCCCAAGCATCCAACATCGTGCATTGAACCTGGACTGGCATCTCGTTTCATACATGACATTTCACATGTTTCAATGCCATTCTCCCAAATCTTGCCACCCTCTCCCTCTCCCACAGAGTCCATAAGCCTGTTCTATACATCAGTGTCTCTTTTGCTGCCTCGTATACAGGGTTATCGTTACCATCTTTCTAAATTCCATATATATGCGTTAGTATACTGTATTGGTGTTTGTCCTTCTGGCTTACTTCACTCTGTATAATAGGCTCCAGTTTCATCCACCTCATTAGAACTGATTCAAATGTATTCTTTTTAATGGCTGAGTAATACTCCATTGTGTATATGTATATGTATATGATGGACTATTTTAAAAGAAATTTAGTTTAAATACTTTCGATTGGGTTAATAAATATTTCCCAACAGAAATATTTTGGGGAATGTGAGTACCTTTTATTCTTTTTTTTTTCATTTTCTTTTTTAAATTTTTAATTAGAGGATAACTACTTTACAATATTATGTTGGCTTCTACCATACACCAACATGAATCAGTCATAGGTAAATATAGGTCCCCCTGCTTTGAACCCTCCCACCTCTCTCCCCATCACACTGCTCTAGGATGTCACAGAGCACTGGCTTTGGGTTCCTTGTGTCATACATCAAACTCTCACTGGCTATCTGTTCTACATATGGTAATGTATATGTTTAAATGCTTTTCTCTCAAATCATCCCACCCTCTCATTTCCCCACTGTGTCCAAAAGTTTCTTCTTGCTGTCTGTGTTGCCTTTGCTGCCCTGCAAGTAGGATTGTCATCATTGCTGTCTTTCTAGATTCCATACCTTTATTCTTATAAAGAGTTATTTACATACAAAATTTGATGTGATAGTGAAGAAAAATAGTTTTAAACATACTATTCTAACAGAAGATAATTTTATTTAGCAATCTCTTAATACATTAGAAAATTATTAGTTTCAGCTCAGACTTGTTCACCGTCCTTTCAAATTGTTGATTATCAGAGTGCAAATTAATGAGGTTTAATTATCAAATTTCCAAAATTATGAGATTGGTCTTATTTTGGAGATAAGCAAACTGCCATCTGTAATTCTTTACTTCTTGTTGATAAAGGCCCCCAAATTCAAAGTGAAAAGATTTATGCCATCAAAGAGGAGACCCTGAACATCTTGGCAAATATGCTTATTTTTAAATAATCGAACACATTAAAAAAACATAGATGACAAAATTCCATGCCATCCCGCCAGGAGCCTATACATAGCAACAACCTGTTTTAAATCTACCCACCCCTAATACAACCTGAGAGCTGATCATACCGTAGCCCTAGTAAAGGTTGTGACTCAGCAGACAAAGAAGATTCTGAAATAAATGTCTTAGGCTGCTTTTAAGGGGAAATCTGTAAAACCTGTATTCTTCTTAGAGTAAACGCCAATAGAAAAAATAAGACTCTTGAATTCCCAAACCAAGGGACTTTGTTTGAAACTTTGATCTTAGATGGTGGGTCCTTTCAGATCTGCTTCCTTTATTGTTTGTATTTGTATTTGTTTTCTTTTTAAAAATTTATTTATTTTGTAATTGGAAGATAATTGCTTCTTAATATTGTGTTGTTTTCTGCAATATATCAACATTAATCAGCCATATAATTCCATTCTGTTTAATCTATTTTGTAGGATAAAACATTAAAACATGAACTCTCGATTCACGCCTGACACTAACAAAGTGGACAAATTTTCACCACATTGCTGTGCTTTGTGGAAGGAAAAAGCAAGCCTGGGACTCAGGAGATGTTGGTTCCAATCCAAGTTCTTCCCCTAATTACGTCTATGAACACAGGCACTGTTTTAACCTTACCAGGGCACCTATGAAACAAAGGGATCAGATGATCTGGAAGTTACTCTCCACTCCTAAATGTCTTCTTGTGACCACTTTGGTTCCCAATCTACTTGCAGTGATACAATGTCCGCTCTATAAGCTATATGGAAACAGTGACAGACTTTATTTTCTTGGGCTCCAAAATCACTGCAGATGGTGACTGCAGCCATGAAATTAAAAGATACTTGCTCCTTGGAGGAAAAGCTATGACCGACATAGACAGCATATTAAAAAGCAGAGACATTACTTTGATGACAAAGGTCTGTCAGGTCAAAGCTATGGTTTTTCCAGTAGTCATGTATGGATGTGAGAGTTGGACTATAAAAAAGATGAGCACCAAAGAATTGATGCTTTTGAACTGTGGTGTTGGAGAAGACTCTTGAGAGTCCCTTGGACTGCAAGGAGATCCAACCAGTCCATCCTAAAGGAAATCACTCCTTAATATTCATTGGAAGGACTGATGCTGAAGGTAAAACTACAATACTTTCGCTACCCAATGAGAAGAATTGACTCATTGGAAAAGACCCGGATGACAGGAAAGATTGAAGTCAGGAGGAGTAGGGGCTGACAGAGATGGTTGGATGGCATCACTGACTTGAAGGACATGAGTTTGAACAAGCTCTGGGAGTTGGTGATGGACTGGGAAACGTGGCATGCTGCAGTCCATGGGATCATAGAATCAGACATGATTGAGTGACTGAACTGAACTGATAAGCTATCTCAAGCACAAAGAGAAAGCAAAGCCAAAAAAGCACAAAGGTGATGTGAGATCACTAGGAACATGTTGGAATCTTCTATGAACACATCTCTGTGTGGCTGTTTTCAGTCAGGGTGCAAAGCCTGAGTCTTTGGAAGAAGCAGATGCAATGCCCGCCCAGCATAAAACCCTAAAGAATTGGTCCTGCTCCATCTTTCTCCTCTCTTGGAAGTTGAAGGGTAACCACCATTTGCAGCTGCCTTTCCAGAGAGGATGATGTCATTTCTCCAGAACACAATGCTAATCACTCCTCCTTTTAGCCGGTGGTGAGGAGTGCCAACATCACAATGAGAACCCTGTACTTAAACACAAGCAGGTGGCCAAGCTCCAGGACATCTGTGGCTGCACTGCCTCCTGGGAAGTGTCCTGGGCACCCTGCATGCTAAGCATTCCCTTGGGTTTCTCATGACAAAGCTGCAGAACCTCCTCACTTAGTCCCATACCCTTAAATGGCTGAGAAGCTTACCTCAGATAAGGCAGGAAAATCTTATTTTCTCTCACCCCCTATTATAAATTTTTTCTGTACTATCAGTGCTTCTGAGTTGGGCAATCTGTCAAAGGGCAAGGAACCCAACCTACCCCTACAGCGACTAATACTTCAGCGACTGATAATTTTAGTAACTGCCTAACAATCTTATCCTTTCTTTTTAAAATTTAACATAAGACTCTTCTATAAGTGAAGTGAAGTGAAGTGATGTGAAGTGAAATTGCTCAGTCGTGTCCGACTCTTTGCAACCCGGTGGACTGTAGCCCACCAGGCTCCTCCGTCCATGGGATTCTCCAGGCAAGAATACTATAGTGGGTTGCCATTTCCTTCTCCAGGGGGTCTTCCCAACCCAGGGATCGAATCCAGGTCTCCCGCATTGCAGGCAGACGCTTTAACCTCTGAGCCACCAAGGAACCCCCAATCCCCAACAAAAATATCAATAACCTCAGATATGCAGATGACACCACCCTTATGGCAGAAAGCAAAGAGGAACTAAAGAGCCTCTTGATGAAGGTGAAAGAGAAGAGTGAAAAAGCTGGCTTAAACTCAACATTCAAAAAACAAAGATTATGGCATCCAGTCCGATCACTTTGTGGCAAATAGATGGGGAAACAATGGCAAACTATTTTCTTGGGCTCAAAAATCACCACAGATGGCGACTGTAGCCATGAAATTAAAAGACACTTGTTCCTTGGAAGAAAAGCTATGATCAACCTAGAAGCATATTAAAAAGCAGAGCCATTACTTGGCCAACAAAGGTCTGTCTAGTCAAAGCTACAGTTTTTCCAGGAGTCATGTATGAATGTGAGAGTTTGACTATAAAGAAGGTTGAGTGCTGAAGAACTGATGTTTTTGAACTGTGGTGTTGGGGAAGACACTTGAGAGTCCCTTGGACTGAAAGGAGATCCAACCAATCAATCCTAAAGGAAATCAGTCCTGAATATTCATTGGAAGGACTGATGCTGAAGCTGAAGCTCCAATACTTTGGCCACCTGATGTGAAGACAAAGACCACTCATTAGAAAAGACCCTGATGTTGTGAAAGATTGAAGGCAGGAGAAGAAGGGGACGACAGAGAATGAGATGATTGGATGGTACCACCGACTTGATGGACATGAGTTTGAGCAATCTCTGGGAGATATTGAAGGACAGGTAAGCCTGTCATGCTACAATCCATGCGGTCACAAAGAGTCAGACATGACTGAGTGACTGAACAGTAACAACAACCCAACAAAGGACTGGAAGACAAGGACTCACCTTCTTCAGTTCCAAAAAGGTAATATTTCCTAGCTTTTTTCCTTCTCAGTTTCCTTAAATCAGTACTAATTTTTAATAGCTTTGATTCACAGGCACAAACGGAGAAGGCAATGGCACCCCACTCCAGTACTCTTGCCTGGAAAATCCCATGGAAAGAGGAGCCTGGTGGGCTGCAGTCCATGGGGTCGCTAAAGAGTCAGACATGACTGAGAGACTTCACTTTCACTTTTCACTTTCATGCATTGGAGAGGGAAATGGCAACCCACTCCAGTGTTCTTGCCTGGAGAATCCCAGGGACGGGGGAGCCTGGTGGGCTGCAGTCTATGGGGTCGCACAGAGTCGGACACGACTGAAGCGGCTTAGCAGCAGCAGCAGCACAGGCACACAGCTGCACTTGAAGTCTCCCTTGCTACCTGCACCCAGTGGTCCCACTGAAGAAACCAGGTTGTTCACTGAAATGCCTAGATGAGTTGTTGCACAGACCACCTAGTTCTGCACAATGAAACTCAGTCCCACAGCCAGTGGCCCAGCCTCTGAGCCCAGGCACTCAGAAATGTCAGGACACACGTGAAGAATGTAAGTGGTCTTATTAAGCAGTGGGGTTAATGATAGAAATTACCACTATCTACTGATACTGGGTGAGTCACGTCATCTTAGTGTGAGGAGGAAATATTTTTCAAAAATTCCTAAATTACAAAATTCTCTCAGGGACAAGTTGAGATACCTGAGATATTTAATTTATTTCTGTCATATGAATGTTAAGCTTAAACTTTTTTGAAAAGTATTAAAAGCTAAGTTCTAAATATAGCCAAAATGTGTCTAAAATAACCAAAGATTATATTTTCCAATATAAACCTCTTAAAATGTAAAAAAATCTGTCAGAAATTTGAAAATGCAACTTTATCATAAGATATATAATATACTACCTGAACTCTAGCAAATAGAAGTGTTTTGTTAAGATAAATATTCCTGTGAAATCCATTAGTTGTTTCCTTCATCTTTATAAAAGTAATAGCAATTGTCCTACACTGTCAATAACAAAGGCACTTAAGTTATGTAGGAAAAAAAAATCAGGAGTACAAATAGCAACCATTAGCTGATTCATCTCATTGAAGTTAAGTATCTATTACCACATTCACAAACTCTGGACATAATGGAAAGATAATATTTCTTTAAGCATCAATTTTATCTAAGTTCTTTTTAATGAGCTATAAAAATCTGTTCATTAAGGATTGAAAATATTGGAAACAAACTAGTTAAGTAAGAACTATACCATATAAAGGGACTAGCTGGTATATTTAAAGAGAACTATATTTTTCATATTCTTGAAAAGTAAATATAAGCAGTTTTCACCTTTGCTAATCATCTTGCATGACAGTTCCCTGGCTAGCCCTCTTTCATCTCTAGAAAAGCTCCCTAAAGTTTACAGTTGGAGAATATTGGGAGAGGAGGGACGTCCAGTCTAAATTCATTTTTTTTAACAGATCAGTAAACTGAGGCCCAGTGGTGAGAAGTGGCTGGATCCAGTCACAGAGCTAGAGAATGGCAAAGCAGAACACTAACAGTCTCTTCCCTCTACCCCAGCCCTCTCCTCACTCTCACAGGTCATCTTCCTTAGGAAAGGACTTGGGTGATGCGCCGGATGAATCAGGATTATGCCAAGTCTCCACTGGTTCCTCTAACCCACACTCTGCTCTGTACTTGAGCAAAGGCTAGGGGAATGGCCAGTTTGAGGTCACAGCTAGGCACCATGGTAAACTGAAGGCTAGCACTGTCCAGAGGAAGTACCCATGAACTCGTGGCTTTTCTTATATACTTTAAAAAAATTTATTTTTAATTGAAAGATAATTGCTTTACAGTATTGTGTTGATTTCTGCCAAACATTAACATGCATCAGCCATAGGTATATCTATGCTCCCTCCCTCTGGAACCTCCATCCCACCTCCCTCCCTATCCCACCCCTCTAGGTTGTTATAGAGCCTAGCGTGAGTTCCCTGAGTCATACAGCAAATTCCCATTGGCTATCTATTTTACATATGGTGATGTATGTTTCCATGTTACTCTCTCCATACATCCCACCCTCTTCTTCCTCTCTCACCCACGTGCCTAAGTCTGTTCTCTATGTCTGTATCTCCATTGTTGCCCTGCAAATAATTTTATCAGTACCAGCGTTCTAGATTCCATATATATGCATTTTTATCTTTCTGACTTACTTCACTCTGTATAGTAGGCAACTTGTGGCTTTAGATTCCTCAATCCCCACCTGAGCCAGAACTGTTTTTATTCCAGTTTAAAGCAAAGGCATCACTGGGTTCCCATCACCGGGGCTCTCAACAAGCCTGTTAGAACGCTTAGTTCATGCCAGTCTACTCCTTCCTAAAGAGCCTTCCTTACCGTCCAGCCATGGATCACCACAAAGGTTTTGCTGCTGTGGTTGAAGTGACAGTTAGCCACAGATTCGGTCACTCCAGGAATGAGGTGGCAAGTGTCCTCAGCTGTGTCTTCGGGAGTCCTGAGAGCAAATTTACTTTCAATGTCTCTAAAATCTTTTCCTCCTGTAATCCCTGAAAAGGAAAAATTGGATAGGAGGTTAATTAGAGGGTGGTTTGTTTTATTTGCTGGACTAGTGTGTTTTAGATTCACAAGCAAATACCAGTAATGCTATTTTTGTTTCTAAAGTAAAAAAAAAAAAAAAAAAGTGGATTGCAAGAGAATGGTTGATCCTCCAGTGGTACTCAAAGTGGACAGTGCTCCAATGCTCAGTTGTGTCTGACACTTTGCAGAGGATAAGATAGTTGAATGGCATCACCAACTCAATGGACATGAGTCTGACCAAACTCCAAGAGATAGTGAAGCACAGAGAAGCCTGGCATGCTGTAGCTCTTGGGGTCACAGAGAGTCAGACAGAGTGACTGAACAACAAAAACGAACAACAACAAAGCTTGTTTGAGGGAAGACTGTTTCCTTTTCACTAGCATTATTTTTAAAATTTTAACAAGAAGAAAAGTTGGAAGCATGGGAACATTTTGTATGGAATTATTCCTCCCCACATGGCAAGATACATCAGTTCAAAATTGCTTTAGTGATTTGTTCAGAAATATCTGTGCTATGTATGAATTATGATTAATTCTTTCCCCCAATGTTTCTTTCCTCACTTATGTCTTCACAGACTTCCACACAAAGCTGACGCTTAAAATACTACAGCAGAGGTGGTTATGGAAAGAATACACTCTTCATTATTAAGCCCCGACTGAGTCAGGAGAGAAAGAAAACTTTGGCCTATTTTTGAGTCTCTGGACAATACTTCTAAATGTTGATGAATCTTCACAGGGTATTTGTAGGAAGTACATACTATATCACAGTAAACATTTTAAGTACATTTTAAGTAAATTGTATTGCAATTTACTTTTGATTTTGCCCAAGAAGTTCTTCTATTGTTAGAAACTGCCTTAGAAAATTTCAAACTAGGTTAGTTTCACCCACATCACTCTGTATCAAATAATTAATGTTTCCCTTCTTAACAGTCTTATTTTAACATGTTCGATCAGCAAGCTTTTTAAAGCAGAAATAACCTGAACAGTCTGGCAGACAGATCTCACCCACCACCTGGTTGCCAAACTGATATTTAAGCTTATTGCTCTGCATAACTCCAGAGGATAACAGTCACTTTTAGTCTCTTTTTTTCTAGAATTATGCAACATGGAGGCCTAGAGTTGCTGGTGGTTTTGAAATGACTAAGAATATTCTTTGAAATTATTAAGGCAGGATTTGTATATTTCTATGAAAAATAAAAGTCTATTAAATCTCTAACTCTTGTACCAGATTGTCATATGGATCACTCAGAGCTCCAATTTCCCACAACCATCATTTCTATGGGCTATATAGCTTGTAAAGAAATTTAGAAGAAAATTCATACATTTGTAAGAAAATTTGTATTTGAAAACTTCTGTTTCTCTTTTCATGGATTTTTTTTTTTAAGTTACAGAAAACATAATGAAGGCTTTGACAAGAAAACAGTACCCCTCTATATGCTATGTGATGTTTTCAATTCTTTGTCTATTCTGCATATGAAATTATAGATGCTGCTGGTGTTTATCAGTCTTTCCCTCTCCTTGGTGTTCTGACACATACCAAAGGTATTTCCACATACATGGTTGTTTGTAATCCCTTAAGGATGTCTTGGCATTCTAAAGATGAGTGTGGTTTCCCAATTTCTACCAGCCCTCATACAACTGACTTAGGCCAGAAAGAGTTAGGGAGAAGGATGGACCCTGACTGTGGGTCAACAGTGTGTTTAGTCATCGTAATATATACACTGGGGATTGCTCCTGGCTGGCTGATGAACTGATTTGACTCAGCTGCTACTAAGGAAATTATTGTTTTTTATACATGGAAATGATAGTAGAAGGACCTTTCACTAGATCCCCTTAGAAGTAAAGCCATCTTAGAATAGTGTGTGTTACAGAGGCAGTTGTCTAATGTTTAATCCTTTATAAGGGCTGAATTCGACTCATCATATTAGTAACATCACACCATCAGATGTGTCCTCATCAAGCACTAAGGAGAGATTTGGGGGCATCAGGTAAGTTACAAGTCAATGCATTTCTTGACTATATGATCTTTATCTCTAAAGTCCTAAATAAGTAACAAAAAATCAAAGTGTGTCAACAAAGGCTAGGAGTTATCTTAACATAGATAATAACTCACAGAGATGAAATTAGGTCAAGTCAAAACCCTTTAAAGGTATACTTATAGAAGGTACATTGTAGAAGGAGCATTGAGCATCCCAGCAAAGTGACTCTAAAGGTAGTTCACAGTTATCAGATAAATAAGATTAACATGTATGTGAAGACATGAGGTATATGAGCTCAGTTATAATGCCATTCTCTTAAAGTTTTTACTTCTTTCCTTTCTCTGTTTGTTTTTCCTCTCTGACACACACAAACATACACTCCTAAAGAACTTCATCAGTAATTCGTCCCTTCTCTGAGGCTGGTGGTCATAGTTATTGACTCAGCTTCTATAGAATGCTGACCCCCCAAAAAAAAGGTTTGGGGAAAAAAATCAGTGTTGTTATCTGACTGAATTGATTGGAGTTTTCAGACATTCCAATGTAGACAAGGCACTTGCTTATCTAACAAGCAGATTTACTTTCCAATTTTATAGAAAAAAACGTTTGCAAAAATAGCAGCTGTAAACTCTACAGCCTAATTTCTCCTCCTGAAATAAAGCAAGAGAGGAGGGTTGAGCTAAAAATACATCGTCAGAAAGAAAGTGAACATTTCCTACTGCCAAATCTTCCCTGGTGCCTGACTCCCACCTTTCCATACATTAATCAATCATGCTCTTGCTGAGCTCTGCTTCATTTGAAGGTGCTACGTGCTATTTTGCTGTCATCACTCATGTTTAACTCAGATATTAGCCTAGAAATTCACTATGGCCAGTCAAACAGACTTGTAGCTACTGAGCTCTTCAAATTTCCTAAAGAAGGCCTTGCAGAGATTGTGGTGGCTCTAAGAAAAACGGAGAAGGCAATGGCACCCCACTCCAGTACTTTTGCCTGGAAAATCCCATGAACAGAGGAGCCTGGTAGGCTGCAGTCCATGGGGTCACTAAAGAGTCAGACACGACTGAGCAACTTCACTTTCACTTTTCACTTTCATGCATTGGAGAAGGAAATGGCAACCCACTCCAGTGTTCTTGCCTGGAGAATCCCAGGGATGGGGGAGCCTGGTGGGCTGCTGTCTAGGGAGTTGCACAGAGTCGGACATGACTGAAGCAACTTAGCAGCAGCAGCAGCAGCAAGAAAATAAAGAGCCTGAGGGCAGTGCCCATATCCTCATATTTTTCTTAGAAATTGAAAATGGAGAAGTATAGTCAGAGCCCAGAGGTGGTAGTACTTACCATTCCCTCCTCACACTTGTTCCTTTCTACTCTGAATGTCTTACTGCTGCTGCTGCTGCTAAGTCACTTCAGTCATGTCCAACTCTGTGTGACCCAATGGATGGCAGCCCGCCAGGCTTCCCCGTCCCTGGGATTCTCCAGGCAAGAACACTGGAGTGGGTTGCCATTTCCTTCTCCAATACATGAAAGTGAAAAGTGAAAGTGAAGTCGTTCAGTCGTGTCCGACTCTTCGAGACCCCATGGACTGTAGCCTACCAGGCTCATCTGTCCATGGATTTTCCAGGCAAGAGTACTGGAGTGGGGTGCCATTGCCTTCTCCGGAATGTCTTACATTCCTACCTAAATTAGTTTGGAGGAGAGAGAGGGCAGAGAGTTGCTGTGATAAGAGAAGCATAATATAAAGAGGGGATGGGGGTTAGATTTAGAGTGGGAAGGAAGGATGTGAGGGGGATTAATTTCAAGTCCATTTCCAAATGATTCCTCCCTTACAAAGCATTTATAGCTATGAAAGACATAGATTGATTAAATTGATTAAATCCAATTTAATTCCTTAATCACTTGTGTCTGTTTGCATCGAAGAGTAATTAAGGAATTCAAGGAATTCCTTAATTAAGGAATTCAAGGAATTAAAAGGTCTAAGAGGATTTTGAGTCTGGTCTAAATTCCTCATTTTAGGGCTGAGGAAGCAAAATCCAGAGAGGTGACACTGACTAGCCCAGTAATTTAGGGTCCTGAATCTCGCAGGGAGTCTGACAAATACTTTAAAACTGTGAATGACACTTATTTGTGTGTGTTTTTGGTCTAAGTAACATTATCCTGTGATGTACTTTCTGAAACAAGAATTTGGAGTTTGTTCCACCCATTTTCTCAGATAGTGTAAAATACTATCTAGGGGCACATGCTACCTCGTAAGATGTTTGCCTGTGTGTCTGGTCAGCCGCTCTAGTCCGGTAGGACTCTGTGGGACCCCACGGACCCTAGCTGCTGGATTCCACCATCCATGGGATTTTCCCGGCAAGAATACCAGGCTGGGTTGCCATGCCCTCCTCCAGGGAATTTTCCCGACCCAGGGATCAAACCCATGTCTCCTGAGTCTCCTTTCTCCTAATGCTGGGATAGACTGAAGGCAGTAGGAGAAGGGAACAACAGAGGATGAAGTGGTTGGATGGCATCACCAACTCCACGGAAACTCCAGGAGATGGTGAAGGACAGGGAAGCCTGGTGTGCTGCAGCCCATGGGGTTGCAAAGAGTCAGACATGACTTAGCGACTGAACAACAAATTGAACCTCCAGTGTTCTCAAACTGATCAGACAGAAAAGATACTTTTTTAAATCAGCTTTCCTTTTTTTTAACCTATCAAAAATGCTATTTCATATACAGCAGAAACTAACACAACATGGTAAAGCAATTTTACTCCAACTTAAATAAATTAAAAAATGTTATTTCACAACTCTGTGCTGAAATAGCAAAGTCAGAGACAAACTTAGCAGCAAAGTCAAACTTCACTATAAAATGAGCCACTGCAGGACGTGCTGCCTGAAAGCACATCCAGGAGACACGCCCTGACTGCAATTCCACCAAAGAGAAAAGAAAACGTTGCCTCTTTTTATGACTTGCTTCAGCTGCCTTTTTAGTTCTGCTGTGTGTTAGCTGAACCAAGGCTCAAGTTACACAGGCTGCCTCTATCGTGGGCAGGTCTCAGGCTGGCCGCTCTTCTTCCCTGCAATAAACTCACTTCTGGCCTGGACGCCTTAACCCTGGTGAGCGGTGACTGGGATTCCGCCAGTGGCCTCCCCGAGGCGCCCAAGAAGCCCCAAGAGCTCGGACCGCACCACGGGGCAGGGCGCCCGAGTCGGGCTCAGCTCCGAGAACAGTCCGAGGACAGTAAGGGTAGCCAAGCGCAAACCTGGCAATCTCCAAGTCAGCGGTCAGATTGCTGGTCGCTCTGCCACGTTTTTTACGGCGGGGGTGGGGGTGAGGGGAACGGTGGTCAACCCTTCACCAGGTTTGCTGGCGGCTAAGTAAATCCGAGGGTACAAGAGTGGAAGCTGGACAGCTTCCCCGGCGCCCCAGTGCGTGCAGGACCCCGCGTGCCCAGGACTTCGCGCTCCGCGTCCTCTCCTCCACGTCCCTCCACGTGGAGAGGAGGGGTGTCCAGAGTTGGGGTCAGTGCCTCCCTCCGCTCCCCCACAGGCCGGCTTCTCCAGGAGAAGGGGCCACTTTCTACTCGCGCTCTCACTGGCTGGGGCTGAGCTGCCACCAAGGCCAACCCAGGGTCACCTTGGCCCCCTTCATTTCATTCCAGGGCCCCTGCAAGAGGAGAGGTTAAAGCAGGTCACCGCTGGCAGAGCCCTTCCTCCCTCCTCCCTGGCCCCACCCCTCACACTCTACCGGACCTACCCGGCTCCTTTCCTTGTAGAGCCCAGGCTCCAGGGAACTCAGCCCCAGCCGGAGTAGAGAGGACTGCGCGGGAAAGAGAGAAAGGGGTACTGGAAGCCGCCCCAGAGAGATCGGAGGAAAAATTTCTTCCGTGCTCCTTCTAGATCCCACCCCCGCGACCCTTTCTGAGGCAAGCGCTCGGGCTAGGAGAGTCCTCGGTGCGCATCGCAACCCCTTCCTACTTTCTTTCCTTCTCATCCTCACAACGTGTGCAAATGGCCACTGAGCCTATTCTGCAAGTGGGGAGTCTGCGCGCACAAAACTTACTGTCTGCGGCGACCAGCCCTCCGCGGGAGACGGTCAGACTCTGCAGGCACACGCTCAGAGCCAGCAGAAGTAGGGCCTTGCTCTCCATCTCGGGGGATGTCCCTCTGTAGGAGATGCAGGGCACCAGGCGCGAGCGCGGACAGAACAGTAGACCCGCTGAACCCAAGGCGGCACAGGCTGGAGCAGCGGTCTGGCACAGAGCAAGTCACCCTTTAAAGGGGAGGGTGGGGAGCTAGAAGCGGCAGGTTTCCTCGGAGGAGGAGGAGGTGGGGGAGGAGAAAATGAGTCCGACACTGTTTCCACTCCACGGCTGCTTCTGTGATTGGAAATATGCAAATGAACCTCATCACCTATTGGCTATAAAATCTTAAGTTGGGGGGAGAGTACTAAATTCACTTTCAAATATTTGAGCAAACTGTAATGAGATTCAACTCTGCCAGGGAGAAGAAGGGGAAAGGGCAGAAGGAAAAATTTTACTTTCTCTAGGAGGGCAGTTTGCTTTTCCTAAGGGGTCTGGCTCTTCTGGGTCCCCTACACAAACACCAAACAAAGGTTTTTATGGCTTTATGTGAAATACTCTGTAATTATCTGTTTTCTAAGAAAGGGAAGTTAAGTTGTTAAACTACATTTGGGCAATACCCAACTTCTTTTGGTGGCTCCTGTTTGTAACTTGCAGTGTCTGTTCTGTTTTTTGTTCCCCCACTCCCCCGCCAATTCTCCTGGACAATGTCAACCTAAGGACCCACGGACACACATTTTTCTGCAGCTTGAACTTGCACAGTCTGGTCTTATAACTTTGGTAATATGGATTGGCTTATGTAGTTGAGAAAAGCCCTCTTGCTCTAGTTTCTAATTTTTGCCTTATGCAAATTATACTCAATCCTCAAACTCATCAAGAAATGCAAAGTAACATTTTATCCTCAGAGGCAGAATGTTGAGGTCAGACAGCCTGAAAGTGTATTGTTATGCTAAGTGAAAGAAGCCAGTCACAGAAGACGCACATCCTATTATTTCCTTTGCATAAAATATCCACTAATAGGCAAACCTTAGGGACAGAGAGTAGATTAATGATTGCCTGGTGCTGGGGGCCTAGGGGAGGCAGGAAAATGGAGATGATTTTGGAGGGGATGGTGATAAAAATGTTCAAAAATTACATTATGGTGATGGTTGTACAACTGAATAAATACGCTAAAAACACGGACTTATGCACTTTAAATGGGAGAGCTTTATGGTACATAAATTATATTTTAAATAAAGCTATTAAAATGATGTGTTCAGGTATGCAAGTAAAATAACACGAATAATGAAATCACTTTGGATGTTGTATTTTCTTTGACAAAATGCTCAGAATACTTTCAAATGTCTTTTTAAATGTAAAAAATTTGAATTAGCCAGGAGTGACAATTAACTCTATACACTCCAGTTTACATCTGAGAAATGGGTTCATAACCCAAACTCTTCAATTCACTGTCTATACTGGATTATTTCTCTGAATACTTCTAATGCTTCCTTCTACTCATCCCTCCTTCTTCCATGCCCCTCTCTCACAGACACACAAACACAATCTACATTTATATGTTAGACAGATGAAGCCCATACAATTTAAATTAGGCTCACAGTTTAAGCTTTTCTCAAAAACAAAATACTTGATAGTGCTCAAATAATTCAAAGTCTGTTATTCTATGGAATAGAGTTCTATCTTTAAGTGTTAAATGTGTGCTGTGCTTAATCGTGTCCGACTCTTTGAGACCCCATGGACCATAGTCCACCAGGCTCCTCTATCCATGGGATTTTTCAGGCATGATTACTGGAGTGGGTTGCCATTCCCTTCTCCAGGGAATCTTCCCCATCCAGGGGTTGAACCCAAGTCTCCTGGGTCTCCAGCATTGGCAGGGGGATTCTTTATCACTGAGCTGCCTGCGAAGCCTCAAGGTGTTAAATGCCACAGCACAATTTGTCTTTTATTACAATTATTAAAAAAGTATTGTGCACATTCATTCTATCCTGCAGAACATGTAAAAGAATTAAATTCCTATAAGAGCTTTAGAAGTAGCCAAACAGATCAAGCAGTGGATGAACAACTATGACATGGCAGTCTTCTAAAAATTCTATAGTAAATTCTAACTTTAAAAAAGATATAAAATGAGTACATTTGCATTGCATTGCTCAAGGTGTAAATAACACATAAACAAAGTGGAGAAATGTTTACTATCTTATATAGAATACAAAAGAAGCCTATTTTCACCAGAAATATTTGCCAAGACAGCCAAATCAATCTGCACTGCTGTGCCTTTCAGAGAACTGCAAACTTTTAAGTATTAATAATAATTGCTAAAGGGAAGTGTGATGCTTATAATGTATGTTTGAAATGATTTTTCAGGTTAACAGACAGACATAAACTTAAAGCAATCAAGAGTTAAGAGAAATTTTTAAAAATATGAAACAGGTTTTGTAGTGGCCTGTATGGTTATACTGCGTGTGCATCAGAGTTGCAGAGATTTCCAGGAAGAATTCACTCACAGCAGCTCAGCGTGGTAGGAAAGGAGATAGGTTGGCTCCAGTCCCTGGAACAAGCAGTGGGCAGGTGGGTGTGGCGCCAAGACGCTCTCTTGATTGGCTGCCCTCGGAGCATCAGGTGCCTGTGTTCTCTTGCACAGGCTCGAATGATCTCCAAGTCCAGACTGTCTGTGCGTTAACAAAGTGCCTCGCCCAAACTTCACAAGGTTATCTTATCACTGATAGTGTGAGCCTTGACTTTTTCCCTGAGTGACGTTTCCTTTGTAACAGACATAAAAAGCTTCAGGTTAAAAGATACTAAGCTTTTATAAACATTTAACAAACAAGTATAGGTGAGGACATTTGCCGTGTAAGCTTAAAACAATGTAAAACGTTAAATGGGCATGCATAAAAAAATGACCAGAAAGCTCCAGAACTCCACATGTAGGAAAGTTTTTTCTATCTACTTACCTATCTATATATCCATCATTTAAATTAAAGTCCTGTTATTTGCACACGCTGGGTACTTTTCATCCTTTTTTGCACTTAATCATTTCAAAATGCCTGAACTTAATGACATTCCTGTTGTATAGAGGAGGGAATATGAA
Organism: Bos taurus; assembly: GCF_002263795.3. NCBI lineage: Eukaryota > Metazoa > Chordata > Mammalia > Artiodactyla > Bovidae > Bos > Bos taurus. The sequence goes on along the minus strand of NC_037335.1, from coordinate 66,986,823 downwards.
ACTCAAGAAAGATTAAATAACGGTAACCACAAAGTGTTTTGGGGTTTGTTTGTGTTTTTTGTGATCCAAAGAAAGAATGAAAATGTATTTGATGTATTATATTTTAATGTTGCTCTAATTGCCAATTGCTCTGTGTTCTTTTGCACAGGCTAACATGATCTCCAAGTCCAGACTGTCTGTGCCTTAACAAAGTGCCTTGCCTAAACCTTGCCCAAACCAAAAAAAGCTGGGAAGCAGATATTTTTTCTACATTCATGGTTCATTGCAGCTTTTATTTTGTGGCTCTTTTGCTAAATTAATATGATGAAATGGCTAAGTGGACTCTAAAAGTGCATCTATATTGAAGTGAACCTGGTCTCTATCACCAAAATTATATTTAACCTAGAAAAAAACATGGGTAATACAAATAAAATTTATAAATTCATAATTTTAAATATTAAAAAAATTTACTGAAGGAGGAAATGGCAACCCATTCCAGTATTCTTGTTGGGAAAATTTCCCATGGACAGAGAAGCCTGACGGGCTTTGATCCATAGGGTCACAAAGAGTCACCGCCCAACTGAACAACTAAGCAGGCATGCACGCCTGAAGGATAGAGTATGACGCTAGCCACAACTTAAAATAAGGAACCAAAAGAAGTCAGCAAAGGCAAGAAGAAAGGAACATTTTGAGACACTGAAAGGCAACCCAGAAAAAAATATTTAAATCTACTGACTTTAATAAAAACAAAAACAAGATGTTACTAAATATTGCTATAAAAGACTTTCCCATTGCTACCCAACTGTATCCTAGGACTGAATTGTAGAGAAGGGGAAACCCAAGCTGTATCTAAACAGAGATGATAATATGACAATAAGGATGAGGATGAGAATGAAGCTGAAGTTATAGCTCTGGAATCTAGGGCCTGAGGTTGGAGCAGCTGATAAGTGAAGATACTGGTCTTGTACATCTCTTCTTTTATTTATTGCCTAACAAAGCTACCCAAGTAGCTACGTATCCAAGGGAGGATTAATCTCTTACAGACAGAATTAGTTCTTGATTGGTAAAGCTGGGAGTTATCCTCTCAAAAAGTTAAAGTACAAATAAATGTTATATTTTGCTAATTTGCTACTATCTCCTTCCTCCATCAGGATCAAGTAAAGGGAGCAGGGTTACTTTCTTTGCTTTGGGGGCAAAGGAATTGTGGGGTGTAGGGAAAATTGCTTTAAATGATAAAAGTACAGTGTTAAATAAATCAGACCCATTTTAAAGATTTTCATTTCTTTGGGTTGGAAATATTCATCTCTTCCCCTCTTCCAAACACTTAAGAAAACAAAAAATGAAGAGAAAGAAAAAAAAGTCATGTTCTAACATCAACATTAAAGTATTTGTTTAAATACAGTTAGATTTTTTTTTTTAAGATTTTTTAAAAAAGAGAATAATTGAAAAAAAAAAAAAGAGAGAGAATGCATTGCAATGGCATCTGCTGCTAAGTCACTTCAGTCGTGTCCGACTCTGTGCGACCCCATAGATGGCAGCCCACCAGGCTCCTCTGTTCCTGGGATTCTCCAAGCAAGAATACTAGAGTGGGTTGCCATTTCCTTCTCCAATGCATGAAAGTGAAAAGTGAAAGTGAAGTCGCTCAGTCATGTCTGACTTTTAGCGACCCCATGGACTGCAGCCTACCAAGCTCCTCCGTCCATGGGATTTTCCAGGCAAGAGTACTGGAATGGGTTGCCATTGCCTTCTATGGCAATGGCATCTGTAATGGCATAAACCCCAATAAGGCTTTGGGGTTTCCCACGTGGCACTAGTGGTAAAGAAACTGCCTACCAATGCAGGAGACACAAGAAACTCGGGTTCAATCCCTGGGTCGGGAAGAAATGGCAACCTACTCCAGCATTCATGCCTGGAAAATTCCACGGACAGAGAGAAGCTTGTCAGACTATAGTCCATGGGCCGCAAAGAGTCAGACATGACTGAGTGACTGAGCACACACATACATACACACACAGAGAATAAGGCTTTACAGTGCGGGGTTGCATCAGAACCTACCAGAGATACAGATTCTGCCACAGAGGAACTGCAACAGGTGGAGGGAGAGAAGGATTTAGGCCTTTCCTAGAGGACAGCTCATAAAAACGAAAAAGAATGTCACAAACATAATCCATGGATTTATAATCCCTATTTGTTTAAAAGCAGTTTTTATTTTCCATTTTCAAAGAAAAACAAAAGCAAAGTTAAAAACCTCAGTCCATGTAGGAAATCAAAGGAGAGCATGAAAGTTTTATGCGGAGGGCTTCACATTCTGCGATACTTTTCAGACAAAGCATCAAAGGCCTAGAATGAACAGGAGCTGAGCCTGACTCACCAAAGACATATTTGAAGTGCCCCCTGCTGACGTTCTGGTGATACTGTAAAGTATTAAAAAACTGTTTTAAGGGACTTGACACAGAATTGACTTATCTTCAGGCTCTTGTATTGTTATTTGGGGTTTCTTGTTTCTTTTGTTAAATTATACACAAGGTGAAGGAACTTTTTTGCTCTTTTCACCTCTGTGGTATTTCCCATAGCAGCAAACTGTGCTGGGAAATTAGGACGTTCTTCATCAATCGTTGATGGATGAATTAACATTGAGTAAAAGATTATCTTTTTGGCATTTTATAGAGTTGATGAGTTTCTCACAATAAGTGTACTGGGGTGGTTTGCCATTCCCTCCTCCAGCGGATCACGTTTTGTCAGAACTCTCTGCTATGACCCATCCGTCTTGGGTGACCCTACACGGCATGGCTTATAGCTTCATTGAGTTACTCAAGCCCCTTGGAAATGACAAGGCAGTGATCCTTGGAGGGGGATCTGATGCAAACAGATGACTCATTGGAAAAGTCTCTGATGCTGGGAAAGATTGAGGGCAGAAGGAGAAGAGAGCAGTCAGAGGATGAGATGCCTGGACAGCATCACAGATGCAATGAACATGAACTTTGGCAAACTCTGGGAGATGGTGAGGGAAAGGGAGGCCTGGTGTGCTGCAGTCTGTGGGGTTGCAAAGAGTTGGACACGACTGGGCGACTGAACAACAACAAAAGATTATCTAGTGCAAAATGGGAGAAAGCAGGATTTCTTTTTTGTGTAAGCAATATTTTATTTAGTAATTTCTCTTTACAACTGAAACTCTGGGAATTCAAAATTAACATCCTTGCCTGTGAGCTTCTTATAGACACCAGAAAAGTCTTTCTGTAATCTCAGACTTCCAATACTCTAGTCTCTCTCCAGAAGCTAATAGTTTCCTTTCACGTGTATATTTCTAGAAAAGGCCATACATTGCCTCATACATGTGTTTCTAAAAGTGTGCTTGTGCTTATTCATCCACACATGCACAACTTTGTTTGTTGTTGTTGTTGTTGTTGTTGCAGAAATGAGCTTGTGCAGAAGGGTTCTCCCCGTTTTCTTTCTTTTTATGGCTAAGTTGTACCATCATTTATTAAACCTTGGAGACTCAGACAGTAAAGAATCCGTCTGTAATGCAGGAGACCCAGGTTGGATCCTTGGATAAAGAAGATCCCCTAGAGAAGAGAATGGCTACCCACTCCAGTGTTCTTGCCTGGAGAATCCCAGGGACGGGGAGCCCGGTGGGCTACCATCTATGGGGTCGCACAGAGTCAGACACAACTGAAGCGACTTAGCAGCAGCAGCAGCAACAGTATTTAAAAATTTTTTACTTGCAAAGTTCCTCCAACTCTCAATTGACTTTCCATCATTAAAACTTTCTTCACTTTTTTTTTTAAGATTATTGAGTTTCTTTGTCCTCTTGATAAGAGCCCCATATTTATATTTACCAGATTCAGAAGGGGAGGAACTAAATGAATCTTCTAAAAACATTTATTGGGGTAAATCTAATATTACTATCTGTATCTCCTGCCTGAAAGTCTAGAACTCTTTTTATTAAGACCATGTTCCCAGTGGAAGAGCCTAGGATTCAGAGTAGCAGATTTTTTTTTACCCCTTTGGTCTTTGATTTTTCTATGATAAGATGCCAAAATATTTAGACGAAAAATGGAAAAAAATGCAGTCACCAACATATTTTACCTTCATATTTTTATGCATATAAATTTATCAAACATTCTATACGGTTTGATAGATATGAATATTCAGCAAAACATAAATTGTAAGTAAAATGTAAATTTTCAGCTTATTGTCATAAACACTGACTGCATCACAAGCCCTCAATAAACATTTGATAATAATATTTTTCTGTGCAATATTTGAATATGAATTAAAGAAAAACGTTAAAATTTGCCTATATGTAGATTTACTCTGAATCTGGGCTTCCTCGGTGGCTCAGGGGTAAAGAATCTACTTGCAATGCAGGAGAAACAGATGATGAGGGTTTGATCCCTGAGTTGGGAAGATCCCCTGGAGGAAGGCATAGTAACCCATTCCAGTATTCTTGCCTGGAGAATCCCATGGACAGAGGAGCCTGGCAGGCTACAATCCATAGGGTCACAAAGAGTTGAATCCAACTGAAGTGACTGAGAATGCACACACTCTGAAACTAGATGTGGTTTGTGAGAACTTGACCTCACCAGAGGTCAAGAATGGAAGTTTTCTTTTTCTTCTTATTTGCTATTATTTTGTTAAGGAAATTGAGATACAGTGGACTATTACTATTCCATGCTGTTGTTAGGGTGAAGTGCAAGTCCTTGTTTTCCAGTTTATAATGTGGGCTGGGGGTTAGCGATTTACCTAATAACCACTCTGAGCTTCTCAGATTCTTCATTTGTAAAAATGAGAAAATAGTATCTGCCCTGGCTTCTTCCTAGGGGATTCTGAAATCAAATGAGGTCAATTTTTAAAGGACTTAGTGAAATGAAGTATGTTTTACATATGTTGAGGTTTAAGGATTATTCATAGCTTCTTGACATTGTTTCCTTCTAAGGTATGACACAAGAGTATTTTGAAATGTTATATTGCTCCCCAGAAGTAGACCTTCAAAGTTGGTAATTAAAAATCATAACAAGAAAGAAGTTTCACTTCATGCTTACTCAACTTGATGGTGTTTCTGAAACTGTGCTGATGTCTACGTAGAAAGTGAATTTACACTCAGAATTGTTCTGGCTCAGTTTGTACTATCGCAACAAGTAGGAACTTTTCCTAATGCTTACAATTTTAGCCTTCATAAGTCAAAGTTCTAAGAAATTCACCAGGAAATATCTTTGGAACCCAGAACCCAAGGTCACTTCTCCATTATGGGAATTTACTGGTAAAAATGTGGGAGACAATACATCATGGGTGTTCAATGTCTACCACTCCGATGTACCTGAGTGGAGTGATTTGTGTGCTTGTGAATTTCCTGCATCTGAAGTTTTATAAGAGAGCTGTCTCTCATGCTCTGTTACTGTAGTGTCATCTTAGAAGAGTCAAGAGGCAAGCCCAATTGATGCCTTAGCTCCTAATTATATTTTCTTTAAGGGCTCTGAAGACATCTGCATGGATGATATTTGAGAATGTGAAGACTTTGGAAGGATGTGGCAGCTAGTTGGTGACCACTGACCTTTGTTTCTTCACTCTTTTGGCAGCTCAGCTTCCAATGCCCAGTGGTCTGGATCTAGGTGAGAGGTGGCATTTTCCCTGGACTGAAACATACACCAGGATTCTGTAGGCATAAAGGCTGTGACTGGACATGTGCCAAAGTTTCTTCTCCTTCCTCTTTTGCTTTCCCTTACAAACTAACTAGTGAATACAAATATTCCAAACCCTAAATTCCTGGAATCTCAATTGTCAACAAAGAGATATAGCTGTGAGGTTTTTGTAGAGAATGGGACTATACACTCTATTCCCAAATCTAATATTTTATTTCTCAGTCTCATAGATTCTTTTCGGGTACTTGTTTTCTTCTAAAACAGAAAATCTCAGTCATCTTAAACAAGGGAAAAATCATGATCGGAGAGAAAGAATTAATTTTTTCTATTTTAATGTCTTTATTATAAATATGGCTTTATTTTTTAAGAAGTGAAGAATAAATGTACAAGATGAAAACAATGTTTTTTGTTTTGTTTCTGTAAACAGGAGTTTGCACTGAATGTAAATTTGTAGATTTGTTGAGAAAGGCAGTAAGAATCTTTGGTTATTGTTTTGGATTTTGGTTTTGGTTTTCTGTTCTTTGAGTTTGTTGGAGAGCTCTCATATTTGGTGGCTATTTTTATGATGCCTTTGGAATCATTCTGTGTTTGAAGTATTTCCTTGTAAAAATGTTTGCCCTTGTAGATTTAGTCAAACAGGATTTATTTTCTTAAATGATAAAAATTTGGGTTGATTTTTTTAATGGTTGAAATGTTTAATCTATGGCTATGTGGTGACTTAAAATAGGGGAATGAATACATGATCTTGTCATCATTTGCTACATCTCAGTGAAGATTAGCCCATGCTTTGCAAAGACATGCTATAGAAAGATGTAAAAAAATACCTTCTCTTGTATAATATATTGAGTGCCTAGTTATCATTGGAAAAGATCCTGATGCTGGGAAAGAATGAAGGCATGAGAAGGGGACGACAGAGGATTAGATGACATCACCAACTCAATGGACATGAGTTTGAACAAGTTCCGGGAGTTGGTGATAGACAGGAAAGCCTGATGTGCTGCAGTTCACAGGGATGCAAAGAGTTGGACATGACTGAGCAACTGAACTGAACTAACAGTGAGCAGAGATATTATTTTTTGTGGCTTTGGCTTGGTGGCACAGTTGGGAGTTAAAAGAATTCTGTAGTAGTGTAGCAGCTATGGTTTCTAGAGTTTGCCTTTATTCCATTAAGAATATATAGAAGCTGGGGCTTCTCTGGTGGTTCAGTGGCTAAGATTTAGTGCTCCCAATGCAGGGGGCTCAGAATCAATCTCTGGTCAGAGAAATAGATTTTGCATGCTGCAACTAAGAGTTCTCATGTCCCAAAGAAAAATCCCACCTCCTGCACCTAGGACCCAGAGCAGTCAAATAAATAATTTTTTAAGAAAAAGTATATAGAAGTTTTTCAGACAGGTTGTTTATATGATTAAAAAAAACCTTAATATTTGCAAAGCTACAAACAGCTTGGTAATTCTTTTTCAAGTTTTCAGTGTAGACATGCATTGCTGTATGTGAATCCAGTATCAGAACCCTACTGTACGATGGTAATTTGTGGCATAATACAGACATGTCTCCATACATGTTTAATTTTATATGACTTCAAACCTAGACACTATATTTTATTTATACAGTTTGCCACTATTTATATCATAATTCTATAATTTCCACTGAGGTTTAAATGTGTATATATAAAGGGAATGTCAAAATAAACACAAGGCAGTCAAGTAAAGGCATCAATTCTGACTGAACTCTAGGCTTATTTTTATGAGTACTCAGCCCTCTTTATGTTGTTCTAAAGATTCAATTACTTTACCTGGGGCTTATTTTCCTGCCCTATTTGACTAAGAACACACATGAGGAGACAGACATCATTTGTAAAAATCCAAAATCCTTTTGACCATTTGCTTATTTTCCTACTGCCTAACTGCACATCTCCTTTATCTTGGTACCTAAAAGGAACAAAAAATTTGAACTAATGACAGAAGTACACATGATGGCTTCCTTCAAACTTCTTTTGTGATCTGTCATTTATCAATAAAAGTAGTAACTTTTTCCAAGGATCATGCATGGAAAATATATTGGCACTCTGCTGAGAACCATGAAATTGAAACTGGTGAGGAAAATTAACAATGGGTGGAGTTAAGATCTAGAGATAATAAAGGGGCAAACTTGGGACTCTTTCCATGTGTTTTCTTAGAACATGCTTTCCTGGTTAGAAGCACAATCGGTCTTTCAGAAAAGAAAGGGAGCAGAGAATCAGAATAAAGTAAAAACATCTTCTTTAGCCTTTGATACTACAGTTATAAATATGTACTCCCTACTTTCTATAATGTAATAATTTAACATTTCTGTACAGAGGAACATGACCTGCTAAAATGTGATGTACAGGCTTCCTGTACAGGCTTCCCAGGTGGGGCTAATGGTAAAGAACCTGCCTATCAATTCAGAAAACATAAGGATGTGGGTTCCATCCCTGGGTCAGGAAGATCCCCTGGAGGAGGGCATGGCGACCCACTACAGTATTCTTGCCAGGAGAATCCTCTGGACAGAGAAGCCCCAGGGGCTACAGTCCATAGGGTCACAGAGAGTCAGATACAACTGAAGCGACTTAGCACACACAAGATGATACAACATGCTTAACTCTCCTACTTGCTTGTGCAAAAGAAAGACAGCATTGATATAAATTTCCCTAGAACTAACACTATGAGAGAATGTCCCCTCTTAAAAGTCTCATGTGCTGAGCGTTAAAGAATAAACTTCAGCACCCAAATTCTTAAGTGAATTAGAGGATGCATGAGCCCTGAGTTTTCCCTAACACCCCCTGGGGATAAGTGATAATCTAAGAGAGCTGATGTCCAGCAGTGACCAAGAGGCATTTGATGGTGCAGATTCTTATCCCCTGCTCTCCTCTCATACTGACACTGGAATGGTACGAGAGTTCAAAAAACTTTCCATGTTATCCTCTTTGATCCACAATAGCCTTCAGAGGTAGGCAGGACAAGAAGTCATAGTTTCTTCTTATATGAGAGGAAAATGAAGCTCACTGATGCTTGGGATCTGATTAAGGCTATGCTGGGCAGCTGGATTAGAAACCCACTCCTTTCATTGTGGTTCCTCCCTGCAATGTCCCCTGTGAAAGTTCTGATAGGACTTGAATAGGAACTCTTGGAGGGGCATCTGCCAAAGAACTCTAATGGGGATAAGGGAACAATCCTCCAATTGGGAAAGAGTCCTGGACGGTGCATCTACCCCACGAGTAAGACATCAAATTGAGCTTTGGAGGCTCTCGCTTATAATTGTGGGATGCAAACTGATATTATTATCACTTTGCTCACAAAACTGCAGCTCCAGTTTTTCTTTAACAATTAAGTATTTGGAAATTACCCCAAGAGCACCAGCTCCTTTTTGAGCTACTCCTGAGGTCCCTGGACTGGATTCATACTCTATACCTGATCATACACTTACTAAGGGATTGGTATGTGCTATCTCAACTGGTATTGGAATTAAAATGCCCCCTGGACACTTTGGATTAATCAACGAATGCTCCAGTTTTTAAAGGGGATTTGTGTTTGTAGGGGAATCATAGGTCCAGATTACCAAGGAGAAATCCAACTAATTTTATAAAATGAAGGAAAGGATGATCTATTTATTAATAAACATGGTTGAATTGTCCAATTGTGGATTCTTTCATGTGTAATTTTCAAAATACAAAAAGGAGAACCTCCCAATTTACTAACAGTTAGAGGTGATAAAGGGTTTAGAACCACAAATGAAATATATGCAGCTGAAGGTAAAATCTGGGTGAAGCACACTTCCAGTCCTACTGTACCTGCTGATGTCATTGCACAGGGGAAGGAAAATACCATATTAATGATGCCCCTCAGACAGGAAAAATGGAAACATATGCCATTAACACATTGTTATTCTTGTGAATAAACTACTCTTGGAAGCCTGACTGTAATGTGGATTGTCACTGACACCTCAAGCTACAATTAAAAAAAAAATATGGAGAAAGATATTGGGGAATCTTCAGGTGGAGAAATATGAGCTGGATCTGGCCTCAGGATCACTTCACCTGCCCAACAAACAAGGTCAATCCTTTCCTAACTTTGGCTTTCCATGGACAAAATTTATCTATCTGCTAGATTACACAACACTGATAAAGATGTAGTTCAAGCCTTGACCATTACTACATGAGTGCCTACTACATTGAAACCACATGAACTTAGCTTAATGTATGACAAAGATGTTTTACATTCGTTTAACGACTCAGCAGTATTTCAGCTATACCAAACTTAACCCTTAACTGACATGTTTGATTGCACTGTTTGTTCTATGCAGTAGTTATACTACCTTGCTCAAAAGGATAAAGCCCAAGGAATTTTAATGTCTACTAATGCCTATGCAATATCACATAGGAACCTGGAATGTTAGGTCCATGAATCAAGGAAAATTGGAAGTGGTCAAACAGGAGATGGCAAGAGTGAACATTGACATTTTAGGAATCAGTGAATTAATGGACTGGAATGGGAGCATTTAACTCAGGTGACCATTATTTCTGCTATTGTAGAAAGAATCCATTAGAAGAAATGGAGTAGCCATCATAGTCAACAAAAAAGTCTTAAATGCGGTACTTGGATGCAACGTCAAAAACGACAGAGTGATCTCTGTTCATTTCCAAGGCAAACCATTCAATATCACAGTAATCCAAGTCTATACCCAACCAGTAATGCTGAAGAAGCTGAAGTTGAACGGTTCTATGAAGACCTACAAGATCTTTAAGAACTAACACCCAAAAAAGATGTCCTTTTCTTTCTAGGGAACTTGAATGCAAAAGTAGGAAGTCAAGAAACACCTGGAGTAACAGGCAAATTTGGCCTTGGAGTACAGAATGAAGCAGGACAAAGGCTAATAGAGTTCTGCCAAGAGAACGCACTAGTCATAGCAAACACCTTCTTCCAATGACACAAGAGGACTCTACACATGGACATCACCAGATGGCCAACACTGAACTCAGATTGACTATATTCTTTGCAGCCAAAGGTGGAGAAGCTCTATACAGTCAGCAAAAACAAGACCGGGAGCTGACTGTAGCTCAGATCATGAACTCCTTATTGCCAAATTCAGACTTAAATTGAAGAAAGTTTTACGAGACCATTCAGGTGTGACCTAAATCAAATTGCTTATGATTATACAGTGGAAGTGAGAAATAGATTTAAGGAAATAGATCTGATGGACAGAATGCCTGATGAACTATGGATGGAGATTTGTGACATTGTACAGGAGACAGTGATCAAGACCATCCCCAAGAAAAAGAAATGCAAAAAAGCAAAATGGCTGTCTGGGGAGGCCTTACAAATAGCTGTGAAAAGAAGAGAAGTGAAAAGCAAAGGAGAAAAGGAAAGATATACCCATTTGAATGCAGAGTTCCAAAGAATAACAAGGAGAGATAAGAAAGCCTTCCTCAGTGATCAATGCAAAGAAATGGTGGAAAACAATAGAATGGGAAAGTCTAGAGATCTCTTTAAGAATTTTAGAGACACCAAGGGAACATTTCATGCAAAGATGGGCTTGATAAAGGACAGAAATGGTATGGACCTAACAGAAGCAGAAGATATTAAGAAGAGGTGTCAAGAATACACAGAGGAACTGTACAAAAAAGATCTTCATGACCCAGATAATCATGATGGTGTGATCACTGACCTAGAGCCAGACATCCTGGAATGTGAAGTCAAGTGGGCCTTAGAAAGCATCACTATGAACAAAGCTAGTGGAGGTGATGGAATTCCAGTTGAGCTATTTCAAATCCTAAAGGATGATGCTGTGAAAGTGCTGCACTCAATATGCCAGCAAATTTGGAAAACTCAGCAGTGGCCACAGGACTGGAAAAGGTCAGTTTTCATTCCAATCCCAAAGAAAGGCAATGCCAAAGAATGTGCAAACTACCGCACAATTGCAGTCATCTCACACGCTAGTAAAGTAAAACTCAAAATTCTCCAAGCCAGGCTTCAGCAATACGTGAACCATGAACTTCTAGATGTTGAAGCTGGTTTTAGAAAAGGCAGAGGAACCAGAGATCAAATTGCCGACATCTGCTGGATCATCGAAAAAGCAAGAGAGTTCCAGAAAAACATCTATTTCTGCTTTATTGACTATGCCAAAGCCTTGGACTGTGTGGATCACAATAAACTGTGGAAAATTCTGAAACAGATGGGAATACCAGACCACCTGACCTGCCTCTTGAGAAACCTGTATGCAGGTCAGGAAGCAACAGTTAGAACTGGACATGGAACAACAGACTGGTTCCAAATAGGAAGAGGAGTACGTCAAGGCTGTATATTGTCACCCTGCTTACTCCTTGGAAGAAAAGTTATGACCAACCCAGAAAGCATATTAAAAAGCAGAGACATTAGTTTGCCAACAACAGTCTATCTAGTCAAGGCTATGGTTTTTCCAGTAGTCATGTATGGATGTGAGAGTTGGACTATAAAGAAAGCTAAGTGCCGAAGAATTGATGCTTTTGAACTGCTGTGTTGGAGAAGACTCTTGAGAGTCCCTTGGACTGCAAGGAAATCCAACCGGTCCATCCTAAAGGAGATCAGTCTTGAGTTTTCATTGGAAGGACTGATGTTGAAGCTGAAACTCTAATACTTGGCCACCTGATAAGAAGAGCTGACTCATTGGAAAAGATCCTGATGCTGGGAAAGATTGAAGGCAGGAGGAGAAGGGGACGATGGAGAATCACATGGTTGGATGGCATCACCGACTCAATGGACATGAATTTGAGTAGAATCCAGGAGTCGGTGATTGATAGGGAGGCCTGGCGTGCTGCAATTCATGCAGTTGCCTAGAGTCAGATATGACTGAGTGACTGAACTGAACTGAATTCGTATGCATGGAAAAAACTGTTTAGATAATGGGTTCCTGAGAACCGCTGTATGTTTGTCCTTGAAGGCATTACAAAATGCACTGCTATCTGGTGGCAGGGAACCGAATAGCATTATAAGACAGTTAACACAAGTATAATGTACCTATTTCATGTGTTATATGTTGTGTTTGGAAGAGTATTGGTTGCTACATTTTACTGGGAATTATCTGGACTTTAATAATCATACCCACTTACTGAAAGATTGTGACAATGCACTGAGGGACTGCTATGTGGACCAACCTCTCAAATTTGGGAATCTTACTTATTAGAGATCTTTATCAACTATTGTGAACAGACTACATTCCCTAAATCCTATCATACATTTTTTGAAACAGCCCCTTGATTTGTATATATTGTAACCAATGATGTAGAAACTACTTCATGTATCAGTTAGGAACTCTTTTTTTTTTTGGATGTCTAGGACATGTTGATCATTTATTTTGAAAGGGTACCACCTATTACTTTCCCCCCATGAGAACTCAGGTATTATGGACTCAAATGTTATTTCCTACTCTTTCTGTCTCCAGTATTAGCTTTCTCTTAGAATCCTTAGGTAAGAATTTGCAAGGAACCAGAGTTATGAAATTTCAGAGATGAACAGAATTGTGCCTTGTAGAACATCTGTGATTACTACTACTGCTGCCAATAAGTTAATGGATATAGGAAGGTTAGGAAAATTAAAATGGAGGAAGTCTTGTTCAGGCTTCAGAAGCCTGCTTCTGACCTGCCTGGACACTGCCTGAATTCTTTGCCTGCCTGCAAACACAGGAAATCAGTGGCACTTTAGATAAGAACAGGAGAGGGTCTTGGAATTCTTGAGCCACTGGAGGTCTGGCCGACCTCCCTGACCCGTCCCAGGGTCTAAGAAGTCTTATGACTCACAAGGTGAGACAAGCTTCACTGCAAAAGTTAAAGAAAAACAAGAGCTGCATTTTTGCATGCAAAGCTGATGATGATATCAGTTTTTGGTCTGGGATTATAAGCAGGAGCCCCCAGAGCTGCAATTTGAAGGCTCACCTGTGGATGAACACACTATCTGGGACCCTTTCCTAATTGGGACTCCAGATTGCTGTTAACGAGGTTCTCAGTGCTGTTCAAATTTGGATGTAGGTTATCAGCCCAATTTGGTGACATATATGCTGTTACTTCTACTGTTTCCTTTTTTTTTAATGATTGTATATTGAAATTAAGCCAAGCAGTCCTCTATAAAAAAATTGAAATTGTTTGTGTGTAATGAGTGGTTTCTTTTGTTAATGAATCATTTGCACCGAAAATGAGAGTAAAACTTTCAGCAAAACAATAATCCAAGGTTTTGCCTGGAGTTCAGAACTACAGCAGTTACCATTCTCATGGAAAGAATCAGGCATTCCAGCACTTTATCTGGTTTAGCGCTTGTTTTACTGCTCTCACCTTTGTAGCTAACTCTACAAATCTTACCCCAACACCTTTCTCTTCTTTTCTTCCTTCCCCTTTATACATTCCTACTTCCATGAATTTGCAAAGATCTGATTGTGCGTGGTGAGTGTTGTGAGAACTTGACATACTGGAAGAAAATAAAGAATCGATTTGTCAAAAAACACAAAAGAACAGTTTTGTCTTCATTTCAGCGTGCCCTAGTTTTGACGAGTGTTTTGCCTTCCATGTTTTCATTTCAACTAAACCTTCTGTGGAAAGCTGAGGGGATGGTGTTATGGGTAGAGACTAACTGGCATGGCTTTATCCCTTGGACCACAGAGAGCCTTGCCCCAGCATTCACATGACTGAAGTGTGAAAACACTCTGGCTGCACTTATATATAAAGGCCTCTCTTACATAACATGGTTGTAATCGTTAGTCCAATTCTACAGATATTTTACACATAAAAGTCCTAGTTAGGACTCAAGGCATCATTATATGCAGGAAGTGCAACCAGGACCCCAAGACAGAAGGCTTCAGGAATCCACTTTCTTTCTTTCACTTGTGACATTTGAATTAGGTCCATTTTTCTCATATCCTTTAAATGAGTACAATCTTTTAACTAAGTCCTTACTGTTCATGAAGCACTTTCCTTTCTTAAGGCACAACATTTACTTATTATTCTCTAATTTTATTGAGATATAATTGACATATTCTATTATGCAAATTTAGCATGGGCAGTGTATTGACTTGATACACTGATATATTACAAAATGATTTCCACCACTGAAGTGAAGTGGTAGTTGTACAGTCATATCCGGTTGTTTGCAACCCCGTGGACTCTAGACTGCCAGGCTCCTCTGTCTATGGGATTCTCCAGGCAAGAATACTGCAGTGGGTTGCCATTTCCTTCTCCAAGGTCTTCCCAACCCAGGGATTGAACCCGGGTCTCCTGCATTGCAGGCAGATTCTTTACTATCTGAGCCACCACCAGATCAGATCAGATCAGTCGCTCAGTTGTGTCCGACTCCCTGCGACCCCATGAATCGCAGCACGCCAGGCCTCCCTGTCCATCACCAACTCCCGGAGTTCACCCAGACTCATGTCCATCGAGTCAGTGATGCCATCAAGCCATCTCATCCTCTGTTGTCCCCTTCTCCTCCTGCCCCCAATCCCTCCCAGCATCAGAGTCTTTTCCAATGAGTCAACTCTTCGCATAAGGTGGCCAAAGTACTGGAGTTTCAGCTTTGGCATCATTCCTTCCAAAGAAATCCCAGGGCTGATCTTCTTCAGAATGGACTGGTTGGATCTCCTTGCAGTCCAAGGGACTCTCAAGAGTCTTCTCCAGCACCACAGTTCAAAAGCATCAATTCTTCGGCGCTCAGCCTTCTTCACAGTCCAACTCTCACATCCATACATGACCACAGGAAAAACCATAGCCTTGACTAGACGGACCTTTGTTGGCAAAGTAATGTCTCTGCTTTTGAATATGCTATCTAGGTTGGTAATAACTTTCCTTCCAAGGAGTAAGCGTCTTTTAATTTCATGGCTGCAGTCACCATCTGCAGTGATTTTGGAGCCCAGAAAAATAAAGTCTGACACTGTTTCCACTGTTTCCCCATCTATTTCCCATGAAGTGGTGGGACCGGATGCCATGATCTTTGTTTTCTGAATGTTGAGCTCTAAGCCAACTTTTTCACTCTCCACTTTCACTTTCATCACCAGAGCCATAGCTAATTCCTTATTCATGTTATATGATTACAATTTCTTTTTCATGGTGAGAAAATTTAAGATCTTCTCTCTCATCAACTCTCATATATGTAATATACTATTATTAATTATATTCACCAGGAGATTATATCTAAGGATATTTGATCCCCAGAACTTACTCATAACCTGAAGTTTATACACTTCAACCAATATCTTCTCATTCTCCCCTCAGCCCCTGGTAACCAGCTTTATACTCTGTTTCTATAGTTTTGTTTTTGAAGATTCTGCATATAAGTGATATAATACAATATTTGCCTTTTTCTGTTTAACTTATCTCACAGAACATAATGTCCCCAAGGTCAATCCATGTTGTTCCAAATGACAGAATTTCCTTTCTTCCCTTAGATGAATAATATTGTCTATATACATACATATCAATAAATATGTACCACATCTCCTTTATCTAATTATCACTAAATGGACACCTAGGTTGTTTCCAAATCTTGGCTACTGTGGAGTAGTGTTGCAATGAACTTTAGGAGTGCATATATCTCTGTCAATTCCTATTTGAATTTCCTTTGGATATATAACCAGAAGTGGAATTTCTGGATTGTACAGTAGTTCTATTTTTAATGTTTTGAGTAACCTCCATACTGTTTTCCATACTGGATGCACCATTTATCCACTAACAGTGTACAAGGGATCTTTTTTTCACGTCCTTATCAACAATTGATATTGCTTGTCTTTTCAATGGTAGTCATTCTAAGAGGTGTGAGGTGACAGCCTACTGTGGTTTTATTTTTATTTCTCTAATGATTAGTGATGTGGAGCACTTTTTCATGTACCTATTAATGATTCAGGTGTCTTTTTTGGAAAAACTTTTATTCAGTTTCTTTGCCCATTTTTTCAATGGCTGTTTGCTATTGAGTTAGTTATATATATGAGTTATTTATATGCTTTTGGAATTAACTCCTCAACACATATACTATTTGAAAGTACTTTCTTCCATTTCATAAGCTGCCTTCTCATTTTTGGAATGCTTCTTCTCCTGTGCAGAAGTTCTTCAGTTTGCTGTAGTCTTACTTGCTAACTTTTGATTTTATTGCTTATACTTTTGGTGTCATATACCCCAAAAGCGATCATCACCAAGATCAGTATTAGCAGCTTTTTCTCTATGTGTTCTTCTAGGAGTTTTGTGGTTTCAGGTCTCATATTTAAGTCTTTAATCCACTTTGAGTTAGTTTTTGTGATTCGTATATGATGAGGGTCCAATTTCTTTTTTCTGCATGTGACTATCTAATTCTCTTAACATTAGTTTCAGAGACTATCCTTTCCCTACTGAGTGTTTCTGTTCTTAATAGTCTCTCTGATTCTTTGTATCTGCGGTATTAGTTGTAGCATATTATTTTTCATTTACAATTTTATTTATTTGAGTCTTTGTGCTCACTAACTTTTTCTTCTGCTTAGTCAAGTCTGCTGTTGAAGCTCTCTATTGAATTTTTCAGTTCAGCCACTGTAGTCTTCATTTCCAAAATTTCTTTGGTTCTTTTTTATCTTTTCTATTAGCTTTTTTGAAATTCTTATATTGTTCTTGTATTGCTTTCCTGATATTATTGTTTGTCTGTATTCTCCTGTAGACTTTTAAGCACTTCGATAGTAATTATTTTGAATTATTTGTCAGGTAATTCCTTTATCTCTATTTCTTTGTGGCCTGTTACTGGAGGTTTACAGCATTCTTTTGGTGGAGTCAGTGTTTCCCTGATTCCCCCTGGTCCCTGTAGTTTTGTGCAGATTTCTGTACATTTGCTGAAGCGGGCACCACTTTCAGACTTTATGAAGTGATTTCGGTAAGAAAGGCTTTTACCTGCAAGTGTGGACACACTGGTGCATCCTATGGCCCCCTAGGCCTAGGGTTGCAGGGTGCCAAGTGAGAAGTGTGCGGTGGCAATGAGGCTCAGGAGGCATCATGGCTCTTAAACTCAGGCCATTGAGTCCATGGCCTTGATAACAATGTGGTCCTTGGTGAGTGTTACTGGGTGTCCATGGTAGTTGCAAAGTTTCTTGGGTTTTTCAGCTGTGCCTCCAGGTCCAGTAGTTAGGGACCACTGCAGACAGTGGTGGTGACCAGAGCGGGTAGTGTGCACACATTTGGCTCTGGAGGCCAGCTGCAGCTACCTATGTAGTGACAGGGATAAGATATGGCATTTTCGTAGTTGTTAGGGCGGGATATGCAACTGCTGGTGCACTGATAGTTCAGAGGCCCTGGTTGTTGGCATGTACTACTCTGGCTGTTGGGTCTTGCTCCAGGCACCTGGCAGTGTGGCGTGGTAAGGTGCTTGGGCTGACAGCCTGCAGGTGCTCAGCTATAGGGGCTGGTTGCAGGTAATCACAGTGGTAAAGGCCAGTGACAGAAGACAAGGTCTTGACCGGGCCCACAAGCAGTTATGGTGACTATGACTGTCAGATGTGCTTTCCTGGGGCTGCACAGTCTTTCCTGAGTAAGCATGAACAGTGAAGGCTGGTGATGGATGTCAGGCAGCAGCATGCAGATGTACAACTAGAGGGGCTAGACCCAAGCATGTGCACAACTGCTGGTGGGGTGCAGCCACAGGGGTCTAGACTTGCATTTTATATACTTGCATTTTATAGCTGCAGAAGCCTGGGCTGGCTGCTAGTGCAATTCCTGGGCTCTGGGAGGTGGAGGGAGGGATCAGGGAAGGACTTAGGTGGCTGGAGTCAATGAATTCAAATACCTGTGTGAAAGCCTGGTGAAATATGCAAGGAGATTGCAGCAGCTATGCTGTCCATTGGTTTCTTCCTTATTGTCAAAAGGTGGTGGTTTTACTGTAAAAGCAGATTACTGTGAACCTCAGTCACTTCCATGTGTGGCTGCTGTTGGTAGCCCCTGGTTTTCTCCTTCTTTCTAGCCAACACTACAAGTGTCAGCTTTGGTAGGATAAAACTGAAGCTGGACCTTCATGCAGTACCTGAAATGCTGGGAAAACTAGTCCCTCATCCCACTCTCTTCCTTTTCTGTTGAAGGGAATGCTTTCTAAACAGAGAGTTCCATTTTGGAAACGAGGAATGCCAGTTTGGAGGAACAGGATGTTTCAGGCAAAATAAAGAGGCCTTTGTTCTCTTACTGTGCATTTATTCTTAATTTTTTTAAAATTTCACTGGGTTGTTGAAGTTTCTTAAACAGACACCAAGCTTTCCCAGAGCTGTTTTTGTTCATCGATAGCTATCTAATTGTTGGTCTTTGTTGAGGGATAGAGGCTGGGGTCTCCTATGCTGCCATCTTGGTGATGTCATTCTGGCCTCAATAAGTATTGATTGAGTGGATAGATGCAGCTCTTATAACAACTCTTGGTGGTAGTGTTATAGCTGCCAATATTTTGCATAAGGGCATAGCCTCTAAGTTGTCAGAATCTGCTATGTCCAAGCTAAGACATGTAGCTTTCTGTTGATAGAGACCAAGTTTTTGGATACACCCAAAGTTATCTGTGGGACTTCCCTGGTGGCTCAATGGTAAAGAATCCTCCTGCCAAAGCAGGAGACGTAGGTTTTATCTCTGGGTTGGGAAGATCCACTAGAGGAATAAACGGCAGTCCACTCCAATACCGTTGCCTGTAGAATCCCATGGACAGAGGAACCTGGTGGGCTATAGTCCACAGGGTTGCAAAAAGTCAGACACGACTGAACAACTGAGCACGCACGTGTAGTTATCTGCAAGTGACAACGTTTGATTAGGAGATCGTGTGTTACTTCTTTCAAATCCAGGAATGGAAGTAAAAAGGTGAGCCAGCAGGTCTCACAAGGTACATAAAGATACTTGATCTCTAGGATTTTCTTACTGATTTATGTAAGCCATTCCCATTGGCACCTGGGCATAAGGTAAGGACAGGTATCCTGATAGAATTAGGCTACTCTTTTTCCCTCAGAGTTTTGTGAAGTCTTAAATTGACAGTGTATGTGAAAACTCTTTTAAAATTTTGAAAGACTATACAAAAAAGCATATAAATATGCTAAATAAATTGTTAGATTAATTGATCTTTGTGACCTTACGCTGTCACTAGTAATGTTGCAAATTAAGTATGTGCTATCAAATATTACTTCACACTGGGCTATGCAATTCTTTGATTTTTTTGTCTTCTATAGAATTTAATATGCATATTTTCTTGTTTTATAAGATTTTTTATTCCAGTAGACACTTCTTTACTTTTTTGTTTTAGGACTTTCTGGTTTTATGTAGCTGTCTAATTTTGTTTCATGGTTTAAAGAAGGAGTGTGTATTAGGCAATTTGTCCCTTTTATTTAACCTTTTCTAACACTATTGAGCAATTATAAGAAATTATTTTTTGATATTTCTGTGTTCATAGTGACACAAGTTCGATGGGGCAAGATTTTTCTATTTTAAAATAAATCTTTATCTTACTCAATTCACATGGGTTGCTGTTTGCCCTGATTGGCCAGACACAGGAAAGCTGTAAAAGACATTTTCACAATGGCTTGGCATTTCAAAATTCATGCAAATATTGAAAGTTAAGAATTTTCCAGACACTCTCAATGTCAGATCAGAATTTTATTTGAAATGTTTACTGCATTAGCTATTGAGATGATAAAAGTTTGTCCTGTAATCTGTGCACGCAGTTGTGTACTTCTCATGTTGTAGGTGAGAAACAAAAGTCCAGCAGGTAGTGACTTAAGATCATGCATGCCGGTGGGAGGAGAGCTCTGGAGCCCCACTTGACTTTCTCTTTGTTGGATCACCTGCTTTTTACCCGTTTCGTCGCAGAGAGTTGCCAACCTTATAGGACTCTGTCCTTGAGTACATGTCTATTCAAGCTCTTTCTTAAGGATGCGGTGCTGCGTGGATTTCAGTATCTTGCATTGATGGCCATGGTTAGTCTATTGGCAAGTTGGTGCTAGAAACTTTCAGAGATTACTGTGGTGTGCACAAATCTGACCTGAGCACCTGAGATCTGTGTGAATGAAATACAAGCTATATTATGTGTTTTTCAAAAATGTTTACAATTTAGGTGGATTTAACCTCTTACTCATTTTTCTTATTATTACTAAAAAAAAAGACATCACTTAGATTATTTTCACTTGTAACAATTTTCAGTTATAATAAAAACATCTGATCAATATCTTTAGATATGATCATTATAAAAACATTTTTTCTTTTATGAAATTGACTACTATGAAACTGATTTCTCATAGTAATTTCATTCATCAGTTGCTTAAAAATCTTGCTCTTAAGTTGCACTTAATAGGACACATGATCACACACACACATACACAGCAAGCACAGAAGCTAAGTGGGAGTAGAAGTAAAGCAAGGTCTTCCTCTTCTATCACTCATAATATTCTGCATTTATAAATCTATGAAGTCAATTTTCCCCATGCCTTTAGAGAAATAATTGAGCATTTTTTAATGTGGGAGCTTTGATAAATTCAGTTAAAGGTGATTTTAGAAATACTTGGCTCAGAAGGTAGTGTGCCCGCAATACAGGAGACAGGGGTTCGATCTCTGGGTTGGGAAGATCACTGGATCTTCAGAGGAGCCTGGTGGGCTACAGCCAATGGGGTTGCAAAAAGTCGAACATGACTGAGCGCCTAACACACTACTACTTGCTCTCTGATGTAGAGACACACTTGTTCTAGTGGGCACCTGGTCTATCTCTGAGCACCAGTGACTATCTGAAATGTTCCCTCATGCTGAATCCAAATCTCAGTTTTCCTGGTGTTATTTATTAAGGAAAAAGACCCTCTGTGCCTTAATAAGGTACTGTGAAAGATACTAGGTTTGTAGAGATTATTATAGTTATAGAGGTAAAGAAACTTTATCTTTCTGAAGAAAATTATCTCTTTCAAGATAATCAGATTGTAGCAAGTTCGGAAACCATGAATAGATAAATGAATCATAGAGGTGAATACAGTGATAAATATAGTAAAAAGTGATAGAACTTATTAAGACACAGACTTTTCCATTGGATAATATCCACATAGTCTTCGGTCTTGGGCTGAGCATCAAAGTTACAAATGTGGCACCTTACCCAAATTATAGATCACAGGTGAGGAGCAAATAATCATAGAATCCAAACTAGTGACTATCTCAGCCCACAGAAGAGCACTAACCAACTGTATGATCAAAGACAAGATTTTTATTTTTATTTTTTTATTTTATTTTTAACTTTACAATGTTGTATTGGTTTTGCCATATATCAACATGAATCCACCACAGGTATACACGTGTTCCCCATCCTGAACCCTCCTCCCTCCTCCCTCCCCATACTATCCCTCTGGGTCGTCCCAGTGCACCAGCCCCAAGGGTCCTGTATCCTGCATCGAACCTGGACTGGCGACTCGTTTCATATATGATATTATACATGTTTCAATGCCATTCTCCCAAATCATCCCATCCTCTCCCTCTCCCATAGAGTCCAAAAGACTGTTCTATACATCAGTGAAACACAAGATTTTTAAAGTCAGGTTTATTAAGATATACCTAATGTTGTACAGGTTTCCCTGGTGGCTCAGTGGTAAAGAATCTGCCCACAGTATGGGAGACCTGGGTTCAATCCCTGGGTTGGGAAGATCCCCTGGAAAAGGGAATGGCAACCCACTCCAATATTCTTGCCTGGGGAATTCCATGGACAGAGGAACCTGGCGGGCTACAGCCCATGAGTTGCAATGAGTCCAATATGACTGAGCGACTAACATTACGTTGTACAATTCACTCTCTTTACTGTACAGTTCTATGAGTTTTGATAAATGCATTCAGTCATGTGGTAACCACCACTGTGATACAGAACAATTCCATCACCTCCCCCAATTTTTTGTGCTCTTTTGTAGTCAATCTTTCCTCCCACTGCTAGTCCTTAGCAACCACTGATCTTTTCTCAATCTCTGTAGTTTAAAGGCAGGATTCTGAATCTTTGTAAGCCTTGGTTTTATCATTTATCAAAGGAAACATTAATGATATCACTTGTTTCCTGGGATTAAGTAATAAGATTATATAAATATTACTCATTGGAAAAGACCCTGATGCTGGGAAAGATTGAAGGCAGGAGGAGAAGGGGACAACAGAGGATGAGACAGTTGGATGGCATCACTGACTCAATGGACATAGGTTTGAGCAAACTGGGGGAGATAGTGAAGGACAGGGAAGTCTGTGTGCTGCAGTTCATGGGGTTGCAAAGAGTCGGACACGACTTATCAACTGAACAACAAAATATGAAATATCCAACACATTAAGAGCACAAAATAAATGTTACTGATGACAATAATGATTAAAATGTTGAGCATTGAGTTGTAACCCAGAAATTGTAACAGTGTAGTAAGTAAAACTAAGTTAGTGTTAGTAAAACATAATTTCCCATGAAATATAGGAAGATTTTCTATAGTATCCTGGTAATGGTCATCATGCTACAGTTTAAGTGCTTCCATTAATGGGAACCTCAGAATTTCTCAAGGAAGTTTATCACATTGGTGGACAGAAATGATTGCTTAAATGGCTTTTGTTTTTGCCTTTTCATAACTTCTATGCATAGATCACAAGTCCAGTTTCTCTTTGACATAATGTTCTTTGAAGAGAACACCTTCACCTCTCTTTATCTCTATTCCCGAGTCCTTTCCCTACTAACAAAGACCAAAACAGATTAAGCTAGATATTATTGGTAGAGGCTGGAAAGAGGTAGATTATGATTCAGTATGAAAAGGAGTATTCTGAGGGAGTTACTTAAAGATAAAAGAAGTGGAAACATCTCTTAAGATGATTAAATTCTAATTGAAGAATCACTTATCACAGATATTGTAGAAAGACCTTGAGTATTATAAGGGTGATTGGACCACATAATCACTAAACTTCTTGTAGCCAGAGAGGTATGATTTTTTTTTTTACACACGTTTTTTTCCATTTCTCTCAAACATTTTATCTGTAATTTCAGAGGGAGAGAGTCATAGGAATCATTCTGTTTCCATAGAGATGGCTTCTACTTTTTTCTTAAAAATACATTTATTTTCCCTCACTTATTTACTCTAACTCATATCAAGTTTCATTAATCCCATTTGAATGAGAGAAAAATATTGTATATGAGAACCTCTTAAAAAATTTTAAGGATTATACAAATTATAAAGTGCTGTGAAGCTTTAGTCATAATCCTTGCATAGCCCCAAGAGGTTTTATTTGACTATTTTAAATGAAAAATTGTCTAAATTCTACTTATGCTACGGTTACAGTTTTTATAGTTAAACCATTAGTATTAGTTAGTGTTAGTCTCTCAGTCATGTCCAACTCTTTGTGATCTCATGGACTGTAGCCTGCCAGGCCCCTCTACCCATGAAAATCTCCAGGCAAGAATACTGGAGTGGGTTGCCATTCCCTTCTCCAGGGAATCTTCCTGACCCAGGGATTGAACCTGGGTCTCCTGCTTTGCAGGCAGATCTTTACCATCTGAGCCACAAGGGAAACCATAACTTATGCTTAAGTTTCTTTTTATTTTTCAGCTTACTGGAGAATATTTTACATTTTTATGCATAACTCAGCTTTGTTATTAAGAATATTAACTGGAGTACTGAGTTGTACTACAATAAAGCTTTCAGGGCTAGAGGACAGGTGTGAGGATCGGTCTTTGCCTCTACATAAAATAGTCCATACTACTTTTGGTGTGTCTGTGTGTGTGTGTGTGTGTGCAGGGTTTCTCCCTTTTACTGCATCCTTCATCCCCAATAGCTGTCATAACGCACTTACGTAGTTTATTTCTTTTCTAACTTATTGTGGTTTGGAAATCAGATATATAAGCTTATTAGAACAAAGTATCAAACAAGGGTACATAAATTCTGAGTGAGACAATATAAAATGCATCAACTCTCATGCATGGTGCTTACATAATGTTTATTTTTTCAGCTCAGAGTACTTTAAAAATTAGCTTCTGCTTCTCTCTTGTAAAGAGGAAGGCTGAAGCTGTGAGATAATGGAAAATTCAGAATTTATTGCTGTATTATTAGCTAAATTCAATCTCTCACCTTCACATTTGACTTGACATTAACAATGGCAGCTGCAACTACAGCAACATATGCCATCTTTGAGGGGAACAGAGCAGGTAGTTTTAGGGCAATATTCTTTTGGTCTCAAGAGGAGAGCCAGGCCAGACTTTGGTTCTAAGCCAGATATCTTGGCAACTTTTACTAGTGTTTGATAATTATCTTATTTAGTGAGTATTATTTCAAGGAAAAATGTTAGTGCTAGATTCAAAGAAGTCAGAAAGGAAGCAGAAGAGAGAGTCTATCTCAGCGATATCCCCACTTGGAAGGGCAATAGAGAAACGGGAGGCCAGAGAAAGACAGAAGACATAAAAAGACAGGGGGATAAAATCTCCTTGAGGCAGGAAGAACTAGGAGGATTTTTCTTTTAGCTCATTTCTCACTGGCTTTCCCTTTATTTTGGAGGCATATTCTTTTTGGCTCTTTGTTGCTGCTGAAAGACATGGTCCTGAATCTTACAGTGACATCATTCCAGGTATAGCACCAGGAAGAAATTCTGAGGTCACTGACGTCAATGACTAAAAACTCTAATCATAAAAAATAGGCTTCCTTGAATCTTCTGGACACCCTCCATCGTGTGACCCAGCGAGACTTGTTCCCTCAGACTGCCAGGAACTGTGCTGCCAAGCTCTGGAGTTAATGCCTAAGTATATGTTCAGATAAGAACTTCTAAAATTCAATAATTTATTATTGAATTTATTCAGTCATTAATCAATATAATCAATAAATTGATTATAATCAATATATCAGTCAATATATCAATATAATCAGTATAATCCATCATTAGGACCTCATTGAAAAGCAGATACTGACTCAGCAGGTATGAGGTCAGCCTGAGATTTTGAATTAGCTTCTTGGTGATGCCCATGCTGATTGTCTATGGGCAACTCTTTGAACAGCAATGTTTTAGATTATTTTGACTCTGGTTGAATTTGTGGGGAATCTTCAGAGGAAAGGGAATAGATAGTCATAAAGTTAACCAAATGCTGAACTCCCAGGATGTTCTTGCTAAAGGGGCATAGAGAACATCCAAAAATGGAAGCAGAAAGAACTATCTTTCCACAAGGTCTATCCCTAATGAGTAATGGCAGTGCTGAGACACCAGAATACAGCCCATAACTTTTCAGGTCACTATGCTGCTTCTCATGAAAGAGAGTTTGAAAAACATTCAGGAGAGAGTGTACTGGAACTGAGGAGAGAGCTGGGGCATAAAGTGATTACATGTGGAATAAAACTGGGCTTCCTTGGTGCCTCAGGGGTAAAGAATCCACTTGCCAATGCAAGAGACTCAGGTCAATCCATAGGTCAGGAAGATGCTCTGGAGAAGGAAGTGGCAACCCACTCCAGTATTCTTGCCTGGAGAATCCCATGGACAATGGAAACTTGTGGGCTACAGTCCATGGGGTCACAAAAGAATCTGACATGACTGAGCAACTAAATTACTCTTTAATTTGAACGGTTTAGTTGAAATGCAATCATGGAAACAATTACAGTACTATATTTGAGTTCTCTGAGGTTTGTTACATTTTCTGGAAGGAGGAGGCTTGTAAGAGAAAATCAGGACCGTGATCTGGGATCAGTACTATGACTATAATTTTTTTTTATATTAATAAATTTATTTATTTTTGGCTGTGCTGGGTCTTTGTTGCTTCTTGGGCTTTTCTCTAGTTGTGGCGAGCAGGGGCTACCCTCCAGTTGTGGTGTGCGGGCTTCTCATTGTAGTGGCTTCCTCTGTTGAGGAGCATGGGCTCTAGGGAACATGGACTTCAGGAGTTGCAGCTCCTGGGCTCTAGAGCATAGGCTCTATAGTTGTGGCACATGGGCTTAATTCCTCTGTGGCATATGAGATCTTCCCGAATCAGGGATCAAACTCGTATCTCCTGGCTTGGCAGGCAGATTCTCTACCACTGAGCCACCACGGAAACTCTGTAATGAATATATATTTGGCTGTGCTGGGTCTTAGTTGCTGCACACGGGGTCTTCAATCTTTGTTGCAGCATGTGAGGTCTTTTAGCTGCAGCACATGGAATATTTAGTTGCAACATGCGGGTTCTACTTCCCTGATCAGGGATCGCACCTGGCCTGCCTGCATCGGGAGTGCCGAGTTTTAGCTATTGGACCACCAGGTAAGTCCCTGTAATTTCTGTAAAGCTAGTCTGTGTTGAACATCATTTTGTCCAACTCAGTCACCTGAAGTGTCTTTATGTAGGGCTAAGCAGGACCTCCTTCTCCCAGATTACCTGTCTATTTGCTCAGTTGTGGAGACTGGTAAGGTAAAATGGAAGGAGTGGGCATCTGACATCAGAGAGAACTGGACTTTCAATCCATTTTTGCCATGACTAGCCATATAGTCTTAAGAAATTTTCTGTGACTGTCTGAAATTTTCTGTTTATGGAAAGTTTCTGTTTCTAACATTAGGGGCATAAAGTTTCTCAGGCTTCTTGTGAAGAGGAAATGAAATAAATTCAACAAATCTGCTAGATTAGAAGAATATACAAATATTAAGTGTGATGTACTGTAAAATTAGAAGATCAAAAGGAAAGGAGCTACTAGCCTTAGTTGGGTTTAAATAGTTCAGACATCTGTAAGAAAGCTTGGAAAATTGTTTAATCTTTTTTGGGGTAGGGGGGCTGACTGTGCAGCATGCCAGGATCTTTGTTCCCTGGCCAGGGACTGAGTCCATACCCCCTGCACTGGAAGCATGGAGTCCTAACCTCTGGGCCATCAGGAAAGTCCCAGAAATTGTATAATTTTTATACTTACTTCTCTTACAACTTTCCAGTCATGAAAATGACAGCTAAATTAGAAAACATCTCTAGAATCTTGAATTTAGTATCTTGAAACTTGGAAAGATGGAAAGCTCGTAATATTAGAATTTGGAAAAGTAGTCATTTGCTATTTATGGGATGTCTTACTTTTGGCCCCCCTAAAAGCAGAGCTTAGGGCAAGTATTTGGATACAATTAGTTTATTTGGGAAGTTGGTATGCAGAATTCCTCCAAGATTTTCCATGCTAAATCCTGGGACTGTGAATATGATGAAATATGACCAGGGTTACATTAACGCTACCTGGCAAAAGGGATTTTGCAGCTTTGAGTTATTAATTACTCGCATGGGTGCTAAGTCACTTCAGTCATATCCTACTCTTTGCAACCCTATGGATTGTATCCTGCCAGGCTTCTCTGTCCATGGGATTCTCCAGGCAAGAATACTAGAGTGGGTTGTCATGCCCTCCTCCAGGGGATCTTTCCAACCCAGGGATCAAACCCATGCCTCTTACATCTCCTGCATTGCTAGGTAGATTCTTTACCACTAGTGTCACCTGGGAAGCCTGTTAATTTCTTGGCTTTGAGTTAATCAAAAAGGAGATGATTCAGGTAAGCCTAATCTAACAGCATATTCAAAAGCAGAGACATTACTTTGCCAACAAAGGTTCGTCTAGTCAAGGCTATGGTTTTTCCTGTGGTCACGTATGGATGTGAGAGTTGGACTGTGAAGAAGGCTGAGCACCAAAGAATTGATGCTTTTGACCTGTGGTGTTGGAGAAGACTCTTGAGAGTCCCTTGGACTGCAAGGAGATCCAACCAGTCCATTCTGAAGGAGATCAGCCCTGGGATTTCTTTGGAAGGAATGATGCTAAAGCTGAAACTCCAGTACTTTGGCCACCTCATGTGAAGAGTTGACTCATTGGAAAAGACTCTGATGCTGGGAGGGATTGGGGGCAGGAGGAGAAGGGGATGACAGAGGATGAGATGGCTGGATGGCATCACTGACTCGATGGACGTGAGTCTGGGTGAACTCCGAGAGTTGGTGATGGACAGGAAGGCCTGGTGTGCTGCGATTCATGGGGTCGCAAAGAGTCGGACATGACTGAGCAACTGAACTGACTGAACTGAATCTAATAGCATGAGTCCTTTGAAGCAGAAAGTTTTCTCTGGTTGGCTGCAGAAGGGAAAGTCAAAGAGATTAAAAGCACAAGAAGGAGCTGACATACCCCCATCATAGGCTGTGAAAATTGAAGGAGACAGGCCTTGGAATAGCCTTGAGACTAGATTCTAGGAGCCGAGAATGGCCCCCTGACTTATGGCCAGGCTTTTCCAAATCTTGCACCTAAGTGCTCAGCCTGGCTAACAGTTTGATTTCAGCCTTGTGAGATTGCAATTAGAAAATCCATGCACCCCACCCAGAACTCTGACCTATGGAATAGGTGATACATTTATTACATGTAATAAATGTGTGGTAATTTGGGAGGGAGCAATAGCACTCTAATACATGATTTTAGGAAGTATGGGTAAGGGAGTAGAGAGTGAGGAAGGCAAGAGAGAAAGTCAATAGTAAGGGTGCACAATGAGAGATTACCATTGGAAGCTGCCAGGGGTGGGGTGGGTGGTGCCAATTCTGTGATCTCCTGTGAAGTGGGCAGAATACCCACTAAAACTACAAGACAGGGCTTCCCTGGTGATTCAGTGGTAAAGAATCTGCCTGCCAATGCAAGAGACACAGGTTCGATCCCTGATTCAGGAAGATCCCGTATGCCACGGAACTAAGCTTGTGTGCCAGAACTACTGAGCCTATGCTCTAGAGACTGGGAGCCACAACTACTGAGCCCATGTACTGCAACTACTGAAGCCCTCACATCCTAGAGCCAGTCACAGCAACAAGAAAAGCCACTGCGATTGAAAGTCCAAGCATCGCAATTAGAGAAAACCTCCCACAGCAATGAACACCCAGCACAGTCGGGAAAAAAAAAAATCCTACAAAACAGTTCAACCCTCTTTTTGGTTAAGTGAGGAAGTGACGCTGTTTTTGTTTTTTGGTGGTGCTGGATCTTCACTGCAGTGTGGAAGCTCTTCGTTGAAGTGCACAGCCTTCTCTAGCAACGGTGCACTGGCTCAGTTGCTCCACAGCATTTGGGATCCTAGTTCCCCTACCAGGGATTGAATCCACAGGATTCATAACGTCTGGGCCACCAGAGAAGTCTCAAGTGAGGTTTAATGGCCCTACATTTCCAGACAGTACTTACAGCCAGAGCCCAAAGTGGAGAAGGTAAAATCCTACATCAAAATGCAGAGAGACATAGCTTCTTTAAGTGAAAGGCTGGCTCTGTAGAATGGGTCTAAACTTGCACAAAATCTCCCAGAAGGCTGGGGCTGAAAATAGAGATAGGCCAAGGTGATATGTTTTCATTCCAATCCCAAAGAAAGGCAATGCTAAAGAATGCTCAAACTACTGCACAGTTGCACTCATCTCACACTCTAATATAAAGTGATGCTTAAAATTCTCCAAGTCAGGCTTCAGCAATACGTGAACCATGAAATTCCAGATGTTCAAGCTGGTTTTAGAAAAGGCAGAGGAACCAGAGATCAAATTGACAACATCTGCTGGATCATCGAAAAAGCAAGAGAGTTCCAGAAAAACATCTATTTTTGTTTTATTGACTATGCCAAAGCCTTGGACTGTGTGGATCACAATAAACTGTGGAAAATTCTGAAAGAGATGGGAATACCAGACCACCTGACCTGCCTCTTGAGAAACCTGTATGCAGGTCAGGAAGCAACAGTTAGAACTGACCATGGAACAACAGACTGGTTCCAAATAGGAAAAGGAGTACGTCAAGGCTGGATATTGTCACCCTGCTTATTTAACTTATATAGCAGAGTACATCATGAGAAATTCTGGGCTGGAGGAAGCACAAGCTGGAATCAAGATTGCCAGGAGAAATATCAATAACCTCAGATATGCAGATGACACCAGTCTTATGGCAGAAATTGAATAAGAACAAAAGAGCCTCTTGATGAAAGTGAAAGAGGAGAGTGAAAAAGCTGGCTTAAAGCTCAACATTCAGAAAACTAAGATCATGGCATCTGGTCCCATCACTTCATGGGAAATAGAAGGGGAAACAGTGGAAACAGTGACTGACTTTATTTTTCTTCCAAAATCACTGCAGATGGTGATTGCAGCCATGAAATTAAAAGACGCTTACTCCTTGGAAGGAAAGTTATGACCAACCTAGACAGCATATTAAAAAAACAGAGACACTACTTTGCCAACAAAGGTCCATCTAATCAAGGCTATGGTTTTTCCAGTGGTCATGTATGGATGTGAGAGTTGGACTATAAAGAAAGCTGAGTGCTGAAGAATTGATGCTTTTGAACTGTGGTGCTGGAGAAGACTCTTGAGAGTCCCTTGGGCTGCAAGGAGATCCAATCAGTCCATCTTAAAGGAGATCAGTCCTCGGTGTTTATTGGAAGGACTGATGTTGAAGCTGAAACTCCAATACTTTGGCCACCTGATGCGAAGAGCTGACTCATTGGAAAAGAGCCTGATGCTGGGAAAGATTGAGGGCAGGAGCAGAAGGGGATGACAGAGGATAAGATGGTTGGATGGCATCACCAACTCAATGGACATGGGTTTGGGTGGACTCCGAGAGTTGGTGATGGACAGGGAGGCCTGCCCTGCTGAGGTTCATGGGGTCACAAAGAGTTGGACATGACTGAGCAACTGAACTGATTGAAGGTGATATGAGAGAAGGGTTTAAATAATAAAATAATATGATATAATAAAATGAAAAATAAAAATCCTGGAGTGTCAGATCTGAAGTTCAGAAAAGAGAGGATTCTTGTTCAAAGGAACCAAGTCTCTGCACAAGAAGGTCACAAAACAGAACAAGTCCTGTGACCTCCATAGCAGCCTCTCTACATTGCTCCTAGAGCTTCCAAGTTGTAGGCAAAATGATGTTAAACCTATAAACTCATGAATTCCTAAGGTGCTTATCAAATTCCTGTATATCTTGTGGGCCTCCTTCTTCTTTGTTTCAAACTAGACTAGCCTTCGTGTTAATCTCACACTTAAAATATGCAGTGTTCGGTACTAGCAATTATATTTTAGTGTTACAGTGCATTAACAAAGCAAAATCATGCCCAACTTCTTGTTATTTGCAAATAATTAAATACCAGGTAACTGGTAAAATTGATATTGACCTCATCACTGTATTTTCCACATGGTCAACTCTCTAAAATTCGTCTAGAAATGATTTAATTTTTCCCAGCTCATGGCATATTTTTTTCCTATGGCTTCTGGCCTGGGAGTGTAACTGAAAAGAAATGTACAGAAAAATAAGATTCCCAGATTTCTTACAAATTTTTGCTCCTTGTTCTAGACTAGTCATTCTAACTTACACCTATTTTTAAAGAAATAAGTCTATTACTTCTCCTAATACTGAGCATACAAATATTTTGACCAAGAGCAAATTTAAATAGCTACTGAGTCATTATAAGGAATTATTTTTGCAGCTTAAAGTGAGCTTGGAAAGTTTTTCTGAACATTTAATTTTATTTGATTTAAATTTTAGTTTCAAAAAATTTAGACTTTGTCTTTTAGGTGCTCTAATGTTGGAGAAGACTCTTGAGAGTCCCTTGGACTGCAAGGAGATCCAACCAGTTCATTCTGAGGAGATCAGCCCTGGGTGTTCTTTGGAAGGAATGATGCTGAAGCTGAAACTCCAGTACTTTGACCACCTCATGCAAAGAGTTGACTCATTAGAAAAGACTCTGATGCTGGGAGGGATTGGGGGCAGGAGGAAAAGGGGACGACAGAGGATGAGATGGCTGGATGGCATCACTGACTCGATGGACGTGAGTCTGGGTGAACTCCGGGAGATGGTGATGGACAGGGAGGTCTGGCGTGCTGCGATTCATGGGGTTGAAAAGAGTTGGACACGACTGAGCGACTGAACTGAACTGAACTGAATTACTTTTAAAATAACCTACTCACCTGACAAAGTACCATTCTCCTTACATTTGAGTTTCATTCTAGTAACAATAAAATGGAAGTGATAGTTTACTTCAGAAAAAATTGAACAAATACAGATTAAACTACAGTTCCTTTAAAATTACTTAAAACATGCTATTTACATAAACTTTCTGCAACACATTTAAAGTACTATAGTTTATTAATTTGAAGGCACCTTAAAAATGTTTTAACAATGCTGAAATTCATATGTATGTTACATTGCTGTGCACTGAGCAACACTTATGATATCCTTGTTTTTGTCTTTACATGTACATATATCCAAAATGCTAAATCTTGCACTGCCTGGTTGCTACCTACTTTCCTGCCAGTTTATCTTCCCACTCTCACTTCTGTGAGCCTGTTCTGCTTACAAAGGTCTATCTGAGCTTCAGGCTTGGTTGCACATTAGGTGTTTATACCATCAGTTCACTATGCCCAGAAAGCAGTTTCCATCTATCTCATTATGTGAACCACTCTATCCTTCAGATCTCAGCCCTTGATGTCCACCAAACTCAACAGGTAGCAGTGCAGTCATAGATATCTCCACTCTCTTACCACTATCTGAAAATTTCTTGTTAGCTTAATTATTTTGTTGTGGTTGTTTAGTCACTAAATCATGTCTGACTCTTTTACGACCCCATGGACTATAGCCAGCCAAGCTCCTCTATCCATGGCATTTCCCGGGCAAGAATACTGGAGTGGGTTGCCATTTCCTTCTCCAATTTAATTATTAGTTGATTAATTGTCTCCCCTCATCAGAATAGGAGCTCCTGCTGAGTCATGCTACCTGCCTCCTTCACTGCTGTAACCCTAGCACACAGAACAATACCTCACACATAGTAGGTACTCAATCAACATGTGTTCAAAGAAAGAATGTCTGTCAAATTTATTTTAACTTCATAATACTGGTATTACCAAGACAAGTTTTAAGATTTAATTTTGTAGGCAAAAGATACAAAAAGAAGGAAATACTAATTGAGCAGACCTGGCTGGTGTGAAAAACTGTGCTCTGTGTTAGATGATACTGGTAGAAACCCCAGATTGTTCTCCTATGTTCATTGTAAGAAACATGCCTCCCAATACAGGAGACATAAGAGACTCCGGTTTGATCCCTGAGTCAGGAAGATCCCCTGGGGAGAGCATGGCAACCCACTCCAGTATTCTTGCCTGAAGAACTCCAACGACAGAGGAGCCTGGAAGTTTACCGTCCATGGGGTCGCAAAGAGTCAGACACTGAAGCAAGGTAGCTTAACGTCACTTTCTAAAATCCCTTTCTGTTGTCCCTATGTGTGCTAAGTCGCTTTGGTTGTGTCTGACTCTTTGTAACCCCATGGACTGTAGCCTGCCAGCCTTCTCCGTCCATGGGATTCTCCAGGCAAGAATACTGGAATGGGTTGCCATGCCCTCCTCCAGGGCATCTTCCAAACCCAGAGATCGAACCAGCGTCTCTTGTGTCTTCTGCATTGGCAAGCAGGTTCTTTACCACTAACGCCACCTGTTGTCCTTACTCCCATGGAAAGCAAATCCATACTATCTCTTTTTTTCATGTCTCAAGAAATCACAGAGCAGAGTATCTGCACGTAGTAGGATTAACAAGCGCTTTTTAAAATGAATAAATATAAACATGTTAAGGGACTGATTAGTAATCCCACCCAAGGGGCAATTAGGAATCCCACCTAATGACTGTGGAAGAAACTGAGTGATTCTACGGATCAGACCCACTGTCGGAAGCAGGGAAGTTTTATGTGTAGATCCCAGTCAATGACAGGATCATTGTCTGGGAAAAGTGCGAAGTTCTGTTTCTTAACATCGTGTCATGGAGCCAAGTTTCCTCAATTTCCTTTAGTGGCACAAAGAATGCCCTTATATTTTCTTTTTTTAAAAAAAATTGTTCATCATATCCTCCCCCCTTTTATTTTTCAATTTTATTTATTTAATTATTTTGGCAGTGCAGTATGGCACGTGGGTTCTTAGTTCCTCTGCTGCTGCTGCTAAGTCACTTCAGTTGTGTCCAACTCTGTGTGACCCCATAGACGGCAGCCCACCAGGCTCTGCCATCCCTGGGATTCTCCAGGCAAGAACACTGGAGTGGGTTGCCACCTCCTTCTGCAATGCATGAAAGTGAAAAGTGAAAAGTGAAAGTGAAGTCACTCAGTCGTGCCCGACTCTTAGCGACCCCGTGGACTGCAGCCTACCAGGCTCCTCTGTCCATGGGATTTTCCAGGCTAGAGTACTGGAGTGGGGTGCCATTGCCAGGGATCAAACCTGTGTGCCCCCTCCACTCTCACCCTCTACAGTGGAAACCTGGAGTGTTAACGACTAGACTTCCAGGGAAGTCCCCTGCCCTTCTATTTTCATATAATGACTTGACTCTTGAATCACTGGATAAAGTTTTTATTTTATTAAGTCCTTTTTTTTCTAGAAGCTGTTTACTGTGTGCCAATTTAAGGGGATTGTGAAAGCTGTGGGTTAAAATTACAAATGTTAAAAATGGACAGGAAATCAAGATTTCTCCAGGTCTAAGGGTTGTGGCTTCAGGCATGTGTGTTATCAATATTATAGTGTCCTTTTTACAGATAAAGAAACTGTCCTGAGAAACTGAGGGTAAAGAGCCCTGTTTCAGCTTGCTTATTTGTGAGGTGTGAAGATGGCAGTAAGGTTACTTGTCCCATACTTTTCTATTCTTTGTCATTCTGCTGCTGCTGCTGCTGCTAAGTCACTTCAGTTGTGTCCAACTCTGTGTGACCCCATAGACGGCAGCCCACCAGGCTCTGCCATCCCTGGGATTCTCCAGGCAAGAACACTGGAGTGGGTTGCCACCTCCTTCTGCAATGCATGAAAGTGAAAAGTGAAAAGTGAAAGTGAAGTCACTCAGTCGTGCCCGACTCTTAGCGACCCCGTGGACTGCAGCCTACCAGGCTCCTCTGTCCATGGGATTTTCCAGGCTAGAGTACTGGAGTGGGGTGCCATTGCCAGGGATCAAACCTGTGTGCCCCCTCCACTCTCACCCTCTACAGTGGAAACCTGGAGTGTTAACGACTAGACTTCCAGGGAAGTCCCCTGCCCTTCTATTTTCATATAATGACTTGACTCTTGAATCACTGGATAAAGTTTTTATTTTATTAAGTCCTTTTTTTTCTAGAAGCTGTTTACTGTGTGCCAATTTAAGGGGATTGTGAAAGCTGTGGGTTAAAATTACAAATGTTAAAAATGGACAGGAAATCAAGATTTCTCCAGGTCTAAGGGTTGTGGCTTCAGGCATGTGTGTTATCAATATTATAGTGTCCTTTTTACAGATAAAGAAACTGTCCTGAGAAACTGAGGGTAAAGAGCCCTGTTTCAGCTTGCTTATTTGTGAGGTGTGAAGATGGCAGTAAGGTTACTTGTCCCATACTTTTCTATTCTTTGTCATTCTGCTGCTGCTGCTGCTGCTAAGTCACTTCAGTTGTGTCCAACTCTGTGCGACCCCATAGATGGCAGCCCACCAGACTCCCCCATCCCTGGGATTCTCCAGGCAAGAACACTGGAGTGGGTTGCCATTTCCTTTTCCAATGCATGAAAGTGAAAAGTGAAAGTAAAGTCGCTCAGTTGTGTCTGACTCTTCGAGACCCCATGGACTGCAGCCTACCAGGCTCCTCCATCCATGGGATTTTCCAGGCAAGAGTACTGGAGTGGGGTGCCATTGCTTTCTCCGTCTTTGTCATTCTACTCATAGCTAATTCATTTTCAGCCTCAGTCTCATCATTTACAAGTCTCATTTTAAAGCTGAGACAAAAATGCTTCCACCACTGGAGTTCCCTGGTAGCCCAGTAGTTAAGAATCTGCCTGTCAATGCAGAAGTCACGGGTTCAATCCCTGGTTCAGGAAGATCCCACATGCCCCAGAGCAACTGAGCCCGTGTGCCACAACTACTAAGCCTGGGTACTGTAGCTACTGAAGCTTGTACACTCGAGGGCCCACCAACCACAGCTCACCAGCCCCTGTACC
This sequence comes from Bos taurus, assembly GCF_002263795.3. Classification (NCBI taxonomy): domain Eukaryota; kingdom Metazoa; phylum Chordata; class Mammalia; order Artiodactyla; family Bovidae; genus Bos; species Bos taurus. Next base: position 66,950,369 of record NC_037335.1, on the reverse strand, counting down.
ACAGCTACCGAAACCCAAGAACGCTAGAATCAGCAAGTTGCAACTACTGAGGCGCGTGATGCAACAATAGAGCCTGTGCTCTGCAACAAGAGAAGCCACCACAGTGAGAAGCCCATGCACTGAAACTAGAGAGTAACCCTCACTCTCTGCAGCTAGAGAAAGCCTGCCTGCAGCAACGAAGACCTAGGACAGCCAAAAATAAATAAACAAGTGTGTGTGTGTCAAAAATAAGTAAATTATTTAAAAAATACTTCCACCATTTAACCAATACCAAGTTATCCAATATCAGAAGAAGAAGAAAAAAAAAAAAAAAACAATCTCAATATTCTGTTTGTTACAGACACTGTGGTGACTTTTATTTACAAAGCCCTTTATCATTACATAGTCCACCATACACGTTACTTCTCTTTATAGGGGAGATGTTGCTGATTTTTGATAACAGAGAACGCATAACTGCCTCACAGGGGCAGTAAAAAGAAAGAAATATGGAGGACCCTGACCCTAACCCTAATCTTGTCCTAACCTAAACCCATAAAGAAAGAACAAAGCACAAAGATCTATTTTCTCCAGTGTTATATAGCACTAGGAGATGGAGTTAGATAAAATCAATATTTAATGTCACCCTTAAATTTGATAGTTTTTCACAAACTTGAAGGTTAAGTGGTATGCTTAGTCCCTCAGTTGTGTCCGACTCTGCGATCCCACGGACTATATCCCGCCAGGCTCCACTGTTGATGGGCTAAACAAATAAACGGTTCTGTGAAAATTTTGCTGGTTTTCTTCGATGGCCAAGATTTATGAATAAGAGAAGAGTTGGACTTTCGTGGTGGCTCAGTGGTAAAGAATCCACCTGCTAGTATAGAAGGCTCAGGTTACATCCCTGGTCTGGGAAGATCCCCCATGCCGCAGAGCAACTAGGTCCTCACACTACAACTATTAAGCCTGTGCTCTAGAGCCCGGGAGCTGCAAGTTCTGAGCCTACATGCCACAACTACTGAAGCCTGAACATGCTAGACTAGTGTTCTACAACAAGGGAAGCCCCTGCCATGAGAAGTTTGCTGCAACTAGAGAAAAGCTCGAGCAGAGACAAAGACCCAGGACAGCCAAAAATAAAAAATTAAATAAAAACTTTTTTAAAAGAGAAGAGTTTGGTGAATTCACCTCTGCTTTACAAAAGAAAAAGAAAATGTGAAAATTCAGTTTAATGTAATCACTTTGGAAATATTTGTGATTGCCTAAAATTTATATTAGCCTTCTCTGGTGGCTCAAACCGTAAAGAATCTGCCTGCAGTGTGGGAGACCTGGGTTCGACCCTGGGTTGGGAAGATCCCCTGGAGGAGGACATGGCAACCCACTCCAGTATTTTTACCTGGAGAATCCCCGTGGACAGAGGAATTTAGCAGGCTACAGTCCATGGGGTTGCAAAAGAGTCGGACACGACTGAACGACTAAGCAAACAATATAAACAAACAATTTTCTCAGTAAAGACCAATCAGCTTGGGCTTCTTAGTTCTTGTGAGGAAAAGCTACACAATTTAATATAATCAAATGAGTGAGGAAAAAGCAGAGGTGACAGGATTTGGAAGAAAAGTCTCACACCGAGGGAAAATAGTGCCACCTGCTGGTGATTATAAAACTTTTTTCATTTTCTTTAAAAAAAGAGCACTGTAATTTTTAAGTTTAAATTTTAAAATAGATTTTAAATTTAAAATAGATCATTAAATTTTAAATCAGAAGACATGGACCACAATTTTGAAATCCAGTGTAATTCTAAGCCATAAAAAGGAACAAAATTGAGTCAGTTGTCGTGATGTGGATGAATCTAGATTCTGTCATACAGAGTGAAGTAAGTCAGAGAAAAACAAATGTCACATATTAACTAACACATATGGACTCTGGAAAAATGGTACTGATGAACCTATTTGCGGGACAGGAATAGAGATGCAGATGTAGAGAACAGATTTGTGGACACATCGTGGGAAGGAGAGGGTAGAGCAAATTGAGAGAGTGGTATGGACATAATATACACTTTGTTGTTGTTGTTTTAGTCATTAAGTCGTGACTAACTCTTTTGTGACCCCATTGGCTGTAGCCCACCAGGTTCCTCTGTCCATGGGGCTTTCCAGGCAAGAATACTGGAGTGGGTTGCAGTTTCCTTCTCCAGAGGATCTTCCCGACCCAGGGATTGAACCCATGTCTACTGCAGTGGCAGGCTCTATTGCAATGAGCCACCTGGAAAGCCCCAAATATATTCACCAGCATGTGTAATATAGATAGCTAGTGGGAATCAGCTGTGTAACACAGGGAGCTCAGCTTGATGCTCTGAAATGACCTAGAGGGGTGGGATGGAGGGGAGTATTAGGGAGGCTCTAGAGGGAGACATCCAACCAGTCCATTCTGAAGGAGATCAGCCCTGGGATTTCTTTGGAGGGAATGATGCTAAAGCTGAAACTCCAGTACTTTGGCCACCTCATGCAAAGAGTTGACTCATTGGAAAAGACTGATGCTGGGAGGGACTGGGGGCAGGAGGAGAAGGGGACACCAGAGGATGAGATGGCTGGATGGCATCACTGACTCGATGGACATGAGTCTGAGTGAACTCCGGGAGTTGGTGATGGACAGGGAGGCCTGGCGTGCTGCGATTCATGGGGTCGCAGGGAGTCGGACACAAATGAGCGACTGAACTGAACTGAACTGAACTGAGAGGGAGGGGATATATGTATACTTATAGCTGATTTACTCTGTTGTACAGCAGAAACTAACATAACACTGTAAAGCAATTATCCTCCAATTAAAATTTTAAAATGTTTAATCCAGTATAATTAAATAACACAACAAAAATCACAGTCTATAGCCCCACACTCTTTCTCTCCCTTCTTTCTCTTGTTCTACAGAAATAACTAAGCATCTTCAATCTTTTTAGCTGTGTTTTCTTGTATTCATCTTTAAACATCATTTTGATAATAGTTTAAAGTGGTGCCTCTTGACTTATTCATTTTAGACATTATCTGTTGATTCCATTTTATTATAAATCTCTATTTAGCTTTCCTTCTTCCTTACTCCCATTATACTAAATATTTCCTTTGCAATTTTTGGTTACATAAACTTGGGATTTACATTGCTGAACTATATTACAATTTTACATTTCTCTTTCCTTATGAGTCTCCTAGTGTAAAATCACTTTATCACCTTTCTTATTCTCTTTGCTCTTCCTTGATTGTGTATTTGTTTTCATTTGTATCGTTTTCTGTTAGCTTTTACTTTTCCCCATTGGTTATGCCAATTCTTGTTAGTAGTTTGTTTCTAAATGTTTACATAGATTAGATATTTTATCATTTCCACCTTTCTTGGGCATGTTCATTGGGGAATCTTCAGTGCCTGCTCAAATTGGCATCTCTTGCCTTTGGGCCAACTCAGTACCATAACAAACTGTGGAAAATTCTTAAAGCGATGGGAATACCAGACCACCTTAACTGCCTCCTAAGAAACCTGTATGCGGGTCAAGAAGCAACAGTGAGAAACGCACATGGAACAATGGACTGGTTCAATATTGGGAAAGGAGTACTTCAAGGCTATGTATTTTCACCCTGCTTATTTAACTTACATGCAGAGTACATCATGAGAAATGCTGGGCTGGATGAATCACAAGCTAGAATCAAGATTTCCAGGAGAAATATCAACAAACTCAGATATACAGATGACACCATCATTATGGCAGAAAGCGAAAGAGGAACTAAAGAGCCTCTTGATGATGGTGAAAGAGGAGAGTGAAAAAGTTGGCTTAAAACTCAGCATTCAAAAAACTAAGATATTGGCATCTGGTCCCATCACTTCATGGCAAAAAGATGGGGAAACAATGCAAGCAGCGACAGACTTTATTTTCGTGGTCTCCAAAATCATTGTGGACAGTAACTGCAGCCATGAAATTAAAAGACATTTGCTCCTTGGGAGAAAAACTATGACAAACCTAGACAGCATATTAAAAAGCAGAAACATCACTTTACCAACTAAGATTTGTCTAGTCAAAGCTATGGGTTTTCCAGTAGTCATCTATAGATGTGAGAGTTGGACCATAAAGAACACTGAGCACAGAAGAACTGATGCTTTCGTATTGTGGTGTTGGAGTCTCTTGAGAGTCCCTCAGACTTCAAGGAGATTAAACCAGTCAATCCTAAAGGAAATCAACCCTGAATATTCATTGGAAGGACTGATGCTGAAGCTGAAGCTCCAATACTTTGGCCATTTAATGTGAAGAACTGACTCAGTGGAAAAGACCCTGATGCTGGGCAAGACTGAAGGCAAGAGGAGAAGGGGCCAACAGAGGGTGAGATGGTTGGATGGCATTACCAACTCAATGGACATGAATTTGAGCAAACTATGGGAAATAGTGGAGGACAGAGAAGTGTGGTGTGCTGCAGTCCACGGGGTCACAAAGAGTCGGGCACAACTTAGTGACTGAACAACAACAACAAAAGAGTGATATTTAGATTTAGAATTTGGAGTTCAAGGAATTTTTTGTAGTAAATCACTGCCAAATACAAATTCCTGTGCCTGCTGAATACTGAAGCCAAAAAACCTGAAACACTGGGATTTGGAGCAGTTTTACTGTAAAGGCTAAAGGAGGAGAACTGGTGGCTCATGTGCTACAGACTTAATCCTCTGTATTATTTTGGGGGGAAGAGTTTTTATAGGCAAAGTTCAGGTAAAAGGCACAGTTCGTGTTGCTTTGGTTGGTGGTGAGCTAACAGTGTGGTGTTCAGGGCTCACCTTCTGCACCTGAAATTGCCATCCTCCACCTGGGTTACTGCCTTAGTTCCTTCATAAGAATTGAAAGATAAGCTATTACGTATATCTCTTAAGGAGGAACAAGGTCTCTTACTTTTTAGCTGCACTATTTTTTTTAAATCTTTCACTATTGTTTTTTGACTGCTCCACATTTCTTCTACATTGCATCCTTTGCCTATTAGTAACTGTCAGAATCTGCCCTTGGGAATTCAGGGAAGGCTTTGGAGAGCGATGCCTTTTTCCTGCTAAAAACTCAGGGGACAGGGAAAGCCTTTTGTATCTAGCAGGGCCCTGTGTAGTCCTAACTGGTTACAGAATTACAGGAAATGAAAAAGAAGTCTGTTCAATTGTGACTAAACCAGTAAACTCACTTTTTAAAAAACACGCTATTTGTCCTTTACAAAGGAAGTCTACATGACGGCAAGCAGGTTGACTAATGGAGAGATAGAAAATTGTATTCCATTAGGAGAATATTTTCTCCAGACTTCTAGGATTTAGCATTTGGAGAATGGTTTCATCCATGAACTTTTCCAGTTTTGTCCTTGAACCTTCACCTAAGCCAGGTATAGAGACGGCCTAAGACCAGCAGTGTGGAGACACACCCCATCTAGGGCCTCTGAGAACCAGGACTCTGGGACACACGTTTATCCCATATCCCTGCTCTGCAGCAGGAACCTGATAGCTCCGTTCGGAGTCACAGGGAGCGCGCGGAGGATGGGAAGTGTAGTCTTTCTCCGCCCCACAGCGCTCCTGGTCTCCGCGGGCTCCCTCTGCGCATGTGCAGCCTTGGTCCCTTTTCTTCCCGACCGCCTTTGCAGGTCCGGTGAGAAGTTCTTGGAGTTTCTCAGTTACCGGCGGAAGCAGGAAGTCTTGGGCTGCCCTCAGGCCCAGGCGGGACTCCGCAGTGCCCGAGTCTGGCTTGGACCTTAGCTCTGGGAAGGTGGGTGCGGTGTTCCAAATTCGGCTCAGGTAGGCTCCAGCGCAGGTGGAGCTGAGATCCATTAGGAGCAGGGGTTTGGTCCGTGTGGGGTGCGAATACCCGGCCTTGCCTGCATCTGACGGGGAACGCTGGGCGGACAGCGGTGGTCGCGCTGGCCGAGCGTGAGCAGGTGTGCTGGGCAGCTCTGCTCCGGAACCAGAGAGACCTGGTCAGTTCCCTCTGTGCCACATGTATTGTGGGCTGGAGAACTAATGTGGAGCAGAGTCAGGTAACTCGTCTGCAAAGAAGGCTATGGATAATGTCTGCTTCATGGGACTGATCCGAGGATTCGCGGTGGCGTCATTAGTAGGAGTTAGCAAAGTGCTAGGTAGTAACCGCCGAAGTGCTAACAGCTGTTGTATTTAAAAGACACTGTGTTCTTTTCATTGGGTGGTTTATTTAAGTCTCCCAGTTATCTCGTGATAACGGGGTGACCCTCTGCATTAAACACAGAAAACAAGAAGCAAATCTGAGTCTCAGCTTGGTGAGGTGGTCCTGAATTTGAGAGGACTGTTGACTTCTCTAGGTTCACCAAGCTTATGCCAGAGCCAGGAGTTGAACCGTTGTTCATACTGTTCTGTCATCAGAAGATACTTATCAAGAGTCCCTTTTGAGAAACTGCACCCCACTTCACTCATTTTTTTTTTAATTACCTTAAAGTTCGGCATCTTTTTTACTTGGCTTCCTGTAAATTCTCTACCTCAGTGGGTAAACAATTTTGCTAGGAAAACTGAAGAACATAAAGAATACAGTTGTGTATTCTACTGTGAATTTTAATGAAATAGTATTATCCTTTGATGTTCTTCAGTCAGCTGTTATTAGGTTTCTGTTTGTATTATTTAAATCAATAGACAAAATAGAAATCAACAGACAAAATTGAATCTATTTATTTTATTTATTAATATTTATTTTTGGCTGTGCTGGGTCTTAGGTGCTGTTCAGGCTTGTCTGTAGTTGTGAAGAGCAGGGGCTACTCTAGTTTCAGTGCCAGGCTTCTCATTGTGGTGGCTTCTCCTGTTGCAGAGCACTGGCTCTAGGGTACACTGGCTTCAGTTATTGTGGCTGTGGGGCTCCACAGCACAGGCTCAATATTTGTGGCCCAGCAGCATAGTTGCTCTGCGGCATGTGGACTCTTCCCCCATCAGGGATTGAACCCATGTCTCCTGCATTGGCAGGCGGATTCTTTACCACCGAGCAACCAGGGATGTCCTATTTAAATCTGTTTAAATCAATAGACAAAATTTTCACTGTCAGAAGTGGTAGGTTTAAGCCCTGTAATAATTTTAAACTCAAAAACGGACAGGTGGTGCTTCCACTAGGTCCTTCCCTTTTCAAGGTCTAAGAGGATGCTGTATGGAGGCTTCCCCTCAGCTGGCCTGCCGACATGATTGGGAGGTGAATGTAGGAACTGTGTGGCAGGCCAGGTGTCTTGACCCTGTCTTCTTTCTGCCCCTGCAGCTGAATCGTCACTGTCCTCTACTCTCCCAAGACCCACTGAAAATGAACATATCTGAGGTGAGCTCTTTATTCATCCCCCAATTTGTGGTGTGCATTTAACTCGATTTCAGATTGCTCTCAGTTTGTGTTACCCATCTTTTATGAATGTAAGTTATTTCCCTTTTATTATCAGTTTGCTCAACTTTTGCTTGAATCATGAACATATCCTGAATTATATTGAATACCTTTTTGTATCTATTGAAGTAAAGGTATAGCTGGTTTTCTTTAATCTGCAATTATTAGAGGTAGCGTAAGTGGATTTTGGGGATTCCCAGGTGACTCAGTGGTAAAGAATCCACCTGCCAAAGCAGAAGAAAAGGAGATGTGGGTTCAATCCCTGGGTGGAGAAGATCCTCTGGAGTAGGAAATGGCAACCCACCCCAATATTTTTGTCTGGAAAATTCCATGGACAGAGGAGCCTGGCAGGCTGTAGTCCATGGGGTCGCAAAGATTTGGATGTGACTGAGCACGCAGGTTTGAATTTCTATTCTTGTATTGATGAATTAGATTAACCTATAATTTTGTTTTCTTCTCTACCTTACTGCAAAGGCTGAAGGACATGATAGTTTCCTTCACCTGCCCCCATTATAGGCTGTGATGGAAGGAAGAGGCCTATAAGAGAAAATCAGATGGCCAGGAACTGTGCACATCTGGAGTAGATAGCCTATCCCTTCTCTAGGGGATCTTCCCAACCCAGGAATTGAACCAGGTCTCCACCTGTGGTATCTCAGTTATTATTAGTCTTATTGGAGCTCTTACTGTCTGCTCTTTTCTGTTCTCCCCTCCCCTCTCTCTTGTCCCTCACCCCTTTCTCTCTTTAATTCATAGGAGAAAATTCCCTGTCACATATTTCCTTAAACTTACCTCTAAAGTTGGACTTTGTAAGTACATCTTCCCTGGTTGGTAGTTCTTTACCCAGTTGGTAAAGAATCTGCCTGCAATGCAGGAGACCCAGGTTTGATCCCTGGTTTGGAAAGATTCCTTGGAGAAGGAAATGGCAACCCACTCCAGTATTCTTGCCTGGGAAATCCCATAGACAGAGGAGCCTGGAGGGTTACAGTCCATGGGGTAGTCAGAGTCAGACATGACTTAGCAACTAAACCATGTAAATTATTGAGTTACTTTATTTAAAAAAAATCATAGGTATTTTTTTTTATTACTACATTTTCACAGAAAATTGTACATTTTTGTCTGTTTTAAATATATTTTCATAACGTTATTGATATGTCTCTTGTTATGTCTATGTCTCTTGTTATGTCTATGTCTCTTGTTATGTCTATAATTTTTGTTTTCATGTATTATTTAAGTTTATTTAATAGAGGGAATGCTGATCAGAAAACAACCAAATGTGTGGCCCATTGGCCCTGTCAGAAATCTAGAATTTCAGGGTCTGAGGATGGGTTGGACATTTGTATTGGTAGCATATTCTAAATACTGAATTGAGGGAACATAGAGTACTCTTGCCTGGAAAATCCCATGGATGAAGGAGCCTTGTAGGCTGCGGTCCATGGGGTCACTAGGAGTTGGACATGACTGAGCGACTTCACTTTCACTTTTCACTTTCATGCATTGGAGAAGGAAACAGCACCCCACTCCAGTACTCTTGCCTGGAGAATCCCAGGGACGGGGGCACCTGGTGGGCTGCCGTCTATGGGGTCCCACAAAGTTGGACACGACTGAAGCGACTTAGCAGCAGCAGCAGCAGACTCAACACTTGTTCGAAGAATTTGTTAAGAAAATAAACCACTCATTACTCACAAATAAACAATTTCAAAATGAAGGATTGTTAAACCACTCATTCAGTTCAGTTCAGTTCAGTCGCTCAGTTGTGTCTCTTTGAGACCCCATGAATCGCAGCACGCCAGGCCTCCCTGTCCATCACCAACTCCTGGAGTTCACCCAGACTCACGTCCATCGAGTCAGTGATGCCATCCAGTCATCTCATCCTCTGTCATCCCCTTGTCCTCCTGCCCAAATCCCTCCCAGCGTCAGAGTCTTTTCCAATGAGTCAACTCTTCACATGAGATGGCCAGAGTACTGGAGTTTCAGCTTTAGCATCATTCCTTCCAAAGAAATCCCAGGGCTGATCTCCTTCAGGATGGACTGGTTGGATCTCCTTGCAGTCCAAGGGACTCTCAAGAGTCTTCTCCAACACCACAGTTCAAAAGCATCAATTCTTCGGCGCTCAGCTTTCTTCACAGTCCAACTCTCACATCCATACATGACCACTGGAAAAACCATAGCCTTGACTAGAGGAACCTTTGTTGGCAAAGTAATGTCTCTGCTTTTCAATATGCTATCTAGGTTGGTCATAACTTTTCTTCCAAGGAGTAAGCATCTTTTAATTTCATGGCTACAGTCACCATCTGCAACAATTTCAGTTGGTTTTTTTTTTTTTTTTTTTATAGAACACTGTTTGACTTAACAAAAGTAAACAGGGTGTACATCACCAAAGTGGGAAAACCAGCATCCAGACTTGAACAGTGTTGGGCTGTCCCTTATTAATAGCAATCTGCAGTCCCAGTTGGGAAAGGGTCCTGGTTGGTGCAGCCACCCTATGGTTGAGACTTCAAATTGCAGTTTGGGGGCTCCTGCTTATAATCCCAGACCAAAACCTGATGTTATCATGAGTTTGCACATAAAAATTCAGCTCTGGTTTAGCTTTTACAATGCTGTTTGTTTCACCTTGTGAATCATAAGACTTCCTAGACTCCAGAGGGCTTAAGAGATTCTAAGACCCACTCCCTTTCTTATGTAGAGTGTTGCCTGACTTGCTGTGCTTACAGGCTCGCATGGAATCTGGGCAGTGTCCAGGCAGGTCAGAAGCAGGTCTGAGGCCTGCTCTCCTGCTTCTGATGCCTGAATAGGACTTCCTCCATTTTAATTTCTCTAACACTCTGAGTCTAAAAATCTAAGCAGAAATCAGACTCATTGAGGTCTGTGATCATTTCAAATTATTTATTTGTGGTACAAAGTATGAATCAATGTTATATTATTATTATTTTCTAATAGAGTTTTTTAGGCTAGCATGATTTTTGTCAGAAGATACTTTCTTCCTGGAATTGCCTGGACACCTAAATTAAAGAAATGTGTGTGTGTGTGCATGTATGCTTGTATATATTGTTTTTAGCTTTTCCTTTTGATCTATGTGTTTCATTTTTTAAATATTACACACTGTCTTGATTAGTGGCTGTGTGGTATGTCTTGAAATCAAGTAATATTAGTCCAACTTTGTTCTTTTTCAAAATGCTTTTCGTATTCTAGACTTTTTTGCCTTTCTACATAAATATTAGAATTAGCTTGTGATTCTTTAAAAAAAAAAAAAAAAAAAAGACCTGTGATTTCATTGAATCTGTGGATCTCTTTGTGGAGAAGTGATAGCTCCACCATATTGAATCTCCTAATTTATGAATTCAATATTTATCTCTGTTTACTAGTTTTTTAGAGAATTTTGAGGTAAGAAAGGGCATGGCCTGACTTATAATTTAAAATATAACTCTCAAAATGGACTCTAGTGAAGCAGTTGCAGAAACAGATGAGTTAGCAGGCTCTTTCAGCTCTTCCAAGATTTGATGATGCATTGGATGATTTTGTTGTTGTTTAGTTGCTGAGTCATGTTTGACTCTTTGAGACCCCATCAGCTTTAGCCTACCAGGCTTTTCTGTCCGTGGGATTCTCTAGGCAAGAACACTGGAGTGGGTTGTCACTTCCTTCTCCATGGGATCTTCTGACTCAGGGATTGAGCTCAAGTATCCTGCATTGGCAGGCAGAATGTTTACCACTGAGCCATCAGGGAAGCCCCAGCTGATTTTACTTGATTCCACTTTAGCTCAAATGGAAAGAGCCTGGGATGCTTTGGCCAGCTGTTAAACCTGAGTCTGAGAATGCTACTTCATAAATATTGATGTGAAGACTCTCACCCAAGCTTGCATTGTGGTCATGGATATAATTTGGAAAAAAGAACTCTTTGAATAAACTATGTTTCTTTTAACCTTCTTTTCAAAAGAAAAATAATATTTGTGTGGGTTTTGGAGGTTGAACCAAAAGCGTGCCTGCTTCCCTAGGACATTGCATATAAAGAGTATACTGTTAGATATTTTTTATTTTTGATAATGTGAAAAAATTTTCAGTTTTTGTCTTATACTTTTAAATAAACTGATAGAAATTAGTTCCAAAGGTATTTTCCACATCACCTAAATTTGAATTCTTCAGATTGATGAGAAATGTGCCTTCACAGACATCAGTGTCATTCAAGGATATGAGTGTGGAGTTTACCTGGAAGGAGTGGCAGCATGTGAATCCTGCTCAGAGGACCCTGTACAGAGATGTGATGCTGGAGAACTATAGCCACCTTGTCTCACCGGGTGAGCCTACTTTATTATAGGACTCTGACTCGGGTGCAGTTGATCTTCTGTTCCTGCTTTTTTTTTTTAAGTAAATTACCTGTATTGAGGAGTAATTGACAGAAAAGAAAATTTAACAGGTTTCTGTGTATACTAGAATGAATTCTGGACAATATGTACAGCTGTGGCACCAAAGTCACAATACAGATTATTTCTGCCATGTGAAAGTTTTCCTTGGCTGTTCTCTGTCCTCTCTTGACACCTATTTTCTGATAATCACTGATCCTCTTTTTGTTTCAATACTTTCTCCCCCCCTCCACTTTTTTTTCTAAAAGATTGCACCAAGTCTTAATTGTGGCACACTGGATCTTTAGTTGCTGCATGTGGTATCTAGTTCCCTGACCAGGGATGAAGCCTGGGCACCCTGCATTGGGAGTGTGTTGACTTAGGCACTTGACCACCAGGGATGTTCCCTACTTTTCCCTTTTTTGGAAATTCATATAAATGGAATCATACTTTATGTACTGCCTGTATGACTTCTTTCTCCTTGTATAATTCTTTGGTGACTGTTTATGTTGTTTTATCTGTATTTATTCCCTTTATTGAAGAGTAGTGTATTTTTAATTATAGATGTTGAGATCCTTTTTAGTTTGATGCTAATCATAACTAAATGTGCTATGAATATTTGCATCTACATCGTGTGAGGCTATATTTTTATTCCCTTGTGAAAAGACCCTCGGGTGGTTTCCTGGGTCTCATGAAATAATTATACCTGTAGGAATGCCTGGTTTTATTTAGCTTTACTTTATTAGGCTTCCCAGCCGAGAATGTTTTTTACAAATGGGAAGTTTGTGTCAATCCCCTGGGTCGGACTGCATATCGGTATTTGAACCGTATTTGCTCACTCTGTGTCTCTGTGTCACATTTTGGAAATTCTCATAACATTTCAGACTCTTTCACTGTTATATTTGGTAAGGTGATCTGTGATTGTTGATGTTGTATTGTAATTGTTTTGGGGCACCGTGAGTTGCACTCATATGAGATGGTGAACTTCATTAGTAAATATTGTGTGTGTTCAGATTTCCCCTGTGACTGGCCATTCCCCAGTCTCTTCAGGCAGGCCTCCTATTCCCTGAGACACAGCAATATTGAAACTGGGCTAATTAATAACCATACAATGGCTTATAGCTGTTGAAGTGAAAGGAAGAGTTACATGATACTTTAAATTAAGTTAGAAATTATTAGTAAGGAAGTTATGCTGAAAGGCGAGATAATACTGAAAAAACTAGGCCTATTACACCAGTTGGCCAACTTATGAATGCAAAATTTTGAGGGAAAATTAAAGTGCCAACTCCAGTGAACACATGAATGATAAGAAAGTGAAATAACTTGATTGCTGATATGGAGAATATTTTAGTGTTCTGAAAAGAAGGTCAAACCACCCACAACATTCAGTTAAGTCCTTGGCAAGGTCCTGAGTGTCTTCAATTCTATGAAGGCTGAGAGAGGCAAGGAACCTACAAAAGAAGAGTTTGAATCTACTATAGGTTGATTCATGAGGGTTAAGGAAGGAAGCCATCTCTATAAGATGAATGTGTAAGGGGGAACAGCAAGGGCTGACAAAAAAGCTGCAGGAAGTTATTATCCAGAAGATCTACTATAGCTTAGATGATTAATGCAGGTGGCCACACTTCACAAGAGTTTCAGAATAGGTGAAATACTTCTCTATTGGAAGAAGATACCATGCAGGACTTTCATAGGTAGATAATGGGTAGACAGATGTCCATGCTTAGCTTCAAAGCACACGCTGACTCTCTTGTTAGGGGCTAGTGCAGCTGGTGACTTTAAGCTGAAGCCAGTGCTCATTTGCCATTCTGAAAATTCTAGGGCCCTTAGGCATTGTGCTGAATCTTCTTTGCCTGAGCTTCATAAATCAACAACAAAGCTTGGGTGATGGTACATAGGTTGATTTGGCAGGGTTTGAGAGGATTCAGTAATTTTGAAAGAGATTTTAGGGTTATTGAAAAATGCTGTTAATTTGTGTTGCATTTTATGGAGAAATCCTGACAGGAGTTAATTGGTGTGACAAGCTTCATTGTTGTCTTTAAAGAAATTGCCATAACCATTCCATCCTTTAGTAGCCATCACCATTAATACTCAGCAGATGTCAACATTGACACAGGATCCTCCAGCAGCGAAGTTATCAGGCACAAAATGCTCCGAGGATGGTTAATAATATTTTAACAATAAGGTGTTTTGTAATTAAGGAATATATAATTTTTTTAGACATAATGCTGCTGTACATAATTAGGCTTCCCTGTGTTTAAACAACTTTCTTATGTATTAGGAAGGCAAACAGTTTGTGATTCAATTGTGATATTCACTTTATTGCAGGAACCACACCTGTAGTATCTTTTAAGATCTGCCTGTATATGAAGGAAAAAAAAAAAGCAATTGCCAGATTTGTTTAAAGTACATGTGTCATTTATGTGGGCATTAGCAACATATAGTAGTTCTGCTTGCTCCATGCCTACACCCTCATTTTGTGTTGTAAACCTGACGAGTTTTGATCCTTTTATTGGGTGTCTGTTGTATATACTTGGTTTCATTTCTCTTTGATGATGAACAACTTTCGTATGCTGGTTGGCCATTCACATAGCTTTTAAAAAGGTATGTTCAGATTCTTACCATTTGTTTTGTTTGAGTTTTCTGTCTAGTAATTCAAAATATACTTCTTTATGTAATCTTGATGACTTTTATAAGATGCACCTTTTGGAAATTTTTTCTTTTAATCTATGGTTGACCATTTTGTTTGCTAAACAATTGGGCAAAATATTTTCATGTTGTGATGATGTTCAGTGTATCATTTGCTTCAGTTTCTGTTCCATTCCCCCCATCCCTCTACTTAATAAATTGCCTAAGCAAAGGTCATTCAGATTTTGTCCTGTATTTTTCTTCTGTAAATGTCCTTGGTTTAGGTTTTACCTTTAAGTCTTTGACTTTTTCCCATTAATCTCTGTACATGGTGTGAAATATTACTTGTCTTTCTCTTTGCAGCCAAATATCTACTTAATGGACTGATTATCCTTTCCCTATTTAGTTGCCTTGGCACCTTTTTAAATAAATTGTGTATATATGCATAGGCTTATTTCTGAATATCATTCTGGTTTATTGATCTAAATACCTATGTGAATATGAATAATGCACTTTTTAAATTAATCTGGCTCTGTAGTATGTTTTCACATCAGAAAGAATAAGTCCTCTTAGTTTTTTCTTAGATTGTTAGTTTCTTTCCCTATAAATTTAAAAAAATATATTTTTTGGAAATCCTAGTAGTAGTATGTGAGGATTGTATTGAATATGTAGAAGAATTGGGGGAAATATTGCATCTAATACTGAATTTTCTGATCTGTGAACGTCTTTCCTTTTCCTTAGCTTTTAATGTTCCTTTGGAATGTGTTGTAGTTTTCCCTTA
The DNA here is from genome assembly GCF_002263795.3 of Bos taurus. Taxonomy (NCBI): domain Eukaryota; kingdom Metazoa; phylum Chordata; class Mammalia; order Artiodactyla; family Bovidae; genus Bos; species Bos taurus. Next base: position 66,935,290 of record NC_037335.1, on the reverse strand, counting down.
CATATCTTCAATCTTTGTTGTGAGCTGTGCCCTTAAGTCTTTTGATGCTACAATGATACTTTTCAAACTTCAAGTTTCAATTGTTTTCTGGATTTATATAGATATATAATTTATGTTCATTTTTGTTGTTTCTATTTGATATTTCACTTGTTACTCCTCCTAGCTGTTTTGAAGACTCCTCAAACTTTTATATATGAGATAATATCATTTGTAAATAAAGATATTTTTATATTTTTCTAATCTTCATTTCTTTTAACTTGTTTCTTTGGCTGGGACTTAATGTGAAATAATTTATTATTGACATCCAAGTATGATATTAGTCATAAGACTTAAATAGTTGCTCACTGTTACCTATTTCTTTTCTTCCTATTCTTAGTGCCATAAAATTAGGATCATTTTTTCCTTAAATATTCATACTAGAATTCACTAAGGAGGCAATCTGGACCTGGCGTTTTCTTTGTCAGAACTTTTTTTTTTTTAAATAACAACTTGACTGCAGTATAATTCACGTACCCAAAATTGATCCTTTTAGTTTATACAATTCAATTTATACAAAAAAAAAACATACTTTTTAATATGTTCACAGACATATGGGACTATCACCACTACTTTTTTTTATTATATTTTCATCACCCCCAAGAGGAACTCTGTACCCATTGGTAGTCACTCTCCGTTTCTGCTCTCCAGCCCCTAGGAACTACTAATTTACTTTGTGTCTCTAAGAGATTTGACTATTCTAGAGGTTCCACATCAATAGAATCACAAAATATATAGCCTTTTGCGGCTTCTTCCACTAAGCATGATCTTTTTATAGTTTACCAGAGTTATAATATGTATCTATCATCCACTTCTGCAGCCATGAAAAAGACGCTTACTCCTTGGAAGGAAAGTTATGACCAACCTAGATAGCATATTCAAAAGCACAGACATTACTTTGCCAACAAAGGTTCGTCTAGTCAAGGCTATGGTTTTTCCTGTGGTCATGTATGGATGTGAGAGTTGGACTGTGAAGAAAGCTGAGCGCCGAAGAATTGATGCTTTTGAACTGTGGTGTTGGAGAAGACTCTTGAGAGTCCCTTGGACTGCAAGGAGATCCAAACAGTCCATTCTGAAGGAGATCAGCCCTGGGATTTCTTTGGAAGGAAAGATGCTAAAGCTGAAACTCCAGTACTTTGGCCACCTCATGCAAAGAGTTGACTCATTGGAAGAGACTCTGAGGCTGGGAGGGATTGGGGGCAGGAGGAGAAGGGGATGACAGAGGATGAGATGGCTGGATGGCATCACTGACTCGATGGATGTGAGTCTGGGTGAACTCCGGTGATGGACAGGGGGCCTGATGTGCTGCGATTCATGGGGTCACAAAGAGTCAGACACAACTGAGTGACTGATCTGATCTTATCATCCACTTCAATTTCTGGTTAAGTAATCTTTGATTGTATGGTTATATCATATTTTGTTTACCACTCAATGAGCTTTGGTTGTTTCCACTTTGACAGTTGTGAATAATGCTGCTATGAGCAGTTGTAGAAACATTTTTGCGTTCACAGTTTTTCATTCTACTTTGTATATATTTTGAGTGAAATCACTGGGAGCTATAGTAACACTGTTTAAGTGCCAAAACACTATTCCAAAGCAGTGGCAGGTTTTTAGCAGCCCACTGACAAAGAATAAGAGTTCCCATTTTCCCACATATACCTTAATGATTATTATTTTCTGTCTTTTATTTTTAAAGCCCTCCTAATGGGTATGAATGAGTTTCATTATAGTTACCAGTTGTATCTCCCTGACTTTGAGCATCTTTTATATGCTACTTGCTTATTGCCTGTTCGTATATGTTCCTTGGAAAAATATCTGTTCATATCAATTATCCAGTTATAGATTGGGTCATTTGTCCTTTTTTACTGTTAACTTATAAGTTTTTTTAGTAAATTTCTGGATACACGTTTCTTTATCAATTACATATTTTCTCCCATTCTGTGAGTTGTCTTTTCACTCTCTACATGGAGCTCTTTGAAGCCCAAAAGTTTCTTATTTTGATACCATACAGCCGAACTGTTTTCTGTTTTATTTGTTTTTGTCAAATCTAAGAATCTAATTCTAACTCAGAATCAAAAAATTAATCATTTTTTTAAATGTAATTTTGGCTGCGCTGGGTTTTTCTTGCTGCGCGTGGGCTTTCTCTAGTTGCAGTGAGCAGAGGCTACTCTAGTTGTAGTGTGCAGGCTTCTCATTGCGGTGGTTTCTCTTGTTGGAGAATACCTGCTCATGGGCATGCAGGCTTCAGTAGTTTTTATGTGCAGACTCAGTAATTGTGGTACTCAGGCTGTGTTGCCCGAGGCATGTGGAATATTCCCAGATGGGGATATTGGCAGGATTGACTGCATTGGCACGCGGATTGTTAACCACTGGACCACCACCCGCTCCCTGCCACCTGCCCAGGAATTCCCACTGCTATGGTTTTTTCTTCATATTTTACAACTTTTTTTCTTCTATGTTTAGATTTATTACTCATTTTTGGTCTCTATTTTCATGTCTATTCTTACATCAGTACTACCTTAATAGTATAGTATGGTAGGACTTTCCTGGTAGTACAGTGGATAAGAATCCGCCAGGCAATGTATGGGACATGAGTTCTATTCCTGCAGTGGGAAGATTCCACTTGCCTCTGAGCAACAGATCCCTTCCGACACAGCTACCGAGCCCACACTTTAGAGCCTAAGAGCCACAAGTATTGAAGCCCTTGTACTTGATCATGTGCTCTCTGTAACAAGAGAAGCTACTGCAAAGAGAAGCCCATGTACTGTAACTAGAGAAACCCTGAGCACAGCAATGACAACCCAGCACACCAAAAATAAATGGTTAATTAAAACAATTTGGAAAACTGAAGGTTTAAAAAAAGTAGAATATGATATTGTGATGAGTAAGAAGAAGTAGTAACATATGATATTGTGATTTATAATAAGTACTTAGTCTTCATCTGTGTTTCTGGTACAAAGTTCTAAAATGATTGCAGTTTCTTAAATGATAAGAGAGAGATTGATATTATTTTGTTTTCCATAACAGAATATTCAAAACAATATTTATAACAAACGCTTTTTGTTATTCATAACATACCTCTTTCAACCACACTTGAGTTCATGTTAAAGAGGTGACTTTGAAAACCTGAGCATGTAGGCTTGTTCCAAGAATACCAATCAAATGATTAGAGGGTTGTGACTTCTAGTCCCACACTCTTGACTTCTAGGCAGGGAGGGGGCGGGGAGGCTTTAGATTGACTTAATTACTAATAACAATTATTCCTACATGTTGAGGTCTCCATAAATATTTCTGAACTCTGGGTACAGAGTTCTTCATTGATGCTGAACATTTGGAGGTGGTGGTAGGGTGAGGCTCTTAGATGGCCTGGAAGGTCTGCCCTATGCAGCTTTTTTATCTGACTGTTACTGAGATGCGTGCTTTGTGATAAAACTGGCAATCTATTAAAGGTAAGAAACTGTTCTTTGGAGTTCTGTGAGCTACTACTACTACTAAGTCGCTTCAGTCGTGTCCGACTCTGTGTGACCCCATAGACGGCAGCCCACCAGGTTCCCCCGTCCCTGGGATTCTCCAGGCAAGAACACTGGAGTGGGTTGCCATTTCCTTCTCCAGTGCATAAAAGTGAAAAGTGAAAGTGAAGTGACTCAGTCGTTTCTGACTCTTAGTGACCCCATGGACTGCAGCATACCAGGCTCCTCCGTCCATGGGATTTTCCAGGCAAGAGTACTGGAGTGGGGTGTCATTGCCTTCGATTCTAGCAAATTAAATCAGAGGGTGAGGATATGGGGCCTCTGATTTATAGTCAGTTGATCTGAGTCACAGGTCGCAATCTAGACTTGTAATTGACATCTAAAGTTTGAGGAGGTGATTTTGTGGGACTCAACCCCTGGACAATGGGATCTGCAGATACTGTCAGAACTGAATTGAAACATCCATATTCAGCAATCAGAAGTGAGGTAGTATTGAAAATACAGAAGTATTTTGTGAGTAGACACAGTAATATAAATGAGAAACAGGAGGGTTTGATGTAAACAGAGTAATTAAAATTGCAAATTGTGAACCCTCCCTCCCAATTTTTAAAATTATTTTACCTATCCTTGTTTCTTGTCATTCTTTATTCTGCAGCAGTGATTTCTACCAATCTGTCTTTCAGCTCACTTATTCATTCTTCTGCCTCATGTTTTCAGTTAACTGATTCCTTTTTGTGTCTTTTTATTTTCTTTATTTTTTGACCTGTTTCCAGTTGCAGGGTGTCTGCCATTCCTCTTACACTATCAAGGCCATGATATAGAAGTTTGTTTGCAGAGTCTTATTTAAACCTGTGTATATGTAGACTGATTATGATACAGGAGTTTAATGAGATCAGTTTCTTTTTTGATCCAGAAAAAAATGATATTTAGTTTCCCTCCAAAGGAAAGGTCAAACGAGCACCGTCAGTATGCTGCACTCCTGTAACAGTTCCTTCCTTCATTCACGTATGTTAAAGCACTTGGAGCTGAACTAAATCCTAAATTATTTCCCATTTATAGGTTATTGTTATTGTTTTACAAAGCTAGATGTAATTGTCAAGTTGAAACAAGGAAAAGATCCATTTTTATTAAAGGAGGAGTCTATAAACAAGACTCATGAGCTGAGGTGTCAATACAACTCTTGGGGAAATAAGATTGAAAATGATTCAGTTAGAGGTGACCATTGTGAAACAGTGTTAAACAGTGTTCTTTGTGGGGACTTAAATCTTGAAGTTTAGAAACAGTCGGACATGACTGAGCGACTTCACTTTCACTTTTTACTTTCATGCCTTGGAGAAGGAAATGGCAACCCACTCCAGTGTTCTTGCCTGGAGAATCCCAGGGTCAGGGGAGCCTGGTGGGCTGCCGTCTATGGGGTCGCACAGAGTTGGACACTACTGAATCGACTTAGCAGCAGCAAACCTGGTATGGGCTTCCCAGAGGGCCCAGTGGTAAAGAGTCCACCTACCAATGCAGGAGACTCAAGAGATGTGGGTTTGATCTCTGGTTTGGGAAAATACCCTGGGATCAGAAATGGAAACCCACTCCATTATTCTTGATTGGAAAATTTTATGGACAGTGGAAAATTTCGATGACACCAAAATTACTACGGTTATCATTATATACCTGAATTTTAAAAGTAACACATATACACAAAATATATGAATGTTTCTGTGTAAATTATAATGTATTATCAGTTCAGTTCAGTTCAGTCGTCTCCGACTCTTTGCGACCCCATGAATTGCAGTACGCCAGGCCTCCCTGTCCATCACCAACTCCCGGAGTTCACTCAGACTCACGTCCATCGAGTTGGTGATGCCATCCAGCCATCTCATCCTCTGTTGTCCCCTTTTCCTCCTGCCCCCAATCCCTCGCAGGGTCAGAGTCTTTTCAAATGAGTCAACTCTTTGCATGAGGTGGCCAAAGTACTGGAGTTTCAGCTTCAGCATCATTCCTTCCAAAGAACACCCAGGGCTGATCTCCTTCAGGATGGACTGGTTGGATCTCCTTGCAGTCCAAGGGACTCTCAAGAGTCTTCTCCAACACCACAGTTCAGAAGCATCAATTCTTTGGTGCTCAGCTTTCTTCACAGTCCAACTCTCGCATCCATACATGACCACTGGGAAAAACATAGCCTTGACTAGACGGACTTTGTTGGCAAAATAATGTCTCTGCTTTTCAATAACTTTTGGTCATAACTTTTCTTCCAAGGAGTAAGTGTCTTTTAATTTCATGGCTGCAGTCACCATCTACAGTGATTTTGGAGCCCCAAAAAATAAAGTCTGACACTGTTTCCACTGTTTCCCCATCTATTTCCCATGAAGTGATGGGACCAGATGCCATGATCTTTGTTTTCTGAATGTTGAGCTTTAAGGGAACTTTTTCACTCTCCTCTTTCACTTTCATCAAGAGGCTTTTTAGTTCCTCTTCACTTTCTGCCATAAGGGTGGTGTCATCTGCATATCTGAGGTTATTGTTATTTCTCCCAGCGATGTTGATTCCAGCTTGTGCTTCTTCCAGCCCAGCATTTCTTATGATGTACTGTGCATATAAGTTAAATAAGCAGGGTGACAGTATACAGCCTTGACGTACTCCTTTTCCTATTTAGAACCAGTCTGTTGTTCCATGTCCAGTTTTCACAGTTGCTTCCTGACCTGCATACAGGTTTCTCAAGAGGTAGGTCAGGTGGTCTGGTATTCCCATCTCTTTCAGAATTCTCCACAGTTTATTGTGATCCACACAGTTAAAGGCTTTGGCATAGTCAATAAAGCAGACATAGGTGTTTTTCTGGAGCTCTTGCTTTTTCAATGACCCAGTGGATGTTGGCAATTTGGTCTCTGGTTCCTCTGCCTTTTTTAAAACCACCTTGAACATCTGGAAGTTCACAGTTCATGTATCGCTGAGAATTTTGAGCATTACTTTACTAGTGTGTGAGATGAGTGCAATTGTGCTGTAGTTTGGGCATTCTTTGGCATTGACTTTCTTTGGAATTGGAATGAAAACTGACCTTTTCCAGTCCTGTGGCCACTGCTGAGTTTTCCGTATTTGCTGGCATATTGAGTGCAGCACTTTCACAGCATCATCTTTCAGGATTTGAAATAGCTCAACTGGAATTCCATCACCTCCACTAGCTTTGTTCGTAGTGATGCTTTCTAAGTCCCACTTGACTTCACATTCCAGGATGTCTGGCTCTAGGTGAGTGATCACACCATTATGATTATCTGGGTCGTGAAGATCTTTTTTGTACAGTTCTTCTGTGTATTCTTGCCACCTCTTCTTAATATCTTCTGCTTCTGTTAGGTTCCTACCATTTCTGTCCTTTATTGAGCCCATCTTTGCATGGAATGTTCGCTTGGTATCTCTAATTTTCTTGAAGAGATCTCTAGTCTTTCCCATTCTGTTGTTTTCCTCTACTTCTTTGCATTGATTGCTGAGGAAGGCTTTCTTATCTCTCCTTGCTATTCTTTGGAACTCTGCATTCAGATGCTTATATCTTTCCTTTTCTCTTTTGCTTTTCGCTTCTCTTCTTTTCACAGCTATTTGTAAGGACTCCCCAGACAGCCATTTTGCTTTTTTGTATTTCTTTTCCATGGGGATGGTCTTGATCCCTGTCTCCTGTACAATGTCACAAACCTCATTCCATAGTTCATCAGGCACTCTATCTATCAGATCTAGCCCCTTAAATCTATTTCTCACTTCCTTTGTATACATAAGGGATTTGATTTAGGTCATACCTGAATGGCCACCCTGTTTATTTAACTTATATGCAGAGTACATCATGAGAAACGCTGGGCTGGAAGAAGCACAAGCTGGAATCAAGATCGCCGGGATAAATATCAATAACCTCAGAGATGCAGATAACACCACCCTTATAGCAGAAAGTGAAGAGGAACTAAAAAGCCTCTTGATGAAAGTGAAAGTGGAGAGTGAAAAAATTGCCTTAAAGCTCAACATTCAGAAAACGAAGATCATGGCATCTGGTCCCATCACTTCATGGGAAATAGATGGGGAAACAGTGTCAGACTTTATTTTTTGGGGCTCCAAAATCACTGCAGATGGTGACTGCAGCCATGAAATTAAAAGATGCTTACTCCTTGGAAAGAAAGTTATTACCAACCTAGATATCATAATCAAAAGCAGAGACATTACTTTGCCAACAAAGGTCTGTCTAGTCAAGGCTATGGTTTTTCCAGTGGTCATGTATGGATGCAAGAGTTGGACTGTGAAGAAAGCTGAGCACCGAAGAATTGATGGTCTTGAACTGTGGTATTGGAGAAGACTCTTGAGAGTCCCTTGGACTGCAAGGAGATCCAACCAGTCCATCCTGAAGGAGATCAGCCCTGGGATTTCTTTGGAAGGAATGATGCTAAAGCTGAAACTCCAGTACCTAGGCCACCTCATGCGAAGAGTTGACTCACTGGAAAAGACTCTGATGCTGGGAGGGATTGGGGGCAGGAGGAGAGGGGACGACAGAGGATGAGATGGCTGGATGGCATCACTGACTTGATGGACGTGTGTCTAGGTGAATTGGTGAACTCAGGGAATTGGTGATGGACAGGGAGGCCTGGCATGCTGTGATTCATGTGGTCACAAAGAGTCATACATGACTGAGCGACTGAACTGAACTGAACTGAACTGAATAGTGGTTTTCCCTGCTTTCATCAATTTAAGTCTGAATTTGGCAATAAGGAGTTCATGATCTGAGCCACAATCAGCTCCTGGTCTTGTTTTTGCTGACTGTATGGAGCTTCTCCATCTTTGGCTGCAAAGAATACAATCAGTGTGATTTCGGTGTTGACCATCTGATGATGTCCAACCATCACCATCTGGTAGAGTCTTCACTTGTGTTCTTGGAAGAGGGTGTTTGCTATGACCAGTACATTCTCTTGGCAAAGTTCTATTAGCCTTTGCCCTGCTTCATTCCATATTCCAAGGCCAAATTTGCCTGTTACCCCAGGTGTTTCTTGACTTCCTACTTTTGCATTCCAGTCCCCTATAATGAAAAGACCATCTTTTTTGGGTGTTAGTTCTAAAAGGTCTTGTAGGTCTTCATAGAACTGTTCAACTTCAGCTTCTTCAGCATTACTGGTTGGGTCATAAACTTGGATTACCCTGATATTGAATGGTTTGCCTTGGAAACAAACAGAGATCATTCTATCGTTTTTGAGATTGCATCCAAGTACTGCATTTCGGACTCCTTTGTTGACCATGATGGCTACTCCATTTCTTCTAAGGGATTCCTGCCCGCAGTAGTAGATATAATGGTCATCTGAGTTAAATTCACCCATTCCAGTCCATTTTAGTTCGCTGATTCCTAGAAGGTCGACGTTCACTCTTGCCATCTCCTGTTTGACCACTTCCAATTTGCCTTGATTAATGGACCTGATATTCCAGGTTCCTATGCAATATTGCTCTTTGCAGCATCAGACCTTGCTTCTATCACCAGTCACATCTATAACTGGGTATTGTTTTTGCTTTGGCTCCATCCCTTCATTCTTTTTGGAGTTATTTCTCCACTGATCTCCAGTAGCATATTGGGCACCTACTGACCTGGGGAGTTCCTCTTTCAATGTCCTATCACTTTGCCTTTTCATACTGCTCATGGGGTTCTCAAGGCAAGAATACTGAAGTGGTTTGCCATTCCCTTCTCCAGTGGACCACATTCTGTCAGACCTCTCCATCATGACTCGCTCGTCTTGGGTGGCCGCACAGGGCATGGCTTAGTTTCATTGAGTTAGACAAGTATGGTACTAGTGTGATTAGATTGACTAGTTTTCTGTGATTATGGTTTCTCTGTGTCTGCCCTCTGATGCCCTCTTGCAACACCTACCGTCTTACTTGGGTTTCTTTTACCTTGGACTTGGGGTATCTCCTCACGGCTGCTTGAGCAAAGTACAGCCACTGCTCCTTACCTTGGACGAGGGGTATCTCCTCACCACTGCCCCTCCTGACCTTGAACATGGAGTAGCTCCTCTAGGCCCTCCTGTGCCCATGCAGCCACCACTCCTCGGCCATGGGGTAGCTCCTCCCGGCTGCCGCCCCTGACCTTGGACATGGGGTAGCTCCTCTCGGCTGCTCCTGCACTGTCGCAGTCTGGCACTCTCGGCTGCCGCCCCTGACCTCGGGTGGTGGGTAGCTCCTCTCGGCCGCTGCCCCTGACCTCGGACGTGGGGTAGCTCCTCTTGGCCGCCACCCCTCTGGCATGGGCTCCTCCTGGCTTCTGCCTCTAACCTTGGACGTGGGGTAGCTCCTCTCAGCCATGCTTGTGCTCCGTTGCAGCCACCTGTGCTTGTGTGCCATTGCACCCGCCCATGCTGCAACAAAAAAGATTATTCCATACTTGATTCCTACCTCTTCTGGAATATTGTGTATAACTGGTAATGTATTATTACATTGGATTGAATATAGAGTTGGGTTTGAGTGTGGTATTTCATATTTATTGATGCATCAGTCAAATTTCTTTCACTTATGAAACATGTATATTTGCATTGAATCTGAGCCAATGAAACCGAGGTTAGTTTTTGTTTTTTAAGGACTTGTAATTAATTTTATATCACAGAGGGGTGCAAAAATAATCACAGAATGAGAGTTCTGTTCCAGATTTAGGAGTTCAAAGCTGCATGCAATATATTTTCTAGGATGTGAAATGGTATCAGTTAAAAGAGAAATCATTGTTTTAGGGATTGCTAAAAACTGAATGTGCCATCAATTTTAAGATGCATCCTGATTTAAGTGATATTAACTTACTTTAAAATGTGTGTGCTTTTCATGTATTCATTGTTAAGATAAGTGACATACGAAGTATTGTGAAAGTGTAAATTAGTGTTGGGAAACTCTAGAATGTATATTCTTGGTGAACTTTTGAAAATAGCATGGCCTCAAAGATATCTAGATTAATCTTTAATTTCAAAATTGTGATGTAAAGTTACTTAGAGAAAGAATGTGGGTAGAAGATACTTACTGAAAATGATAAGTATTATTGTAGTTAAGGAAGATAGAGGAACTTGGTGGCTACAGTCCATGGGTCACAAAGAGTCAGACATGACTGAACAACTAAGAGACAGAATGGGAGATGTATGGCCTGGCCAGACTAGAATAGAAAAATATCACAGAGTTATGAAATAGTAACCTGAATATCCTTTTCCAGTGGCCATGTATGGATGTGAGAGCTGGACTGTGAAGAAAGCTGAGCACTGAAGAATTGATGCCTTTGAACTGTGGTGTTGGAGAAGACTCTTTAAAGTACCTTGGACTGTGAGGAGATCCAACCAGTCCATCCTAAAGGACATCAGCCCTGGATGTACATTGCAAGCTGAAACTCCAATACTCTTTGTCCACCTCATGTGAAGAGTTGACTCATTGGAAAAGATCCTGATGCTGGGAGGGATTGGGGGCAGGAGGAGAAGGGGACGACAGAGGATGAGATGTCTGGATGGCATCACCGACTCGATGGACATGAGTTTGAGTGAACTCTGGGAGTTGGTGATGGACAGGGAGGCCTGGCGTGCTGTGATTCATGGGGTCACAAAGAGTTGGACACGACTGAGCGACTGAACTGAACTGAACCTGAATATCCAATGTGCCTAAAGGCAGATTTTTAAAAAGTTTGCTTTTCAGAATGCTGCCACTTGACCCTTTTATCTGTTGTATTTAGAGTGGCGTGCTCACTGCCATCTTAGGTTTGGGCGTAGGTCTGGCATGTTACATGGGAAGTGAAATATCCTGGGCAAGAGCAGTCAAACATAAAAGAAACATGAGAAATTAATAAAAGTAGGCTTTTGGAAATGGGGTGAAGCATGAGATTAAATGATCTCAGTTAATAGAAACTGTTACTATATGTTCAGCAGTGCATGGGATACTTACATGGAGCTTAGTCCTGGTTGAGACAAGTTTCAGGGTGACTTCCCGGGACGTTCCAGTCGTTAGTTCCACTGCAGGGTTCATGGATTCCATCCCTGGTCAGAGAAGTAAGACCTCACACTGGATGTTGTATGGCAAAAAAATAAATAAATAAATAAAATTAAAAAATAAAAAAGACTAGGCTCAGGAGAGTGAATAATCATAATGAAAGGGAAAACTTATGATTTGATGTTCAACAGTGTTGTTGAACAACCCTGATGTAATAAACTAAGGCATCAGAGCCAGCATGTAGAAATGGATTCGTTCCAGGTCAGTGTGTTATTTTATGTCTCATTAATTTTTAACTTCTGTACATTTATATACCTGTGAATTTCTTCAGGAGGGTTTGAACTATAGAATTGCTTCTTTAATCAGGAGAAAAATCAGTGCAAGTATGAATTTGTTTTAGTGTTTATATGTGGAGTTGAAATGAGGAAACTCCAGCTGAAGGTTATTGACTACTCAGTATCCTACCACTGTGATCTCTAGTTGAATGTATAAGGATCTAGACATTGATTTTATTCCACAGTCCAATTCCTTCTTTGATATAGTGTTGAAAACCATTACTGACAGATTTCTCTTGCAATTGTACCTACTGCTGAGAGTCGGTCATCCCAAACTCTAATTTTCATGTTTCTTAGTGAACCACTTTTTAGAGTTCTCTAGTATCTATTTATTAATTTTCTGTTATTTTTAAAATTCAGGTTTATAGTGATAATCATAATTTTGGTGTCTTTGTTTCTCAAGGAGTATAGGAACATATTTGGAATTTGTTTATTTTGGTAAGATTTGGTGACTAAAAACCAAACGGTCAAATAAAATCTAAGACACATATAAAGGCTGCATCCTGAAACAGAAATGTGTTGTAATCTTCATTAACCATTTTTTTTCCTTTCATAAGAATGTAGACTTGATAACCTCTTAAAGAAAAGCCTGGCAAATGAAGGCAAACTTTTGCAGCAAGACTTTACTCAACATCAAACTACAGACACAGGGAGAAAACTTTCAGCCAGAAGTCACACTGCAGAGAACATCAGAGCAGTCACTCAGGAATCAAGACCTTTGAAATTACAAGTCACTTAAACTCTCATGCAGCCCTTACCATATCCCAGAAACTTGACACAAAGAGGAGCTTCTGCAATGGTACAATATTTCAGTAAACCTTATCTTCTCAGAATACCTTTAGTGTGCATCAGAAAGCTCAAATAAGTGTGAAACTATGGATGTGAGAATGTGGAAAATCCTTCTCTAGGAAGTCAAACCTCATTGACCATCATACAACTCATAGTGGGCAGAAACCTTTTGCATGTAATGAACATAAGAAAGCTTTTACCTGCAAGTCATACCTCAAGCAACATAAGAAAATTCACACAGGGAAGAAACGCTATGAATGTTGTGAGTCTGGGAAATCTATCTCTAGCAAAGCATACCTCATTGTGCATCAGAGAATTCACAGAGGGGAGAAAGCATATCCGTGTAATATATGTGGAAAATCCTTCTATGGAAAAAGTTACCTTATTGTTCACCAGAGAAATCACACAGGGGAGAAACCCTATGAGTGTAATAAATGTGGAAAATCCTTCAATAGAGAGCAGCTCACTATTCATGAGAGAACTCACACAGGGGAGAAAGCCTGAGTGTGATAAATGTGGGAAATCCTTCAGTAGAAAACATTACCTCACTGATCATCAGAGAACTCACACATGGGAGAAAGCCTATGAGTGTGATAAATGTGGGAAATCATTCAGTACAAAAAGTTAGTTCACTATTCATCAGAGAAGTCACACAGGGGGGAAACCCTATGAGTGTAATAAATGTGGAAAATCCTTCAGTACAAAAAGTTACCCCACTGTTCATCAGATAATTCACACCCGGGAAGAAACCTTTGAGTGCAGTAAATGTGGAAAAGCCTTTGCCTTGAAATCGTTCCTAAAAATGCATCAGAGAACTCATACTGGGGAGAAAACCTATGAAGTAAGTGTGGGAAATGTCTCTCTAAGAAGTGCCACCTCACTAGGCATCAGAAAATTCACACAAGACAGAAACCATAGGAGTGTAATTAATAAGTGTGGGAAATCCTGTGGAAATTTTCATCTAACCCTTCATCAGTGAATTCACAGGGGAGACATCCTATGAATGTATTGATTGTGAGAAAGATTGTAGACAGATGCCAGTCCTATAATGTTTTCAGAGAACTCACACTTGGTAAAAGTTAATGGGTACTGAATGTTGGTAAGTTTTCTCTTATAAACTAATCTTCAGAGTATATCACTCCACATATAAGAGACCTGCTATGAATTTAATAAGCTTTAGAAAACCTGATGCAGCCTTCCAGGCCTAGGAATACATCAGAGAAGTCACATAGGGGAGAAACCCCATTATCATGGGAAAGCTTTTAGCTAAAAGTCAGATCTTACGAACTGTCAGAGTAACTGTACAAATGTATTAGAAAGGGGGTGGGGTGGGGTGGGTGGAAACTGACCAGTAGTGCAGCATCAGAGAACTCAGAGGAAGCTCAGTGAATATAATAAAACAGGAAATTTTGTCTATGAGAAATCAACCATCCATCAACAAAACTCAGAGACATCCTTAATGTTTACTGTGAATGGGTAATGTCTGAACCAGATTTCAGCCCACTTTGGACATAAGAAGACTCACACAAGAAAACAGTCCTTGATACTAATCACTTACGGGACAGACTACTGTTTCAGCTAGGCTACTCAGTGGGATCCTACTTTGAAGGATTTCTTCTGTGAACTTTAAATTGTGCATTGTTACCCACAATGTTGTCTATCTCAGTCAGACTTTGTCTGAGCTAAATAATGTGTGTTTTAATGTCATAGAATAAAATATTGTATAAATGTTGATTAAGTCCCATTGATTGATAGTGCTGCTCAGTTCAACTGTGTGCTTATTTTGACTGATGAATCCATTAAGTGCAAATGGAATTCTGTTGAACTTTCAAGCTGATTTTTATCAGTTTTTTCCTCTTGTTTTGATGAGCTGTTTTCTGAACCATACTCTTTAGGATTGTTATATCTTCTGACTCCACCTCCTTATCATTATGCAATCCTCCATTTTGATAACTTAGCTTTTTTTAAAATTGATGTGTAATTCTGTTACAATTTTTTGTTAGTTTCTGCTATACAAGAAGTGAACCAGTTATATGTATACATATATCTTCTTCTACTTGGATCTCCCTCCCCCTATCCAATCCATTTATGTCATCACAGAGCACTGAGCTGAGCTCCCTGTGCTATACAGCAGATTCCCATTAGCTATCTATTTTACAGGTGGTAATGTATTTATGTCAAACCTAATCTTCCAATTCATCCCACCTTCCTCTTCCCCTCCTGTGTCCACATGTTGGTTCTCAGTGTCTGCATCTTCTCTCCCTGCCCTGCAACTAGGTTCATTGGTACCATTTTTTTAGATTCCATGTACCTGGGTTAATATTTGTTTTTCTTTTTCTGACCTACTTCACTCTACAAAAAGGACTCCAAATCTGCCCACATGTGTACGGATGACTCAATTTTGTTCCCTTTTATGGCTGAAAATATTCCATTGTATATATGTACCACATCTTCTTTATCTGCTAATCTGTTGGACACTCACTTATTTCCATCCTGGCTATTGTAAATATTGCCTCCTTGAACACTGGGGGTACCTGTGTCTTTTTGAGTTATGGTTCTCTCAGGTATATGCCCACTAGTGGAAATGCTGGGTCATATGGTAGTTTTATTCCTGGTTTTCAAAAGAATCTTCATACACTTTTCCATAGTGGCTGTATCAGTTTATGTTCCCACCAACAGTGCAAGAGTGTTTCCTTTTCTCTATACCATTTCCAGCATTTACTATTTGTGGATTTTTTAATGGTGGATATTCTGACAGGTGAGAGATGATACCTTATTGTAGGTTTAACATTTCTCTAATAATTAGTGATGATAAGCATCTTTTTTTGTGCCTCTTCGTCATCTGTATCCCTTCTTTGCAATAATGACTATTTAGTAATGTCTATTTATTTCCTGTCTTCTGCCCATTTTTAGATTGGATTGTTTGTTTTTTTGATATTGAGCTTCATGAACTGCTTCTGTATTTTGTCCATTTCTTTATTTGGAAATATTTTCCCCCTTCTGAGCATTGTATTTTCATCTTGTTTATGGTTTCCTTTGCTGTGCAAAAGCCTTTATTTATAATTGGATCTCATTTCTTTGTTTTTATTTTCATTATTTTAGGAGGTGGTCAAAAGAGATCTTGCTACAATTTATGTCAAAGAGTGTTTTTCCTATCTTTTCCTCTATAATGTTTTATACTATCTGGTCTTTAACACTTATATCTTTAACTCAATTTGAGTTTATTGTTGTGTATCATGTTAGATAGTGTTCTAATTTCATTCTTTAACATGCAGCTGTCTAGTTTTCCCAGTGCCACTTAATGGAAAGAGGATGTCTTTTCTCCATTTCATGTTATTTCCTCCTTAATTATAGATAGTTGACCATAGATGCCTGGGTTTTTCTCTGGACTTTCTGTCCTGTACCATTGATCTATATTACTATTTCTGTGCCAGTACCACACTGTCATTATTACAGTAGCTTTGCATTATCACCTGAAATTGGGGAGCTTGATTCCTTCAGCTGTTTTTCTTTCACAAAATTGCTTTGGCTATTTGGGGTCTTGTTTTTCTACACAAATTGTAAAATTCTTTGTAAAATTCAATGCTATGAAGAATGCCATTTGTAGTTTGATAGGGATTGCATTGAATCTGTAGATTTCTTTGAGTCATGTAGTCAATTTCTCTTTCTGCACTTTAGTTTTTAGTGTATAGGAATGCAGGAGATTTCCATGCATTAATTTGTATCCCATAGCTTTACCAGATTCATTGATTAGCTTTAGGAGTTGTCTGGTGGTGTCTTTAGGAATTTCTATGCATAGGATTGTGTCATCTGCAGACAGTAATGGTTTTACTTCTTTTCGACTTTGCATTCCTTTTTTTTTTTTTTTTTTCTTTTTCTTCTCTGATTGTCATGGCTAGGACTTCAAATACTACATTGAATAATAATGATAAGAGGGGACATCCTTGTCCTGGTACTGATCTTAGACGGAATGCTTTCAGGTTTTCACTATTGAGAATTATGTTTGCTATGAATTAGTGATACATGGCCTTTATTATGTTGAGTTAAGTTCCCTCTCTGCCCATCTTCTGGAAAGTTTTTGTCATAAATTGGTCTTAAATTTTGTCAAAGCTTTTTCTGAATCTATTGAGATGATTCTATGGTTTTAATTTGTTAAAATGATGTATCACATTGATTGATTTGCTTGTATTGAAAAAGTCTTACATTCCTGGAGTAAATCCCACTTTATCATGGTGTATGATTCTTTTAATCTGTTGTTGGATTCTCTTTGATAGTACTTTGTTGAGGTTTTTGTGTTTGTGTTCATCATTGATATTGGTCTGTAACTTGAATTTTTTTTTGGTTTGATTTTTGTATCAGGGTGATGGTGACCTTATAGAAGAAGTTTGGTAGTGTTCCTCCCTATGCAACTTTTTGAAAGAGTTTGAGCAGGATAGCTGTTAGCTCTTGTCTAAATGTTTGATAGAAATCACCTGTGATGCCATTTTCACTGGACTTCTGTTTCTTGGAAGATTACAGTTTCTATTTCATTATTTGTTCCTGGTCTGCTAATACCTTCCTGGTTTAGTCTTGGAAGGTTGAATCTTTCCAATTACTTCTCCATTTCTTACCAGGTTGTGCATCTTATTCACATATGCTGCCAAGTCGCTTCAGTCGTGTCCGACTCTCTGCGACCCCATGGACTGCAGCCTACCAGGCTTCTCCGTCCATGTGATTCTCCAGGCAAGAACACTGGAGTGGGTTGCCATTTCCTTCTCCAATGCATGAAAGTGGAAAGTGAAAGTGAAGTCTCTCAGTCGTGTCTGACTCTTAGCGACCTCATGGACTGCAGCCTACCAGGCTCCTCCATCCATGGGATTTTCTGGGCAACAGTACTGGAGTGGGGTGCCATTGCTTTCTCCCTTATTCACATATAGTTCCTTATATTAGTCGTCTCTTAGGATCTTCTGTATGTCTGGGATGTCAGTTGTAATTTTTCCTTTTTGGTTTCTAATTTTATTTATTGATTTGAATCCCCCCTTTATTTTGCTTAATGATTTCAGCTAAAGGTTGATCAATTTTACCTTCTCAAAAGACCAGCTTTCAATTTTATTGATCTTTGCTGTTTCTTGTTTCTGTTTCATTTATTTCTGCTCTGATCTTTATGATTTTTTTCCCTTCTGCTGACTTTGGGTTTTGTTTTTCTTTCTCTTGTATTTATGTGTATGTGTGTGTGTATATATATATATATGTGTGTGTGTGTGTGTGTGTGTGTGTGTGTGTTTATATAATTGAATTACTGCTGTGCACCAGAAAATAAAACAACATTATAAATTAACTATACTGTTTTTTTTTTTTTAAATTTTAGATAGGGAATTTGTTTGACCAGATCCAAGAAAAGACTTCAGTGAGTCAAAAGGAGCAGCTAATAAGAGATGTGGTGACCCCTTGGGGTGTAACCATTATGCCCTGGTGGCAGACTCCTTCAAATGAGACCACTCAACTCAGCAACTTGCAGGTACTTTGCTAGATGACCCCTCTCTATCATACTCACAGCTGTTCAGACTGATGCTTCTAGATTAAGTGTGGGAGCAAGAGGCGACTTTCCACTCCTGCTTGTCTCTATAGACTCATTACTCGACCAGAGACTGCTGCTGGTGCTGAAACATTTCTTTCTTCAACTTCTCCTTGGTGTGGTTCATTATCCCCTTTGAATGTTCACTGCTGTGATTAACCTGTATTGTGTGCAATAAACTTGGTGAGTGGGAAAGATCCCCAGGAGTAGGAAATGGCAACACACTCCAGTATTCTTGCCAGGAAAATTCCATGGACAGAGGAGCCTGGCAGGCTACAGTCCATGGGGGTCACAAAAAGTCGGACATGACCTATTCAGCACAGCACAGTACAAACTTGTTGCATATTGGCTGTTTTCATATATATCCAGCCCTTTGGTTCTTACCTGGCCTTACTGCTGGGCCCTTTGACAAAGCAATGGCTCTAATCCCTAATACAGTGTTGCAAAAAAAATTAATGAACAACTCTTAAGTATTGTGGACATCTGTGCTATTGCCTTCTGAAGCTCCTGAGGAGATTCAGTAACTCCTTCATAAACTTAAAACCCATGTAGAAACTTTCTGGGCATGGCTTGATAGCACAGCTTACCTAATACGAATATGCCTGTCAGACTGTACTTACAGTCTCTTGTCAGAAGCAGATAACTTTCCTGCCAAGAAGTACTACTTATTCAGACTCCCTGCTTTCACCTGCTCCCCGGGACCTTCCAGTTTACTGTGGTTACATGAGAATTCCCAACCATGAAGCCTGCTGGCCACCACCATTCCCTACCAGGACTACTGCTTATATTCACAACCTCATCCACTATACTTCCCCTACACTTTCCACATCACTGGCAAGATGGTTTGCAAATACTACCAACATTTATACCCAGTAGCTAAGCGGGCTGCCCATACTTTGAAGTCAGAAATTTCTAGGCTTCTTGTTTGACTTTTCAATCTCATACAGTCTCTTATACTTTACCTATATGGATGTGAGAGTTGGACTATAAAGAAAACTGAGCGCCAAAGAATTGATGCTTTTGAACTGTGGTGTTGGAGAAGACTCTTGAGAGTCCCTTGGACTGCAAGGAGATCCAGCCAGTTGATCCTAAAGGAAATCAGTCCTGAATATTCATTGGAAGGACTGATGCTGAAGTTGAAACTCCAATACTTTGGCCACCTGATGTGAAGAACTGACTCATTGGAAAAGACCCTGATGCTGGGAAAGATTGAAAGCAGAAGGAGAAGGGGACAGCAGAGGTTGAGATGGTTGGATGGCATCACTGACTTGATGGATGTGAATAAGCTTTGGGAGTTGGTGATCGACAGGGAAGCCTGGTGTGCTGCAGTCGGGATTGCAAAGAGTTGGGACATGACTGAGTGACTGGACTGTGGACTGAACTGAATTGAACTGATACTCTACCTTAAGTGGTTACCCTGCTGACATATTCAATTTCAGTCAACTCCACTTAACAAATGATGTCTTTTACCTGGCCACCCTTCAGCTACATGCTGCACCCATTTTCTACCCCAGTAGCTCTTAAAGGATCCTTTTGAGGTTAACCTTCAAACCTCCTTGGTAAGTCTTTGCCCAGACACAAATCTTGGTCATGTACCCGTTTAACCATGCCACTGAAACTCAGCACAGACAGACATGAAATCCAGGTTTCACTGTAGGCCCAGTGAATATTTTACAGTAAGAATGGTCACCTTTAGATTGCACTGTAATCCCACAGTGTGAGAATCCCACACAGTCCATGACTCTACCTCAGGCTTCTGATTCACTGGCCCTGGGCTACCTACCAAGTGCACCCTTGTATCCCTCTTCCTGCCTCTGGAGATGTGAACCTAGGGACACATGGCACCTGTTTCCTAATCTGCTTGTCTCAGTTCAGTTCAGTCGCTCAGTCGTGTCAGACTCTTTGCGAACCCATGAATCGCAGCACGCCAGGCCTCCCTGTCCATCACCAACTCCTGGAGTTCACACAGACCTACATCCATCATGCCAGTGATGCCATCCAGCCATCTCATTCTCTGTCGTCCCTTTTCCTCCTGCCCCCAATCCTTTGCAGGGTCAGAGTCTTTTCCAATGAGTCAACTCTTCGCATGAGGTGGCCAAAGTACTGGAGTTTCAGCTTTAGCATCATTCCTTCCAAAGAAATCCCAGGGCTGATCTCCTTCAGAATGGACTGGTTGGATCTCCTTGCAGTCCAAGGGACTCTCAAGAGTCTTCTCCAACACCACAGGTCAAAAGCTACAATTCTTTGGTGCTCAGCTTTCTTCACAGTCCAACTCTCACATCCATACATGACCACTGGAAAAACCATAGCCTTGACTAGACGGACCTTTGTTGGCAAAGTAATGTCTCTGCTTTTCAATATGCTATCTACTTTGGTCATAACTTTTCTTCCGAGGAGTAAGCATCTTTTAATTTCATGGCTGCAGTCACCATCTGCAGTGATTTTGGAGCCCCCCAAAATAAAGTCTGACACTGTTTCCCCATCTATTTCCCATGAAGTTATGGGACCAGATGCCATGATCTTCATTTTCTGAATGTTGAGTTTTAAGCCAACTTTTTCACTCTTCTCTTTCACCTTCATCAAGAGGCTTTTTTGTTCCTCATCACTTTCTTCCATAAGGGTGGTGTCATCTGCATATCTGAGGGTATTGATATTTATCCCGGCGATCTTGATTCCAGCTTGTGCTTCTTCCAGCCCAGCGTTTCTCATGATGTACTCTGCATATAAGTTAAATAAGCAGGGTGACAATATACAGCCTTGACGTACTCCTTTTCCTATTTGGAACCAGTCTGTTGTTCCATGTCCAGTTCTAACTGTTGCTTCCTGACCTGCATACAAATTTCTCAAGAGGCAGGTCAGGTGATCTGGTATTCCCATCTCTTTCAGAATTCTCCACAGTTAATTGTGATCCACACAGTCAAAGGCTTTGGCATAGTCAATAAAGCAAATAGGTGTTTTTCTGGAACTCTTTTGCTTTTTCGATGATCCAGTGGATGTTGGCAATTTGGTCTCTGGTTCCTCTGCCTTTTCTAAAACCAGCTTGAACATCAGGCAGTTAATGGTTCACGTATTACTGAAGCCTGGTTTGGAGAATTTTGAGCATTACTTTATTAGTGTGTGAGATGAGTGCAATTGTGTGGTATTTTGAGCATTCTTTGGCATTGCCTTTCTTTGGGATTAGAATGAAAACTGTCCTTTTCCAGTCCTGTGGCCACTGCTGAGTTTTCCAAATTTGCTGGCATATTGAGTGCAGCACTTTCACAGCATCATCTTTCAGGATTTGGAATAGCTCAACTGGAATTCCATCACCTCCACTAGCTTTGTTCATAGTGATGCTTTCTAAGTCCCACTTGACTTCACATTCCAGGATGTCTGGCTCTAGGTGAGTGATCATACCATCATGATTATCTTGGTTGTGAAGATCTTTTTTGTACAGTTCCTCTGTGTATTCTTGCCACCTCTTCTTAATATCTTCTTCTTCTGTTAGGTTCCTACCATTTCTGTCCTTTATTGAGCCCATCTTTGCATGAAATGTTCCCTTGGTATCTCTAATTTTCCTGAAGAGATCTCTAGTCTTTCCCATTATGTTGTTTTCCTCTATTTCTTTGCACTGATTGCTGAAGGAGGCTTTCTTATCTCTTCTTGCTATCCTTTGGAACTCTGCATTCAGATGCTTATATCTTTCCTTTTCTCTTTTGCTTTTCGCTTATCTTCTTTTCACAGCTATTTGTAAGGCCTCCCCAGACAGCCCTCTTGCTTTTTTGCATTTCTTTTCTATGGGGATGGTCTTGATCCCTGTCTCCTGTACAATGTCACGAACCTCAGTCCATAGTTCATCAGGCACTCTATCAGATGTAGTCCCTTAAATCTATTTCTCACTTCCACTGTATAATCATAAGGGATTTGATTTAGGTCTTACCTGAATGGTCTAGTGGTTTTCCCTACTTTCTTCAATTTCAGTCTGAATTTGGAAATAAGGAGTTCATGATCTGAGCCAGTCAGCTCCTGGTCTTGTTTTTGTTGACTGTATAGAGCTTCTCCATCTTTGGCTGCAAAGAAGATAATCAATCTGATTTCGGTGTTGACCATCTGGTGATGTCCATGTGTAGAGTCTTCTCTTGTGTTGTTGGAAGAGGGTGTTTGCTATGACCAGTGCATTTTCTTGGCAAAACTCTATTAGTCTTTGCCCTGCTTCATTCTGTATTCCAAGGCCAAATTTGCCTGTTACTCCAGGTGTTTCTTGGCTTCCTACTTTTGCATTCCAGTCCCCTATAATAAAAAGGACATCTTTTCTGCTTGTCTACCACTGACAAAAAACCATTTTCATTTCATTGGGTTTTGGCATTCTACTCTGACTGAATTGGGCATGAGAGTACTGGCTCTGTTCACCTAAAATTGGGTAGGTTGGGCCAATATACAACTTTGTCAGTCTTAACCAAACATACACAAAGTTTCCATGAAACCCTCTCCCTTGTGCAACAGTCCCGTGTGTTTGTTGCTCCAGTGGTTTTGGATAGCCACCCAGCCCTAGATTGTCTTCTGGCCAAGGAAAAGCAGTTTTTGCCCTCCTTGGGACCACTTGTTGCATGTTCATCACTAGTTTAAGACAAGTTCAGACTTACATGGTCCAAAACAATAAAATATTCCATAATTTTATCCACACCTTTCAACAGATTCCCTAGGCCTCCAAGAGTAATGATGCATTTTCGTGGCTGTACCTTTTCAGTTTGAATTTCCGACAACTGTAATTATCAGATTTGTTATCATAATCAAAATCAGATGCATACTTTCTTGGTATCTACCCCTGACTTAGCTTATTTGCTACCAAGACTGTTAATGTCCTCACCATTAAATCTGATTTCTTGGCATCATAGGGTGGATTGTAGTATAAGTGCCTACACAAAGCTTCTGATTGCCCTGGCATCAATTTTAAAGACATACATCTCAAAGGTATTGCCAGTGGTGTGACAGAGCTATTAGCAAAATTACTAATGGAGGAAACAGACTGCCCTGCCCATAGAATTTCCCTTTTAGAAAGTACTGGATGGGTACTTCACTAGTGATTCAGTGGCCAGGACCCCATTCCCCCAAAGCAGGGGGCCCAGGTTGTATTACTGGTTGGGGAATTAGATTTCAGATGCTGCAACTAAGAGTTCATATGCTACAATGAAGATTGAAGTTCCTGTGTTCTGCAACTAAGACCCTTAGCATCCAAAGTAACATATATATAAAGGAAAAGATTTTTCTGGGTAACTTTATAACTGACCCACTGGAGTGCTTTCCCATGCCTTAATTCCAACTCCTATCATTTATATTCACCATAAAATTGTGAACCCATGAAACTATTGACACCACACCCTCCTAATTTTAATTAACAGAGATCCCCATGTGTGCCCTTCCTCCCATTCTCCACACAACTCAATGAGTGGCCCCCATGTGCCATGTATTTGCAAGGACCTGTGAGTAAAAAACCTTGTTCTTCAAAGTTGCCTGATGGTTTCTTGCTGTGTTGTGTCCTATAATCATAATTAAAATCAAAAGGGCTGGCGCAATCATAAAATCATCCCCAGTGCTGATGGTGGGAGAGGTCTGTGGAGTTCACTTTGTCAACACATTAAATGTACTTGCCCAGGCATTCTTGGCAGGAAACAAAGGAAGGTATCAATAGGCTGAGTTGGCATGACAAATTACAACAGATTATTTTTTAATAAAGCTTCTGGAGGGAATATAGAGACCTTATTATACATTGGAAACAACCTGGTGGATGACATCTTTCTCATCACAAAAAAGTTAACCCAGAATTCTGTATCAAGGGACTGTATCGCAAAAAATGAGGTTAGAAAAATGACAACTGAGAGATTTTGTTACAGCAGATATGCCATATAAAAATGAAAACCAGGCTGCTGCTGGTTTCCATACAAACCACTCATTCTTTCTCAGGTCTGTACTTTGGCTTTACTTAATGAAACTCTTGCTACTTAAAACTGCAATAAAAAAGAGTTTTTCAGGCTGTGGTAAGGTCAGATGAGATGAATACTTGTATCTACAAGATAAAATTGAAGAGCAACAGAGAGGGTAAGGGCTTCCCAGGTGGCACTAGTGGTAAACAATCCACCCGCCAATGCAGGAGACGTAAGAGAGATGGGTTCAATCCCTGTGTCAGGAAGATCCCCTGGAGAAGGGCATGTCAATCCACTCCAGTATTCTTGCCGCCTGGAGAATCCCTGGACAGGGGCCTGGTGGGCTAGAGTCCATAGGGTCGCAAAGAGTTGGACATCACAGCAACAACATGCACACAGAGAGGTTAAATTTATAATTATATTTAAGAGACTGATGTTTTTCTTTTCCATGTAGTATGTGTGTGTGTGTGTGTGTGTTTGACAGGTAGCTATACTAAATGTGTCATGTAACATGGGTTCAAATTCTAAAGAAATTACACAGAGCCCACAATGACTACTCACAAATCTACAGTTTATTGAAAGAAAAGTATATAATATAGTAACACACCTAAATAATGATATGAATCCCATTGAAAGCTGTGTTATAGCAAGGCATCTGTAGAGGCCAAATTTGGGCTGTAATTATGGTACCTCTGTAAATGCTGTGAGAGAATATACTTTGTCTTAGATCAGAAACCACCAACATGTGCCAAGACCCTTTGAAATCAGGGAGCTGCAAGTGGAAGTTTGGCTGAGATGCATTATTTTAATATTTTGCTAATCATTGAGGCATTTTACTGCTACAAATAGAGCCTCAAAAGCAGAGGCCTTCAGGGGTCTCACAAAAACCAATTGCAATTATCTATTGTTTTCAATACGTTATGTTTATGATTTGGTACAATATTGCATGGACCCAAAGCAAAACAATGAATTAGTAGTTCTTACTACTTGTTCAGATTTCACTGCCATGCAGCTATATTAGCAAAACAACTCAGGCTCATTCCAGGCTTGGTAGAGCTGAATCTTTTTTGAGGATGATCTGCCCATTCTTGTTTGGCTTCACACTGGATATCATGCAATGAACAGTGTACATTCCTCTACCACACTCCCGTGCCACACTTGCAGATTGGCATCATGCAAGTGGATCCATGTTTGGATTAGTATCAATAACAAGTAATTTTTTCTGACTGCAGTGGTATAAAATTAGAAATCAGTAACTTGAAAGCTGGAAAATCTACAATTGTAAATATTAAACACTACACTTTGAATAACCAATGTGTCAACTAAAATATCAAAAGAAAAATCCAAGAATATTTGAGATTAAAAAATAGAGCAGAACTTACCAAACCTTATGTGAGCTACTGTAGCAGTTCTGAGAGGGAAGTTTATAACAATAAGCTGGGAACAACACAAATGTCCATTAACTAGTTAATAAATAAATCTACTCACTGGAAAAATGATGCAACAACATGGGTGAATCTCCAAAGTATTATGCAAAGTGAGAACTGTGATGGCCTTCAATGCCCTGCACCATCTGTGCTCCTTTACTTTTTCAACTATTCCCCAGCCAGGCTGGCCTGCTTGTTGTTCCTGCTGTTTGTAGGTCACCTCTGGCACCAGCCTGCCTCACAGTACTTGAACTGCAGTTTCCTCAGCTTGAAGTATTCTCTGGATGCCTGAAAGTCTTCCCTCACAACTGTCAAAGTATTTTTGACAACTTTCAAATATTTTCTCAGGGAAGCCTATATGACGGTCTTATTTAAAATTAAATTTGATCTTTCCCAACACATTTTTAGTTTTATTTCTTCCAAATCAATTATCAAACAGCAGTAAGTCTTTTAAGTTTATTGTTTATCTCCTATCACCTGAATATAAGCAAATGAGGGAAGAGATTTTTGTCTACTGTTTGTGTTTACCCAGTAACTACAACAGTGCATGGAACATATTAGGTGATGATCATATTAGGTGATCATCTCAATTATGAATAAACACTTTGCATGCAGTAATACAAATATAACAAACACTATGGAGGACAATTATACAATATTTAACAAAGTGAAAATTTAACCTCTGACAATTTTAACCCATAGTTTCACCCACTGGAATATATAAAATTATAAACAACTCAAATGTCTTTCAGTACAAGGCTGATTAAGTAACCTATCATGCCTTTAGATGATGTCTTGCTATATAGCTGTTAAAAAAAATGATGCTCACTGAATATCAACACAAAGTGTCTGGGTTATATTTATGGAAAAGAAAACACAAAGTTTACAGTAAGAATATATAGTATAAGTGTTGCAAAGAATGGGTAGAAAATAAATTCATATTTAATTGATTCTTCATAAATAAAAAAAATTGAAGGGTATGATAAACTGACAGTGAAAATTACAGAGGATACAGGTAGATAGGAATGGGGATTCTAGCAGGAGCAGAATCTCTTGTCCCTTCCCCTCAATATTTTAGAATGACAGGATGTGCATAAGCAGAAGGCCCAAAATGTTGGGTATATGTCTCAGAGGTCCCCAACCTATTTTGGCACCAGGGACCAGTTTCATGGAAGACAATTTTCCATGGACTGGGGTGGGGGGAATAGTTTTGGGATGATTTAAGAACATTACATTCACTGTGCACTTTATTTCTATTATTACATTGTGGTATATAATGAAAGAATTATACAACTCACCATAATGCAGAATCAGTGGGAGTCCTGAACTTGTTTTCTTGCAACTATCAGTCCCATTTAGGGGTAATGGATGACAGTGACACCAGAAGTTTGTTCCTTATGTCCAGTCTACTCTGTAATCTTTTTTTGGTTGCTGTCACCACAGAAAACCTGCTTCACAAAGACAAGATGTTGGAAATGGGAGCAGGCTTTTCAATGCTTTAGTGGCAATTTCAGAATATTCTGCCTTGACTTTATCCAGAATGAATGGAGATTTGAAGTTGTCTCAGACATACTTTTATAGCCACTGCCACTTGCAATTTCAAGCAG